>NC_021165.2:28109489-28195229 GCF_000331145.2 Cicer arietinum | reverse complement strand
TATATATATATATATATAACATTGTTAATATTTTAAGGCATAAAGGATCAAATTATTACTTATAATTAAATAAAAGACTAAATTGAAACTAAACTCTTACCTTAAATTAATTTAAGGACCGTGGGAGCAATTATGCCTACTTTTACCTTTATTTATTTTGAAACTTTTACTCTCCTACGTTGTTGTGTTCTTTCTCTCTTTCATATAACGTCCAAGCAAGTCACTTCCAACTCTCCATCTCGTTTAACATTAAAAGTATCCTTGAAGGATTCCTAATAAAATAATAATTTTCTTGATCATTGTTTATGAAGTTCGTATGTGATATAGTTCTTGAAAAACTAAAAAAAATTAAAGCATTATAGAAGGATTGCTCAAAAAATGATTTGTGACTAAAGCATCCATGAAGGATTGCTCAAAGAATGTGTTTTATTGAACATTGTTATTGAATATTTGTGATTGAGTTCTTGAAGAACTAGACCTTGATTAATGTCTACAAAATCTATTTGTTCTTAATAGAATTTGAAACAAATAAAAATGAGAGAAAATAAGTACATTTTTATACCACTTGAATATGCTCTTAAGTAGAAAATTGAGAAGAATACTTTTAAGAATATTTGAAAGATTAGTCACATTTGTCATTGAACAAAAAAATTAGTGGTTGATTAAAAATGTGGAAGATCACTTACTATTTATATATATACGCACCAATGTTGGAGTTTTTTTTATTAATATATCCATTCTATTTTTTTAATTTCTAAAATGCCCTAGTTTGAAAACTATTTACGCGAATGTGTTATTTTTTTTGAAGTAGAAGATCGTTCCCTGGAGAAACGACCAGCTGAAGGGGAATTTTTTGAAACTCAATAGAAGGTCGTTTCTTGGCTGAGTAATTTTATTTTTTGGTTATATTTTAATATCTTAATATTTATTTATTATTAGAGTTATTAATTTTATTATTTAAAAAATAAAAATACTAATAATAAATTAAAATAAAATACATTAATATATTTTAAATAAATTTTGTATTTTAATTATTATTATTATAATAAATAATTGTTATAATTATAATTAAAAATTATTATAATTAAAATAATTAAAATAATTAAATAAAAATGATTAAATTGTATTATAAATTTAAAAAAATACATTAAAATGATAATAAAAATTAAATAATAATAATTAAATAAAAAAAATTTATATTAATAACATGAAAATGAAACGAAATACATTAAATTAGCGATAAAAATACCTCATATTTGAGAAGAAAAAAATATCAAATTTATATCAATCATGTCCACCTAAATGACCTCCAGCCCCACATCTACGATGTGGTCGAACTCGTCTAGCTCTTTGAACAAGTTGCGGTTCTTCTGATTAGGAGATTTAAATAAAGTATCTCAATATAGTTGGAATTCAGCCGTTTTAGCTACACTTTATAGATAACTATGTCTTGCAACGAAACCTTGTGTAATATCTATGGTAGGATGTGCATTGTTGTTGCAAAACTGGGCATGATATCGTTTGTCTTGTGTCGCTCCTGAATCTCCCAAACCATGGATATTTCTATTTGCACAAAGGTAACTATATTGTTTCTATATTATTTTTTCTTTTTTTAAAACCAATTGCTTACCATATTAATAATTTTATTATATTTTTTATTTTTGTTATATTCGACAGATTTAATTCTGGTGGTCTAAATTTCACTAAAGTTCCCCATAACGACATAAAAGGATATCGAAAAACAATTGATCACATGATGGTTGAGGAGTAATATATTCAATCACATTTATTAAAATTTTTTAAATTTTTATTTTTTATACTTGTTATAATTACTTTAGCTTATTTTTTACATATCAGTTTTATTAGAGACCTTATCTCGGATTCCAACATGAAGTTTCTGAAGAAGAGAGGGTCACTTGGACTGCATGTACTTATAGAAATTATAAAGATTTTCATTGAGGTGATATTGATGTATTACATGTGAAAGTGATAAAAAAAATCCATGAGTATGATTTGTAGTTATGATCCTTATTTTTCTTAAAAGTGGTGAAGTAAATTGTTATGAGTATAATAGTATATTAACTCATATATATTCACTACGCGAAAAATAGTATTTTACAACGCTTTTTTTAAGCCATTTACAGCGCTTTTTTAAAAAATTATGCGTTGTAGTATCTAGCGCCTTAAAAAGATACAACAGCGCTCTTTAAAATAAAAAAGCGTTGTAAATCCCTTTTAAAAACGCGCTGCTTGTTGTACTAGTTTTACAACGCTTTTTCAGAAAAGCGCTGTAATAGGTGCATTCTTATGCACTTTTTACAGTGCTGTAATAGGTGCATTTTTATTCTATTTTTATTAAAAAACGCTGTAAATGAAATTTTTAAAATAACGCTTGTTTGTATAAATAGATTTTTATGGCATTATTTTAAGAAAGCAATGTCTTTTAATTTTTTTTCCAAAATCATTTTCATCCAGCACATGATATTGACACAATTACTATATTTTTTATTTAAATAACAACAACAACAAACTTCTAACTTTACATATTGACACAATCAGTTCACAACAACAGAACTACATAGCTTTATAACTTTACATGTTGACACAATCAATTCACAACAAACTTGTAACTTTATATATTGACACAATCAGTTGACAAACAGCGCATGATATTGACACAATTACATATTTTTTACATTTACATATTCACAAATACATAGAACTATATAACTTTATATATTCACAACAGAACCTTGCAACACAACACATATTTTTTAACTTTACATATTCACAACTTTGCAGCATGCCAATTTCCCAGCAAATCAAATCATTTTCATTTCGATCACATACTTACACCAGTCTTCCTTTATTTCAGTTAGATCTCTTTCAGAGTATGTTGAACTGGAATTGTCAAAGTACTGTGCGATATAAAATTTGAACATAAATAAGTTAGAACCAAATATATACATAGTTTATATATGAAAATCAAAATATAATGAAAATATCATACCGTTTCTTGGATTATAGTTTGATTCATATCAACAATCTCCTTCATGAATCGCAATATATAGTACCCGCAGTCTATGTTGTTAGTTTGACGAGGGCACTATAAAATAAAACATATAAGTCAATAGATATTTGTGCATTGATTGTTAATGAAATTTTAAAGGCATATATTTCAAACCTTTATTGGAATCCATGTGATGTTATTTGACTTGTGTTTCGACATTGTAGCACTCATTTGAGATCGGAAAACTTGTAAAACACTATCAAATAAATGTGACTATTATAGCATTAACAAACACATTATTTATGTATATATGTAAGAAATAAATGAATATTACTTACGTGTCGAAGATAGTCTTTATATCCGAGTGATTACTGTAATGGTCGTGCAAGGGATCTAAATAGTATATAACTTCAGATGTCACATTGATTGCAAACAACACCCAATGTACCCTCCAACAACAAAATTTTGGTTGGCAATTTTGTTTACACAACTAATAAATTAAGATCTCATAAATTAAAAAAGATATAAATAAAGAATATATAATTACCTTGAATTATATGGCGCAAAGAATAACTTATCCTTCCCTTTATTTCCCAATAGGATATCTACAACATATTTCTTTACATTAATTGGATCGAGTTTAAACCTTGAATGCTTTTGCGGAGATAGGAATAAAAATTTATCTGACAATTTGCGCGTGCACACCAACTTCCCATACAAAAACCTTCAATGAAAATTTCAAATTAGATTAATTACCAATAAATGCAATTAAAAGTAATTTTTATCTTAAATAAAGTATTTTACCTAATGTATAAGTTGATGACAATAGCACTCAGCTCCTTATGATTGAGAAGTTCGTATATGTGCTCTTTTTCAAGTAGTTCTTTATACTCATCTCCGAAAGTAGCTTTCTCCATGCTTATGATACGTGAATCGTTGCTGTCCATATTTTTTTTTGTTTGTATGTCAAGACACGATCCAAATCGAGCAAGGCATGGATGACTTATTTTAGGAGCAGCAACTGATTTACCCCGATCCAGTTTTTGAATTTTTGGCAGCTTTATAACCCTCCAAATTTTGAAGTTTGTCAGCTTTATTTTTACCATGAACATCCAGTTGCGGTGCGGCTTTATTCTGGCAGGTTTGTTGTGCGAGTGGTTTTGATTGAATTTGAAAAAATGAGGTTAATCAGTTTGTTATTTATTGAATCTGAAAAAAAATGACAAACCTGTCAGAATAAATGTGACAAACCTTTTTCGGTGACGGGACTGACTCGTTGCGAGGAATCTTCTTGTCATTCCCTTTAGACTTTGTATGAATCTAAATAAATGTGAAATTAAAGTTAACAGCGAATAAAATCAGCAATTAAATATAATCAATCATAATCATATATCGTGCAATTAAATATACATATCAATTAAACATACATTTCAATTAAACATACCTTATCAAGGGCAAACAAGATTTTTGAGCCATGCCACGTAACTACCTATTGCTTCTCCCAAATACTTCATATCTCCATCGTTGTCCGGTATATGCAACGGTGCATTTGGTTCAAAAGCAATCACGGGTGATACTTTGACATGGACGACAGGGATCAGAGTGTTGTGCAATACTACTCCCAAAGTATTGTACAATGTTCCTTTTCCAATCATGCGATGAGTAGGGGAGGATAAATACAACACGCAAATAGAGACACCCTAAATCAATGGTTAATGCATAAGTATGTGAAACAATTAGGTTGAATGAATTTCTTATTTTATTAAGTAACTAATTACCTCGGGAAGACTTTTAAGACCAATGTTGCAACTAGCGTTTTCACTCTCCATTTGTATTTCACGTTGGAGCTGACTCGGAAGTTGCTTTTCTTTATTCATCTTCACAAAGAATTTCACTTGCTCTGTTAGGACTTTGAGCTTCTCTAATACTTTCTCATTAGATGGATTTGGGCGCTTCTCTTGTGAAAAATAGCGGGTTGGAGTTACGCCAAATCATTTCTCCCTCATGCGGCCAGAATATTCAAGAACATTAAATACTTTACCGAGTATGTCCCTGTAACTAACTTGTTTGTTGTCCTTTTGGTTTTCAGAACTTTGTTCTAGATTCTCCTAAAATACACGTAAGATTAAATAGATAAGTTCAATATCATTTTTAAAATACAATATTAAAAAATATTAAAGTGATAATATACTTACACAGAGTTGTATCACTTTTTGAACAATTTCATTATCAACAACTCCATCTTTATTTACACGAGCCTCCTTCAATAAAATATGACGACCCAATGGTTGATCGGATTGGGTCTCTTGTAGCTATTCATTAAGACATAAACAAAAGCTATTCGTTAAGATCATAAATAAAATATTAGTTAGAAACTATAGTTTATAATGTACCACATTGTATAAAAGTGATGTTTACTTATAATTTTTTTGCTCTAAACGTGCATATCACATACAAGATTTTGTGTATGGATGCTTTGGATTTTTGGCCCTCTCGCGATTTTCTGTACTTATACTCTATATAAAAAAAATAACAATTGTTTAAAAATTTAAAATACACTATGAATATGAATAATAAAACACAAATGCTAATAAACTAATCACTTACCACAAACGCGGGGTTTGCACTTTTAGCTACAAATGTGCTCCATTCGTCATTTGATATATTGTGTTTATATATTTTTGGAGCTTCAACATTCATATTTCCATCACGATCTCTTAGGTAGCAGTTTGACAGATGAGATCTAAATTCTCGGTGTATTTTTCCGGCAACTCTAAGCACGTAAGTTTTTCTCACCTCAACAACATCAAAAGCAGACTGCAAACCAAATAAAGATATAATTTGAGTAAAGTATTTCAATGGAAAAAATTATAAGTAACAAAAAAGTGGAGTAAAAAAGTTACTTTTATATCATTTCACAATATATCTTTTGCATCCTTCAAAGTCTTATCTCTCCAAACTTCAATTGTAATTGGGATATTCTGACGAACAACAACACCAATATAACTTACCACCATGGAACTGTTGGGCTCAATTGGCTGGCCACTTTCCTTTCATCCCACCTAATAAACTCATATAGTAAGTACATGCTTTCAAAAAAGATAAAAAATAAACAGCAAATAAAGTATAGTATACCTCAAATTTTATGCCATTACTTTTTGCTTTTATGACATTTTGCATAATGGTTGCACCACGTTTAACTTCATTTTCATAAGTCTTAGTCTTGACAACTTCCTCATTTTGACGACCCAAAGTCTTGTTAGAATCCATTTATCTACAACAAGTTCAACATGCAGTTCAGTATAACTTCAACAAGTTCAACATGCAGTAGTCTAAGTACATAGTAGTATAAGTTCAACATGCATTTTAGTGACAACAAAAAATTAATAAATACAATACCTGAAGAGTGCGAAGAAATACGTAGGGTTCGTAGGGTTACGGCTTCGTTTAAGAAGGAACAATGAGAATGTGCAGAAATACAAATGGTTCGTAGGACAGAGTAGGGTTCACAGAAATACGTAATGAGGGTTACGTATTTCAATGAGAAGAGTACGTAATAATGTTCGTAGGGATAGTAACAAAGATGGAGATGGTTCGCAATGGAGATAGTTGGCAATATGGTTTGTAGGAACAGTAGGGCTCGTAATGAGAAGGACAATGAAGAGGAGGAGGACACTGAAGCGTAGTGAACTTTACGCAATGAAGAGGAAACTAAAGCGGTTTACTGTTATATATAAAACCCTATTACAACGCTTTTTTGAACGAGCGTTGTAAAAGACCTCCTTATTTTATTTTTTAAAAGCCTATTACAGCGCTTTTTTAGAAGCCTTTTAAAGCGTTTGTCCAAAAGCGTTGTAAAAGATCTCCTTATTTTATTTTTTTAAAAGCCTATTACAACGCTTTTTAAGAAGCCTTTTAAAACAGTTGTCCAAAAACGCTGTAAAATACCTCTTTGTTTTTTTATGTAATAGGCGCTGCATTTTTAAAAGTCTTTTATATTGTTTTTGCAACAAGCACTTTAAAACACCTCTTTAACTTAGTATAAAACAAAGCTTTATGACCTCCTTATTTTTTTTTTTTAAAGGCGTTTATAACGCTTATTGACAGAAGCGCTGTAAAATTACAAGTTTATGTTCATTTCAGTTCAAGTAAAATATCTATATTTGGATTTTTTTTCTTCTAAATAATTAGTTAAATACCTATATATATATATATCAATGCTAAATTACATGACCAGCGTATATTGGGATGATCAGTTCAAGTTCAAGAAAAATTCCCAATACTCAAACAAAGCTTTTTCAAGTTCAATATAAGTTGAAAATCAGTTATGGCAGGTCAAACATATACTTAAATTACATGAACTTAGTATAAAATAAGTATAAGCAGAAAATCAAATACAGTTCAAGCTAAATACTAAAATGCTCAATTATGGCAGATTAAACAATTAAATTACATGAACTCAGTTCAGATTACATGGCTTATATAAAACAATTAAACACATTAAGATGCCCTTCATCTTTTCCTGGTGGAATTCACATTTGTTTGTCCAATTACAATACGAAATGATGGAGTAATCAAAATTCGCTCATCATGATCATCTCTAAGATATAAAGTTGATATAAAATGTGTAGCCGTTAATTACATAACCGGTGTAAGAAAAGACATGTAAACTCGGACCATTTGCTAGCCACCTCAATCTCTGTGAAATTGATTCGGGGTCTATATCAAACTTTGACTTTATGTGATTATTTAACCATGTTATAAAACTTCGATTGTGCTATCAAGTTATCCCATTTTGATTCATATTCATGTTCGAACTAAATAACTGATCCATGTGTATTGTACCATACGGTTGAACCTCATCATCACTGTGCAGAACATACAATTGTGTATGCTCCCATTTTGTCCTTGATATAATCATTAGTCTCTTTCCAATTATCCTTTTTCCTGATATTCTTCTCGAATGACTCGACATGGGAAGCCCTATGGATTTAACATTGGACAGATATTCAGTACAAAATTCAACAGCTTCTTCGACAATGTACCGTTCATCAATACAACCTTATGGTCGACTTCTACTTTTTACGTACCCTTTTAATATTTTTATATATCGTTCTATCGGATACATCAAAATCAAATAAGCTGGCCCACAAAGTTGTGTCTCCTTAACAAGATGAACAGTAAGTTGAACCATTATATCAAAAAACGAGGGTGAGAAATACATTTCAAGTTCACACAAAGTAACAACAATTTCCCTCTGCAATGTCGGTAATTTTTGATGATCGATCACTTTACTACAAATTTCCCTGAAGAAGAAACATAATCTAGTTATGGCTCGTAGAACTTTTTCAGGTAAAATAAAAGGTATAACTATTGGTAGCAAATGCTCCATTAGAAATGACAATCATGGGTCTTCAAACCTTTTAACTTGAGGTATTTCATACAAACTAAATTTTTAATGTTTGAAGAGTATCCTTCTGGAACTTTAACTTCATGTAGAAATTTACATAAAACACTTTATTCCTTTCTAGATAGAGTATGGGCGGCTGGAGGTAAAAATGTGCGATTTCCTTTCTTTACGGGACCTAATTCATTTCTTATTCCCTTATGGACCAAGTCCAATCTTGCATTGATGCCATCTTTAGACTTTCCTGGTACATTAAGTAACGTACCAATAACACTATCAAATACATTTTTTTCAATATGCATCACATCGAGGAAATGTCTTATATACAATGACTTCCAATATGGCAATTCAAAGAAATTTGACATTTTCTTCCACCCAGTTTTGACCAGCTCTTCCGCAAAAAGTTTGCCAAATTTATTGGTCAAACCTTGTACTTTTTCAAGTATTTGATATCCAGTCGGTGCTAAAGGAGCTTTACCTTCCTCTGATTTTCCATTGAATGCATTTCTCCACCCACGATACTGATGACTATAAGGTAAAAATCTACGATGTCCAAGAAATACATTCTTCTTACAATGTTTCAACCGCATCCAATTTGTACTCTCTTCACATATAGGACATGCACACTGACCTTTAATGCTATATCCTGATAAATTACCATATGCTGGAAAATCATTAATTGTGCCGAACAACATAGCCCTCAAATTGAAACATTCTTTCTTATACCCATCATAAACTTCCACACCTGTCTCCCACATACTTTTTAAATCTTCGATTAGAGGAGTCAAGTATACGTCGATATCATTCCCCGGTTGTTTGGGTCCAGAAATTAACAGAGACAACATCATAAACTTACGCTTCATACATAACCATGGAGGTAACTGATGACTATAAGGTAAAAATCTACGATGTCCAAGAAATACATGTTTCAACTGCATCCAATTTGTACTCTCTTCACATATAGAACATGCACACTGAACTTTAATGCTATATCATGATTAATTACCATATGATAGAAAATCATTAATTGTGTCGAACAACATAGCCCTCAAATTGAAACATTCTTTCTTATACCCTTCATAAACTTTCACACCTGTCTCCCACATATTTTTTAAATCTTCAATTAAAGGAGTCAAGTATATGTCGATATCATTCCTCGGTTGTTTGGGTCCAAAAATTAACAGAGACAACATCATAAACTTACGCTTCATACATAACCATGGAGGTAGGTTATAAATCAACAAATCATAGGCCACGTGTTGTCTGAGATGCTTTGAAGACCATGTGGATTCATTCCATCAGTAGAAAGTGCAAGTCGTAGATTTCTTGACTCTATCCCGAATTCAGGATACTCGTGATCAATTTTTTCCCATTGTGGAGAATCTGCAGGGTGTCAAAACTTTTCATCTCTAATTCTTTCATATGCATGTCATGTCAAGTGTTTTGAATCTTCTTCACTGTGATACATGCGCCTAAATCTTGGTATTGTAGGAAAATACCACACGACTTTTGCTGGAGTAGATTATTTCTTCTTATATCGAGAGACATTGCATTTCAGGCACGCCTTTAGTAATTCATATTCGTTTTGAAATAAAATGCAATCGTTAGAACACGCATGAATTCTTTCGTAACTCATACCAATAGAGCAGAAAATTTGTTTATCCTCGTAGGTTCGACTGGGAAGTTCATTATCATCTGGTAACATATCTTTTAAGTATGTTAATAATTCTGTTAAGCTTTTATCAGACCATCCATTACTCGCTTTTAAGTTGTACAACTTTAATATCGCTGAAAGTCTTGTGAATTTAGTACAACCATTATATAATGGTTTCTCTGCATCACTCAACAAACCCTCAAACATTTTAGGACAATCCTGAAGATCTTCTTCAACTACTTTTGCAAACTCCTCAACTCGGTCCGGCTCATATGTATCTGTGTCGAAATTAGTTGAAGCATATGTCTAACCATTCTGAAAATTAATGTTTCCTTTTTTTTTTCTCACCATGTCTTATCCAACATGTATAACTTTGATCATTTCCATTCCATACTAAATGTCCTTCCAATTCATCTTCTCTAACGCATTTTTCAAAACAACATTTTAAACAGGGACAAACGACTCTATTTGGATCTTTTGTATTCTTCACTGCAAACTCAACAAACTCCTTCACTCAATTTTCATACTCTTTTGACAATCGATTGGCAGACATCCATTTTCGTTCCATTTTATATGACCTATATAAATGCAGTTATACAAATAATAAGCTAATGATAACATTATACCAATATATAGTACACATATCTAATATTGGAAAATGGAAACCAAGGTCCAAGTCTAATATTAAAACAGAATAGATCAACAAATTTCAAAAAAGAATATATTGTATATGATTTATTATGTAACAATTTATTAGTTTTAGTGACAACAACAAATTAATAAATACAGTACCTAAGACAAAGTATCCAATATTTTTAAAGCAGGAGCAGTAGATGGGCGCACAGTAGAGAAGATGAGGGTTCGCAGAGTAGAGGAGATGAGGGTTCGTAGGGTTAGGACAATGTATTAAATTTGTTTTAAATTTGTTTTTATTTATTTAAAGTAAATGATTTTTATTTAAAGTGAATGATTTTACAGCGCTTGTATAATAAGCGCTCTAATAGGTCCTTTAATCATGTGAAAGTGCAAGTCTTTTACAGCGCTTGTATAAAAAGCGGTCTAATAGGTCATTTAATTATGTGAATGCACAAGTCTTTTACAGCGCTTGTCAAAAAACGCTTTAAAAGCTATGTAACATAAGGTGGGAGCGCTATATTTTACAGCGCTTGTGTTTAAAGCGCTCTAAAAGCGCTGTAAAACATTATGTAAGGGCGCTTCAGTTTACAACGCTTTTGAAAAAGTGTTGTAAAAGCCGTGTAAATATTATGTGCAAGCGCTATGTGACCCTATATGATCTTACAACAACGATTTTTCCACAACGCTTGTCAAAAAAGCGTTGTTGTATCCTCCGGTATTTAATAAACGCTATAAAAGGCGCACTATAAAATGTCATTTTTGGCATAGTGATTATGGTGATATTTAATATCTCAACATAAATTATAATCATGTGATATGGTTAGAACTATTTGTAGAAATATCATTTTATTAGGAGAAATAAACGAAATAACATGTGATATAGTTGGCTAGTTTCTAAAAGAGTTAGATCTTTTTATGTTATTTATTTCTCTTTGTCATTGTTTATTATTTTCTTCTCTTTATATGTTATCTTAATGTTGTAAAAATGAATGAAATATTCATGAATATACATGTTATATGTCTAATCTCTTTTAAGGATTACAAATAAATTACAAATAAATTCAAATCAAGACAATCATCTATGTATATAGAAACATCATTTAATAAGAAGAAAGAATAAGAGAAAATTCGGTATAGTTAGATGATTCCTAAAGAACTAGATTACTTTGTGTTCTTATTTTACTTTAGCTTCTCTAAAAATACTTATCTTCTTATATATGATTTGAATTCTAAGATATTATTTTGTAGGGAGAAAGTATAAAAAGAATTAGATTATTTTTTTTTCTTATTCTTCTTGTTGTCTTGTACCAAGTACAAAATGATATTAGTATGTTAAATTTATATCAAAATATTGCTAAGAATTACAAAATATATATATTTTTTTGTCTCATACATTCTACATGTAAGCCACAAATACTAATATATGAATATTTTTTTAAGTCTTCGTAATCTAATTATCTTAAAAACTATTTTTTTTTCGGATGTGGTTTAATATTTAAATGTGGAAGTTATTTGAATAATTTTGATCTTAAATATGCATTAGTGACATTTATATATTTGGAGATAAATTTTATTGATAAAATGATTTGTTAAGTTATTTTCTTGAAATTCTCTCATTTCATTTCATGTGTATATTTTGATAAATTTTTAATGAGTAAATAAATACTTTATAGTGTTTTGATTTATTTTATAGTTTATAATTATTTAAATAAAATATATAGATATGATTTATTGAGTTTTATTTGTTGAATGAATTGTTGTGTTTTCATTTGTTTATATGCAAAAGGTCGTTTTTCATTTACACGTATTATAATGCAAAAGATAAATTAAGTATTTAGAATCTCTATATAAAGTTTAATTTAGAATACAAAATTTTGAAAGATATAATTATTTATTATTGATTCAAAGAGATTAGAACAATTAAAACACATATCATTATAAATCTAAGTTTACAACTCATATTAAACTTTGTTGTCGGCAAAATCAGTTAGGTCATCTTGAATCTACTATTATGCGAAAAATTATTAAATATTTTTTATGTTAACATGTATCGAAGAGTCTGAAGATTATTTTATCAAATGATTTTTTTTTTTTTTTTTTTTTTGTTATTAGCTCTAAAAGGAAGTTGCAATTTGAGAGAGTGAGTCATTCGCATTTTCTAGAATGTATATCCAGTTGAGAATACAATACACTAAATTTGGGAATAAACTAATTTTTTTAGAATGTATATCATGTTGCTTCAATATAATATACTAAAATGGGACATAAACGAATATTGAGAATACATATTGGATATAAAATCTCCAATTTTGATAGAGTATATTGATTCAACAAATTTGAGAATTATTTTCAAATGAATTTGTTGATTATCAAATGATGAACTAGTATTCTGAATATTAAGGGGAGAAAATAAACAACTGAAAATGATAATTGAAATATATTATTTTATTTTGATCCTATTTCATTGCAAATGATTACCCATACACGAACCATGGTATATTTGTCGGTTCCAAAAATAAAAATCCTCAAATAAAGAAATAAGCTAAAAAAAAGATGGCTCAAGTGAGGATATAAAAATTTCAAAAAGAGTATTTACCATAATTGATTTTTAGTTCCAAAAATAATGATCAGGTACTTGAAACTTATGAAAATAGAAAGATTTCAATGAACTATGTCATAAATTGAATATGATGGAATCGAAAGAAAGTCAACATTGACAATACTTTTGAATATTAAAGATTATAGAAAAATAAATGTTTTGTTAGAAAAAAGCAATTGAAATAGAATTAAACATCAATAATTGTTTTTATTAAATCTATGTTACTGAGTTTTATGTTCATTCTGTTGGAGGTGGTGTTTTCCAAGTAACAAATAAATATCAAAAGTATGAGGAGTATCTGAATTGCTCACTAGTCATTCAATGTCATGAGTCGGAACCAGATAACATCTTGAGTGTATATTAGAGTTATAGTTTAATTAAGTCTTACTTGAAAGTTGTTTTAAAGCTTGTAAATATTTAGTATTCTAAGTGAGTTCAAGAATTTACAAAATAATTTCTATTTATTTGCAAGTACTTAGATATTTTAAAATAAGAAATTTCAATTTCATCTACATTGTGTACAATCTTTTTATAAACATTTATAGTTAAACTTTAGGCGTCACCTTTTTGGTATTAGAGTCTGATAGTCCGTACACAAGAAGATGTGAAGTTAATTAGCTATAATAGATTTTTTCGCGCGAAAAGAATTGAGAATGATGAGATACAAATATATAAAGTTTGACATGTCATACAAGAGTATGGTAAAAGTATATAATTGATTTTGAAGAGATATGTTCACCTGAAGCGAATTCGAGAAAATTTTCATACTTGTTTAAGTTTAGTAGCACATTAACGACTCAATTTATTTAAAAGATGTGTTATAACATATTTGTATGGTTCTCTTAATAATGGCATTTACATGAAACTGTCCGAAAGATTTAATTTGCCTAATGCTCTTTTTTTTTCCATAGGTTCTTTCAGGTAATTTTATTTGAAGTGTGTCTAACACTAAATATAAATACCTTTCCTGGAGAGGATTCGCAACTTATGCTCACCATGTTGTGGGAGTGTAGTTTTTTCGACTCAACTCAACCTCTATTGGTGACTTTTTATATATTTTTTCAAATGGATCTGAGTCCATATGAGTATTATTTGACGATTTGAATGGTATGGGTGTAGATATTAATAGTCTAACACTATCTATCTTTGTAGGTTCTTACAACTTTGATTTGATGACTAGAATTTTGAAGGACACAATTGTTTTTCTCTTATTTTTATCAAGTTGACTAGTCATAAAAATTAAGAGAAACATTAATTATTTTTTATTAGTCTCGCCAATCGTAGGTAAAATTTAAAGTAACTTTTAACCATTAATTTCTAAGATTTGCCTCACTTTGTTTTAAGTATTTTCTCCTTCATTGAGATTTGAACCTTATCCTTTAACCATGAACCCCTTTAATTTCTTAGCTCAAACTAGTTATGTTAATTATGTTTCATAAATAAGATTAAAAATTATATTCCCTCTATCTCAAAGTAAATGTCACTTTTTATTAATATTCTTTTAAAAAAAAATTATAGCTAGATCGAACATACCAAAATGTTTGTATTCCATTGTTTTATATTTTTTTACCATGACTATGACTATTATTAGTATATTTTACTGGTTTCTTAAATCAAAACGTCATTATAAATATTTTTTTTAGTCAAGTATAAATAATTATTTTATTAATATTAAGATTTAAATATGTTTTTAATCCTGTAAATATAATAATCTTTAATTTTAGTCTCATTAAAATTTTTTGTTTGAATTTCATCCCTATAATATCTAAAAAAGTTATTTTTAATTTTTTAAAATATTTTTAGTCCATGTAGAAATAATACACTTCATTTTTAGAGATAGTATATAGAACTATTTTACACTCAATTACAATTATTTATGATACAGTTATTATTTCAAACAACTATAAGAAAATATAACGGCATATTAAAATAAATAGTTTTGATTGCCAGTTAATGTAAAATTAATTTAGATTATCCAATAAACTTTGAGTAATCTTTTTTAATACGAATGCAGAGACATTTCCATACTTTACGTAAACCTTTGTTTGAGAGTATTAAGTAAATCTACTGCCATCACGCATAATGAAGTGTCATATTCTTCAAGGTGAACACTTTTCACACACTTATGTTTTCACTAAGTATAGGTAATTAAAAAATTCCACATGCTTTTACACTTATCTAATCATTATATCAGATTATTTAGATATAAAATTTCTAAATTAACCATTTATCTTACCAAATTGCAAATTGGTACATATATCTTATGGTAAATGTTTGATTGTAGCTTTAGTCCTCTATTTCAATAAATTTACGGTATTGATTCACCTATTTTAAAAGGTGACAATTTGATTTATTCCTTCAGATTTTTGAAATAAAAAAATGATAATTTAACATATTTTAAATAATGTAGCATAAAATTTCAAATAATTTAGATGTATTAATTATTCATATGTCATTAATTAAATTATAAAAATAAAAAAAAATTAAAATTAAAAGTTAAGTTTTTAAAAGATTTTATTGCAATTTCATAGATCTTAATCATTGTAAGTTATTTAAAACATGTCTCACTTATTTTCTTAGTTAAAAAATCATAAGATGTTAAAATAGATAAATCAATTTTGTGAATTAATAAAAATCTGGAGACTAAAATTGCAATTAATCCTACATCTGCAACTAGAAAACTGTACTATAATATTTAAAATACTAAAATTCCCTTAGTAAAATTAAAAAATTAGACATTGTATCCTCATCATAAACCCAACATTGATTCCCTCTCCTTTATCTTTCTCGCTCCTGCGGCACCACCCTTTATAGCATCTCCAACCGTTGTCAAATATCTTCGTCCGGAATGGTACTTTTATAATTTAATAATAATAAATTTATGATTGTTATCTTTTTATAAATTTAACCGTTATTTTTTTTTTAATTTATGACCGTTAGCTTTTTTGTTAATTTACTTTTATCATTTTTAATTATTTACTATTAAAATTTTATTATTGTTATAAAAATTTAAATTCAATTTTATTTTAAATTTAAATAATGTATAATCATATTTGTTAAAATATTTAAATTAATATTTTAAGTTATAATAAAATTAAATATAAATGTATGAATTAAAGTTTTGGGACTTAATATAGTTGTTAAGAGTTAAACCGGAGTAAAAAATAAATGCATTGTTTTAAAATGATGTGATAATCTTATTTAATGAATTTATATTGAGTTCAGCGATTGGGATGCTCTTACAAATTCGGACTTTTTAAAATCATTTTTCTTTCTTTCACCCTTTTCTTTTCTTAGTTAAGACTTCAAGACAATAGTGGAAGAAACTAAGCCCAAATTCAAAATTTTGCGTGTACTGTGGAAGCAGTTCAGTGAACAAAGTTTGATCTATCCACAGACACAAACACAACGCACAAATTAAGTTTGCAGAATCCGATTCAAATCATTACTTGTGTTACAAAAAAGTTTGTATTTAGTTTTTTCTTTTAAATTTTTTGCCACCTATTAAAAAAGCCATATTGATTTCTATGGGTTAGTAACAAAAAACAAGAATGCACATTTGTTACTGTTGAATACTTGAACATATCGTGTCTTAGCCCAATTGTATGATATTTTCCATGTCTTTTTTTATCATGGGCTGCTACTATCCACACCCCTACATTTTACAGTTTACACTCCTATTTCAAACTTGTAGCAATACGAACTAGCCTACCTTATCAACAAACTAATATTCACAAGGATTGATTAAATACTAGTATTCTAGAAAAATATTTATACTTTAAAAGATGAACAAATCTTTGTTTTGTTAGAATTAGTTTAGGCAAATTAGTTAGATAATTTTCCTCATTCTATCAATATAACTTTATTTCTATTTTTTCTTCTTTCATATTTAATATCAATATCTTACGTATTTTATTATGGTATCAAGAAGAAATAATAGTGGTTTTTTTTTTCAATAATCTAATTTTGAAAAAATATTACCAAATTATTCAATTTTGAAAACTATATACCAAAATAATCATTTTTTTTCTTAGTTAAAAGTCGCATTTGCAAATGGCGACTTTCTTAAGAAAGTCCGAGTTTGCAAATGCAATTTTTTTAATAGTTTTTTTTTTAAATTAACAATATATATATAATTCATTCATAAAAAAACAACAACACAAATTTTATATTACGTAGATTGACTAGAGTTGTTTGTAACATTTTAAGTATGACCAGTTAACCGACAAAGTCCGCATTTTCTTGACACTTTTTTCTCTAATATCTATTTCAGTTCTAATATGAATACTATTTGGACGACCTTTTTTGGACGGGTACTATTAGATAAAAATTGTCTAGAAAATGCGGACTATGTCGGTTAACTCTAATCAATCTAAGTAATTTAAAATTTGTGTTGTTTTTATGAATGAATTATATATATATATATAAAAAAAAAAAGTCGCCATTTACAAAGGCGAGTTATAACTAAGAAGAAAAAAAAGATACTTTGGTATATAATTTTTAAAAGG
This sequence comes from Cicer arietinum, assembly GCF_000331145.2. Classification (NCBI taxonomy): domain Eukaryota; kingdom Viridiplantae; phylum Streptophyta; class Magnoliopsida; order Fabales; family Fabaceae; genus Cicer; species Cicer arietinum. Next base: position 28,177,415 of record NC_021165.2, on the reverse strand, counting down.
GAGTAGTTGGGTAAAAAAAAAAATTAAATAAAGGTATTGAAAAAAAAAACCAATAATTGTTGCGCCATTGACGACTCTTCATCATATGTATATTTTTCGTTGTTTTTAGTATTATTTATCTTTTATTCATTAGTTAATTTAAAGAGTTATTTGATATATTTTGTTAATTTTATTTCTTTGATTTAATGAAATGTTTATGTTCTTATTTCTTTGATTAAGTAGATATTTTTCGGAGTTTTGCGTTGTTACTTTGTTTTAATGCAATGCTGAATTTTGGTGAGAAATCAACATGACCTATGTAGGGTATTTTCAGCCATAGATGGAGTTTTAGATGTTCAATTGGAGTCCAACCAAGTCAAATGAACGCTAAAATCCATAGCTACAACTTTCATGAAGACACCGGAACCCAATTCTGAGTCAAGATATGAGCAAAATGCAGAAAACATCAAACAAAAAAAGTTGTGCGCTTGAGGCGCATTTTCAACATTTTGCCACTGCGGGACGCACTTGAAGCGCAAAATTTACGCTTGGGGAGCGTGGCACAAATGTTTGAGATAAGAAACGGAAGTGGACTTTACGAATGCTTGAGATAAGAAATTCATGAATTTGTAGTCTAGGGATAGATGCAGGTCACGAAACCAATTAAATTAGTTGCATAGGCAATAGTTTAAAAAGAGAATTCCTCTACAGTAATGCTTAATTCTAATCTTAAATTCACTAAGGAATTAGGGGTTACTTTGTAATTAAATGTTCTGTCACTAAGACATTAGGACAAGAATAATAAAGAGAATTCGGTAATAATTCAATAAAGTAATTCAATAACTAGGATCAAATCAGACACCAAGGTTGGATTCGAAGTGAAACTCATCTCTGAGATTTTTCTTATTATAAAGGATCGATTTTACTATTGTTGCTAATTTTTAATATTATTTCAATCAATTTGAGAACTTTTTGTTTAATTTTAGTAATTAAATATAATTCGATAGTAAAACGCAATCCTTGAGTTCGACACTCGGTATTATCGTTTTTATTATTACTTGCAACGATTAAGTACACTTGCTGAAATGTTATCAACTACATTCATTGAAAGTTTTGTTTTTAAATGTTTTTCTTTCAACTTTCTATATGAAGAAGAAACATTGTATGTGGAAGAAAAATAAACAAAAGAAACATAAAAGTGAAGACTATAGATTCAATATTTACCAACAAAAAAAATTGTATCAAAATCTTTCTTCTTCTTGTTTCCATAAAGAAAGAAAAAGAATCATAATTGGATTTACATTTTGAAGTCTCAACTAATGACCAAGAAGTTGCGCATGACACTTTGTTAAAAAAAAATGCAAGAGAAGACTTTGCATCGAGGTGTAAACTCTAGATTAGTAGCTCTTTTGCACGTATACAAGTCGTCCAAGTAATAATAATGATAAGTAAAATTGTCTCCACAAATATTGTTATTAATTTAATTACGCAACAAAGTAAATAGTACTTAGGTGAGTACAAGATTTATAAATAAGTTGTTAAATAAAAATGAATCATAATTAACGAGATAGAGATTATGAGAAAAACAATTAGTGATTGGATTCACCTCATTTTCATTATTATGTAGTTATTAATTCACTATTTTAACAATCTAACTTATTTGATTATGTCAAATTAACCGATTAGACTAAGATCAATTTATTGGCTCAATATCCTTTTTTTAATAACAACGAACCCTAATTCCTTAGGTGATCAGACTTGTTTTTCAAATTATGTACGAATGTTAATTTCTTATGAAAAAATGTTAATATTTTGTAGGCTTAAATATATGTTTAGTCTTTGTAAATTAGTGTTATTTTGATATTCTTCTTTGTATTTTTTTTAAAAAAAAATTAACACTGCAAGTTTAAATTTGTTATAATATTGTGTTTCTTGAGAAGGGATGGAAAAAAAAAACAGAAACTTACGGGGAAAAAATAAATATTGTGCGAACTTTCATGGATCAAACATATATACTTTCCTTTGATTTTCGTCCTTATAAGTTCAAGTTTTTATTTTTAATTTATGTACCTTCTTTGTTTGTTATCTCAGCTTTTTTTAACAGTCACTAACAGTGGGGACAATTTTAAAAAACTTGAATTTACAGGGTTAAATTGAAAGAAAAAAAATACAAGGACAAAAATAAAAAATGCGCTAATTTTTTATGTGTCGTAGAAGAGATGATAAATTCTACTATAATTAACTCATACAACTATGAGGTCCCGGGTTTGAACCCGAGACAAGACGTCCAACCTAAGTACCTAACAATATCGACATTTGTTAGTTGAGTTAAGACTTACGGACAAAATGCGGTAATTTACAATAACTAACATATATTTAAGTCTATTTTATATCCTTATAACAATATTGAAATATGAACATTTATTTTATCTTCAATAGTTACTTCCTATTTTCCAATAACGAAGTAATACCTAGTTCAATAGTATATTGATTAGTTACAGAAAAACATTAAAAACAAAAATAAATGAATAATATATTTTATAATTGCATAAATAGTATATAGAAAACTAAATTACATATATTTAAGGAGATCCATTTATTTCCCAATCTATGAGTAAATTAACTACTCATAATGGGAGAAATGCACAAAAAGATTTTCTTGTCATGCTAAGAGGCAAGGAGTCGTGCTAGTAAGTGCACTGCAACATAGTGATTGACACAATGTGTCCTAACTCCTTCCTACTACGCTTCAGACTATAATAAAAGGTATTTTGTACTCCGAAAACTATCTTGCGTCTGTATTAATTTTCTGTAATTTCCTTAGTGTTCGTTCTTTAAAGTAGTTGACATGTAACATCAAAACAAGAAGAAAATACCTGATAATTTATCTGATTAGAAAGGGTTGGTAGCAAAACGGTCAAAATGATTCAAGAAGATTAAAAATTATTTTCTTTACTAAATTAACTATAAAACTATATGAAATGAAGATTATGAAGCTTAGTGAAGATGATGGAAAAGATAAAATTTTCTAATGCGCCGTGAGATTAAAATTACTTTTAATAAAAAATTTATTAAATATAATTTATGGATTTGGATTTGTGACCTCAACCTCAAAACATCACGTAAGCATCTTTTTAATAAAGTTGGACTAAATAGTGTAACAAAGTACATGTCTTAGACTAATTTGTGAAGAAGAAAAAAAAAAAGATAACTAAGTAATTTGTTACAATAAAATAAGGTATCGCAAGAAGGTTTTTTCCTAAAAGAAATAATCTATTTTGAGTTTCGAATATTTCAACATAGATAACATTCGAATAAGATATGTAAATTCTTCACAACCTTGTATCCGATCGAATTAAATTTTCAAATTCTAATAACATACAATTTTAACTAAGTCTATGTGTATTGAATTCGCCATAAGAGTAAACAATAGAGATGATAATTAGATTTAGATTTAATGGGTACCTGCAAAAAAAACTCAGTAAAAACCCGCATAATGGGTATGAGCACGGGGACAGATAATTACCCATAAAATTAAGCGAGTATGGTTGTAGGTACGAGTACTATAGTACCTACCCCGCCTTGTACCTGCACTTGCATAAATATATTATTTATTTATTATATTAGTTTATAGATTAATTTTTTTATATTTTATCATCTATCAATATCATTGGACCACTACAATATTTATAATCGAAAGATAAACGTTTGTAAACTTTCTAAGAATTTGATTATAATGAATAGGTAAATAATGATGACTTTATAACTAAGAGTTATGTCTTATTAATCGTGAATTTATAATTATACTTGCAATTTCCTATCAATTGCTTTTATTGATCTTGAATAATATTGTCGTAGTACTTGCAACTTCATAAAATATTATTATGGATATTTGAATAACAAGAGTTCATTTGAAATGTTAGTTAGAAAATATTTTAGTTTATAATACTTTATGATTGGATTTTAGATAGTTGGATAATTTTTAAATTTAATCACAATAATATCATTTATTTATCGATCTATTTTAGTTAAAACGTGGGTAATGAGTATGGGTATGGATAAGCTCATAATTGCTAGGTCCCCTTAATTTTGTATTTATTAAACCCTTAATATTATGCTCTTTATCAAAATAATTTTTTTTAAATCTCGGCCATTTATTTCATGGGGCTTAAGAGGGGGGCTTATAGGCCCCCAATATTTTGATAATTTTCAGATTTTTTCTTGAAAATTTTTCAAAATTTATTTTTTTTGAAAAGATAACGAAAAAATAAAAAAAATAATTTTTTCTCAAAAAATTTTGTGAGAAAAATAAATAAAAAATTCTCGAAGATAATCGATTTTTTATCTCGAATAAAAAAATTTGATTATTTTTCTCGAATCAAAATAATTTTGAAAAAAAATCGAAAAAAATTATTCCTCGAAAAAATTATCAAAACTTAAATATAAAAAATTGATTAAAATTGCTTTTTACAAAATGAAAGCTCAATAAAAACATACATCAACCATACAATTGTTTTCTCTTGTGATTAAAATTGAACATGTTCAATTGCTTATAATAACTTGTGATTAAAATTAATTTACTATAACTTCATTAAGACCAACGATTCTGATTCATACTAGTTCAATAAATTGCTTATTACTAAAACCAGTAGAAAATACAAACACTTGAAAGTTTATTCGATCAAATTTGACAATTATTGCATCATAATAAAACTGTAGAAAATACAAATATTTGAAAGTTTGCTTCCAAGACTGAGATTCACACCACCACCACAATATTTAGTAAATTTAAAATATCTAATGAATTTAATATAGTAATTTATGTCTTGAGCATTTATAATTAAGTTAAGTTTGAGCAATATCTAAATCTTAATATCATTTCCAACGTAGCATATTAATGTAACATTTTTTTAAAAAATAATCCTTTAAAAATTAGTAATTTAAAAAATTATATTTAAAATATTTAGCCTATCATATTTTAGCCTTCCTTAATAAATATTAAATATCTTAATTAATTAACTAGTTATCATACATTATAGTTGGTTAGTAATAAGCAATTGATTAAATGAAGTTAGTAAGAAATTGTCGGAAAACGCTGCCGAAAGGTGGAAGGTCGGTGGGTTGATGGCAAAATAAAAATAATTTTGGAGTTTTGGTTAGGATTTATTTTTGGAAGTTGATTGGATAAAAACTGAATAAAAACCAAATCCAAATATAAAACATAAGTGGGTATCCAACCGGTTGATAAATAAACCGGATTACAACCATATTATTTTAACCGGATATTTAAAATAGATTTGGATCCGGTTTTAGATTTTGGTCTCATAATCGAATTTTTTTGCACAACCTTAGGTATGAGCACTTAGGTACCCAGAAGGTACGAGTACGAATATTAAAGTTGATATCTAATAGGGTACAGACACGGGTATGAGTATTTTTTTAAATCACAGATATGAGAACGAGTATTATAGTACTGTATCCAAACCCTACCCATTGTGATCCCTAGTAAACAAGGACAAATCTAGAAAGCTATTAAGTGGAGGGGTTAATCTAAAAAGTTATCATATATATTATTTTTATTTCATAATAAATGACACTTATTTATTTTATACATAAACTAATTAGCAAGTATAATTAAAATAAAATAAATTAATTAGATAGTACAATTAAAAATAAAATAATTAATATCATATTAAATATTAATGTTAACATTTATTTTGATATATTATTTTTATAAATATGTCACTCATGGTTTTACTGAAGAAGTAATTTAAAAAAATTAAATATTACATTATTATGATAATCATATTTTAGATTATATGAAATTAAATAATTAATTTAATAAATTGTATATAAAGGTGTTTGTCCGTTCTTCCTTGAATCCATCTCTAAATTCGTAAATTGGAGTGCATTTCAATGTCGAAATGCAGAAACTAAAAAATGTAACTTTGAAATAAAGGCACACCCATCTATCGGTGGATTTGGATTTTCTACTTTTCACTTTTTTACCTTTTCTTACATTTCTCTTATTTTTTACATTTTGTTTTCTCTCTCTCATGATTCTCTCTCCAACATAAACATCACACTTTCATATTTTATCACAGAATTTGTCTAAAGTTACTCTATCTTTAATAACTCAAAGATAGAAGATCAAATCCTATTTTAGCTCCGCTAATACAAACACACGTTATATTTAAGTAAGACGACCTTCTCCTGATTTAAAGAATAAATAAAATAAAATTAGAAAGAAAAAAATATGTTATTAGTTTATTTTTTTTAATTTTATTTAATTGTAATAATTTGATCTTTTATATATTTTTTATTTATTTTAAATTAGTCTTTTATGTTTCAAAAATATTCAAATTGATTTGTTTAAAAAAAAAACTAATATATCAAACTACATAAGATTATCTTTTAAAATAAAAATTAACAAAAATATCATCTTCATCGCCACCTTAATCGATCATCATTTTATTCATAAAAACCCAGAAAAAAATTAAAACAATTTAAATTAAAATTTTCAAATTAAAAAAAGAAACCATAAACCTATCAAACTCATCAAGAACCAAAACACACATCCCACACAAAAAACCCAGATCTAAAAATAGCCGAAACATGTTGTGAAAAAATAAGGGATTTCTTAATTATTACACCGCGATTTACCTTCTTATAACGTCGCAACTGCAAGAATACAATTTAGCTGTTGTTAGTTGAGGTACGAGGTTGTTGGGTTCAATCAAGAACCTCATACTCAATTGCTTTACAAGGTTTGTGGTTCAAAGAAGGTTAACGATGAGGCAAAGAGGGATTCGATCGGTTTCTGGAATGGTGTGAAGAGTGGTGGAGTGTTGTTCTATACTGGATGATAGTTTTATTAATTTTTATTTTAAGAAAATTTATTAAAAAGTATTCTGATTTGGTTGCAACATCAGCATTTTTTTAAAACATAATAAAAGAATCATTTTGTGTATAAATGACCAATTCAGAAAGAAATAATAAAAATTCAAACTGTTACAACTAAATAAGATAAAAGATTAAATGTAATTTTGTGAATTTATTATTCTCTCTCTCAAAATAATTAACATAAAAAAATTTGTCTTAAAATGAATGAATAAGTTTTTTAATATCTAATACATTTTTTTAAGAGTATCATTTAATTAATATTATTTATCTCATATTATCTTCTACTATACATTTAAGACATTAATAATGAATAAATAATTAATAAGGATGATTTAGTAAAGTGGTATTCTCTATATACAATTTTCTTAATATATTTTAAATGAACTAATGACTCAATCATTTTAAAACGGATGGAGGGATCAATACTATTTATCAAATTTGTGCCATGTATTAATACTATTTTTTTTTTTTGATGTAGGATAACAAAATATATATTTTTTCTTTCATTTAAGTAATATATTTGATATTTTAATTAAATATATCATTGATATTGAATTCACTTTTTTTACTAGTAATTTTTTTATTAAACTAATATATTTGAAGTATTTGAATATTTAAATTTTAAATTTTAAATATTCTTATATTATTATTCTTATATTATTATTATTATTATTTTAATTATTAATTATTAATTATTAATTATTAATTATTAATTATTAATTATTAATTATTAATTATTAATTATTAATTATTAATTATTAATTATTAATTATTATTATTTTACTAGGAAAGTTCGAGTAGCGATGAAGGTATTAAGATAGTTGTTGAGGCAATATGTGTTGTTGTTTTTTAGCGATAACTTGGGAAGTGGAAGTTAATGTTGTTTGTTTTTTTAATCAACAAGTAATGTTGATGTTTGTGTGATTACAGATTACCAAGGCACATAAGGAATATTTAAGGAATCACCTCCTTCCAAAATCCTCGTTCATTTGTCAATCCAAAAGGTTTTTCCTTCTCCAAAAAGACTGATAAATTGCGCAAAATATTTCATCAAAGTTTGTGAGAGACAATGAGATGTTATGTTGGATCTTTACCTAGTTGGACCTCATATTGGACATGTATGCTTTATTTGTATTAGACTTTTTATGGTGGATCCATAATACATTTGGATTGAACCTTTTATATCTATACTATTATTATTAGTATTGTGCAAAAAATTCGGTTATTGAGGTTTAAATCTAAAATCGGATTCAAATTTATTTTAAATATTCGGTTAAAATAATATAGTTATAATTCGGTTTATTTATTAACTGGTTGAATACTCACTTATGTTTTATATTTAGATTTTATTTTTATCCACTCAACTCCCAAAAATTCTAAATCTCCAAAACTCTAAAATGATTCGGAATTTGCCATCTCATAGGCTCCAATATTTTGTTAATTTTGAGATTTTTTTTCTTAAAAAATTTTTGAAATTTTTTTTTTTTGAAAAATATTAAAAAATAATTTCTCTGAAAAATTTAAAATAGAATTTTTCTCAAAAAATTTTAAAAAATTTCTCGAAATTTTTTTAAAAAAAAAAATCATTTTTTTTTAAAAAAAGTGGGTCTATAGGACCACAAAATTTTAAAGGTTTTTTAATTATGAATTTTTTGGACCCCTCTAACATGTGGGTTGGACCCAATAATTAGTGAGTTTGTCAAATTGACAGCTCTACTTATTACTAACCAACCATATTGTATGATAATTAGTTAATTAACTAAGATATTTAATATTTATTGAGGAAGACTAAAATATGATAGACTAAATATTTTAAATATAATTTCTTAAATTACTGATTTTTTTTGAATTTTTTCAAAATGTTATATTAATATATTAGGTTGGAAATGATATTGAGATTTAGATATTGCTCAAACTTAACTTAATTATAAATGCTCAAGATGAAAATTAATATATTAAATATATTAGATATTTTAAATTTACTAAATCTTGTGGTGGTGGTGGTGTCCATCTCGGTATTGAAAACAAACTTTCAAGTGTTTGTATTTTCTAGGGTTTTAGTAATAAGCAATTTATTGAACTAGTATGAATCAGAATCGGTGGTATTAATGAAGTTAGTAATAAATTAATTTTAATCACAAGTTATTATAAGCAATTGAACATGTTCAATTTTAATCACAAGAGAAAACAATTGTATGGTTGATGTATGTTTTTATTGAGCTTTCATTTTGTAAAAATAATCGATTTTTAAAAATGAATAATCATTTTTTTTTAAATAATAGGTTTTTAAACTATGAATAAATGATTTTAAAAAAAATAAATCTTAAAAAATAATCAAATTTTAACCAATTTTGAGAAAAAATAAATTTTAAAAATGAATTTTTTGAAATAGGATGCTTAATTAGAAATCGGTTATTTAACAATTATCAATTTTACAATTGGTTTTATAACCGATTTTAAACCAAATAATGAATTTGGTTACAAATCTAAATCCATATATTGGTTATAAAATGGATATGGTTTAATTTTTTTTAAAAATCAACCATACACAGTCTTAATATGATTATAAAAAAAATATCATGGCACATGAATATGGGATATGTTCATTTCTAATTAAAAAAATTTAAAAATCGCATAAAATTGATTTTTTTTTTTTTTGTTATTTTGTAAAAACTGCACATATCTAATTGAATATCGGTTTCATATTTTATAATCAAATTAAACCAAATTATATACATAAATTTTAGCTATTCATAAAAAAAAAACATAAATTTAAATATTTATTTATTTTTTATTAGTATAATATATTGCATTTATATACTATTGATTGGTTTTTAACTTTTTTATAATAATGCTTATTAATTTAATCTATTTTTGTTTCTATTTCTTATATTTCAAACATAATTGATAATTGATATTCTGTAATGTAAATTTTTTGTATATTATATATTAATTTTTGTATCAAATATACTATTTTACTGTGTCTTTGAAATATTTGTAATACTAATATAATTTTTTTACAATTGTAATTTAGATATTCAAAAATTGATATAAATTAAACAACTTATAATTGAATTAAATTGATTTACTTAAATTGTGTCATCCAAACTAAATCAAACTACATATAATTTTATCTTTAGATCATATAATTTTTTGTCTCAAAACTTATAATAAATTTGGTCAAACCATATACTACAAATATCCTTTTTGAGTCTCAAGCTAGGATCTAAGATTTAATTCGTAATATTGTGGAAGAGATTTACACCTAGATCTTTTTGGTTTGTTCGTTATTATTTACACTTACATATAAAATATATATAAAATTTTACATCATAGTATAAAATAATATACTTCTTTGTTAGGTTATATCATGGTGATCACATATCAATGTTAGATAGAAATACATTGTTGTATGAAAAGTTATAATGGTGAACAACATTAGTTGTTTTTGGTCAAAAGCAACAATAGTTACACCCGTAGAAGATGACGAGTGGATAGTTCAATTGGTTTAAGTTAAAGGTAAAAGAATTTGAAGAATCAGATTTAAATTCAATTAATTACTAATTTTAGTCATCTAAAAAAATTACACAAGTGAAGGACTTTCAAATAAGAAAAATTACACATGTGGAAGTTATATGGTGACAACCGACAAGGCTGCCCAAGCCCAACCCATTGAATTTGTTTTGCTTGGAATTGACTTCAACAAAATTATTCTAGGAAAACCCCTAATTTAAAACTCTCTCATTTAAAATAAAAACGTTTATCTCAAAATTTGTGTACATCAGTCAAACAATGTAAATTAAATAATGTCAAGAATATTAAACAATGTAAAGAAAAAAAATGTAGTTATAATTAAATAATGTGAAAAAAATTACACAATCGAACAATTATAAATGTAGAATTATTAAAAATATTTTATTTTGCTTACAAACTTGAAAGTTAGTAGCGGAGTTGAGTAAAAAACTCAACAAACGATTCTCTTGTTTCAAACGATTACGAAAAAGAAGAAATTTTATTCTTCGACTGTAGATTCTATAACTACTCCAAAGAGTAATAAATTATGTGATCATGAACAATATCTACGTACTAGCTAAAAACTAATTAAATGATAAATTGCGAATAAAAGATAAATTTTTTATTAATTGATGAATTGAAATAATAACTACAATAAATATTTATATATTGAATATTAAGAAAAATCCTATCAGCCACGACTTCTAGTCAATTAAAGATTGTGCCATAACCTCTTCAATCGACTATCTTTACATGATCATGAATGAGATTGTGATTTGCGTTTAGTAATATTGCAAGTAGGGATGAACCCATTTAGTTGGTAGTGTAGGCAATTGCATGCACTAAAGTTTGAAAGAGAAATAGTTTTAGTATTTAGTATAATAAGTTATATGAAAATGAGAAAGATTTATATGAGTATTGTTATAATAATTTTTAATTGTATTAAAATTACTGAAACAAACCTAAATATGTCTTTTCTTATTCATTTTTATCTTTAAGTGGGTCCTCAATTAACTAATTTAATTATCATTTTTGCTAGTCAATTTGATCTTTAAAATTAATAACAAAAAAGACATTTGAGGATGTATCTTTAATTTTGATAAATTCAAATACTATAAAAGTAACAATAGTTGAAAGATATATATGGTTCTCCACTTCTCAAAGTTTATGCATCTAGTTGTAATTCTCATGTTCACTTGGCTCTGATAATTGCCTGCCACTTTCCTCTAACTTGGTGTTTTCACCGAAATAGGAAATTTGGTTGCTATGCGTCAAATTACTAGTTCGCATTAATATTACTAGTTCACATTAATTTTAAATTCAATTTGATTTACGTAAATTAAATAACACTTAAAATGACTGAGTAAGACTCAACTCTTTCGCTCTCGACTAATTCCTAGTTGCTCCATGATCATCTTGACTGCTCCTAATTCGACTAACCATTTATAATATTTTTACACATAAACAAATTCTTTTTCTGTCATATTTGATAGATTCATGCACTTGAGATACTATGACGTGAACAAATTTTGTTGTATCGTCCATTCAACATCGTCTACACTATAAGGGATTTTCTATGGTCGATGTTCCACTCGACTAACCGACAACTCTAAGATGAACCAATGTAAAATATTAACGAGATCGTGCAAATAACTCTCGATTTAACTAACATTGTTTGCTATTAGTTTACTTTTCCCTTTTTACCGCCTTTCCAATAATATAAATAGCTACCCTTTCACATTTACTTTTCACCTCAAACTATTATCTTCTCTAAATGGTTCATACCTAGTACGCAGTGAAGTTGCTATAGAAGATAAAGTTGGAGAAAAAAATAGAACAAACCTTTCAAAAAGAGACATCATTTGAAAAATAAACTTAAATTTTTTCAATTAAACACTAGTAACCACTAAAAAGCTAATAAGCTATAAATAAACACATAGAAAAACAAATAAAAAGATTATCACATGTAGTTAAAAAATATTTATGCTTAAGTAGAATTTATAAAGTTAGTTATATTAAAAACATTATATAAAAATATATCATATTTTAATTGTACAATAATTTTTCATATAATTATTTTAGTTTTTTTTAATTATTCATTTTTTTAGACTCAACCATAATTGACCTACTCGTACAATGATAAAACAAAAATATAAACAACATTTACATTAATTAAAATAATTAAAAATTTCGCTTATATTCGTTGTAACTTGAATTTAGGTTTAGAATTTCACAATAGATAAATTAAACGAAAATTTTACTATGTATCATCAGTGAATCGATAGTTCCCCTAACTTTAATAAGATTTGCCACCTCAAAAGTAATTTTTTATTAGAAATATAAAAAATAAAATTAAAAAAAAAAAGCCCAAGAAAATGTTTGGTGAATATTGAAGCGTGACATATTCCAAATCGAATGGTGATGTTAAAGCCGGAATTAGTAGAGTCACGACAAAAGCAATGAAAAGTTGTATATACATTTTTGTAATTGAGTTGATGTGTTAATGTGGTAGGGTAAGGATTGATGTACTATATAGTCCAAAAATATATATTTTGTTAAATGAATCTGCTTCATAATTCACTTTTACATAAATTCAGTTTATATTTTAATAGCCAATTGGATTCATTTGGTCGGTTTTTTGTCACACTCCCTGGGTCCAATAAATTAGAGGCATTGAATCACCTATCCATGTCTCTATCATCATACCAACAATTTATGTCCTACCATTTAGTAAACTAGTATTTAAGAAATTAACATTTTTGGTTCCTTCCTAAAAACATTTCTCTAATTACATCTAAAATTAATTAAGATATCAACTGATATTTTTGTCATACTTTTTAAGGAGAACAGATTCTTTCTAATGGAATTTTCATCGCAGGAAGTCCAATAGAAATCTCTACTATTCAATTTTCTTTTTAATGTTTTTGATCACATGCAAATATAATAAGTGTGGTTGAGATTCTATCGCAGAATATTTTTTACTTTTTAAGCGAAATTTGAATTATCAAGTTCATTTTTTAAAAAAAAACAAAGAGTTAAGACAAAACTGACAAAAAATAAGAAGAAAGTTGTTACTATTAAAAAACATGTGTAGATAATTTGGTATGTGGACGAATAAATAGAGCATCTTATTATATCAGATTTTTATATTATGTTTAATTTATTTTTTACATAATCAACTTTTAAAATAAAAAGTGGCACTTTATATAAACTAGTTTTAGATCGACCATTGAACTGGAATTTTCAATTTACTTTCTAAAATGATCTTGCTTTATGAATTAGGAAGCATAACTTTTGTCTTTATCCTTTGGAGTGATTTTTATACTGAAATAGTCTTCGTATATTTCTGGAGATATTCTAGAACATATTATAACTAATAGATCTAATCTCTTCTTTAGAAATCTGATCATTTTTGTTATTTTAGAACTGTGGAGAACATTCTTCGTTATACAGATTTCTGTCAAGAACGTTATTTGTTTCTCTAAATGGGATTGCTTCATTTTAATATGATCTGTTTTAAAATGATTGGTACCTATCTTTGATTAACACACTCAAACACACATGTTAAATACCAAAACATTTAGAATCATAATTATAAGTCTTAACTAACTTTTGTTTAGTTATCATAAAAATATTAATTTAAGATTTTGTCTCGACAATCTCCCCCTTTTTGATGATAACAAACATGTTAATTTAGATTTTAATTTTGATTCTAATAATAATCATAGAGAGCTTTTAGTTGAAAACTCCTCCTCAATATGTGCTAATCTTTTGAACCAACATATAATTTTCATTAATTTTACAATAATATTTTAGTCATACACATGGTTCTAATATACTTAAAATCTAAGAATTACTTATCCCCCTTTGTCATGGCAAAAAGGAATAGGAGAATAAATGCAATTAATTCAGAAAGACATTGATGGGGAAGAAGATCCTTCAGATGATGAAGACAGAGACGGTTGTGGCATTTCTGGAAAAGTTGGAAGTGGATTAGGTAGAGGAGGCTCAAGACCTAGCTTTGGAGCAAACTGGTTAGCCATCCAGTTCCTCAAAATAGCATGCTCTTTGTCCTGATGAGTTTGTCTAGCAATTATAGTCTGAAGAACAACAAATATTTTGGGGATTTTCTTGTAAGTCTTGGATGTTTCATTCTCTATCTTTGTTCTTTTGAATGGGCGCTGATCATCTTCGATGGGAGTGGATAAATGGGTATTCTAACAGGGTGTTGCGGTGGTGCAAAAAGATGATAAAGTGGCAAATGAAGTGTTAATTTGAGGAAGGGAGCATGTAGGAGCGGAATTTTGTGGCACTAATGGACCAAGAATGTCTGAATCTTAAAAGAGCAGATATTAACTGATTCCAAAAATGGAGGAACTGGTTTTTTTGGGGTGACACGAAGGCTGGTGACATAAGAGAGTTGTGCTTAATTTGAAGTGGATGACACATATCACTTTATAAAAACGGAGTGGTGAGAGTTTGAGAGGCAGAAACTGCAGCGGTTACCAGATCAAGTAATGGATTAAGATTTTGTAGAACTGGAGAAAGGGGAACCATTTGTGGAAACGGAGAATGTTCTTGATTTTTTTGGCTATTCTACATTGGTTTTGATTGTAGAGGTGTAGACAAATCTTTTTCTTTTAGTGGTAGGTGGAGTGAATGTAGCTTTGGGTGATGGTGGGATGGATGGAAGTTGTTTCATGTGAGAAATATTGTTGGAGGAAAATTTTGATATTTTAATGCGAGATGATTCTGTCATCAAAGGGATATTAAAATATCTAAAGATTTTTTAGAAAACCATACCATATGAGACAATGTTTCTCTTGTAGTCTTTGTTGATGGAAGCAATCATGCGGTAGATTATTAGGTGGGCAAATTCAACTTCTTGCAATGAAGAAGATGATAGATGACTAAAGCGTCATTATCATAAACATATTTGTGACTTCCATAATGGGGTAGTATGGAGTGATGACTGATGTTATTAGAATTCTTACAAAGGGGTTTTAGATCTGCTGAGAAGAAATTTGTGGATCCAACAATGAACAACTCTTGAAACACTTCCTATTTGGTAATGTTTAAGGCTGAATACCAGTTTTTTCTATAAATTGTTGGTCCTCTAGATGGCAGTTGAAGGATATTGGCAAGAATGAAAGGATTCAAGCGCATTTCAATGCCTTTTAGTTTTGAAACAATGAGTGATTTATCTGCAAAGGCTCGAATGACATCAGGATAAAAACAATCAGATATTTAAAGGAAGTTAGTATATCTAAGGGCATCATTGTGGTGTTTAATGGAGGTACCTTCATATTAAAGGTTTTCAAAAATGAAAACCTGACCAATGCCAATTGGTCTTTGAGCCCATTTGTCATTGTAAAGTTTCTAAAGTTTTGAAGGAATTAAGGGAGGAATGATGATTTTGGAAGAGGGTGGTTTGGTAGAGGAATTGGTGGTTGCTGGTTTGGAAGATTTTGTGGGTGCTGGGTTTGAAGTTTTGAGTGGAGAACGTTCTTGGGTTGATGGTTTGGACAAAGAACATTCTAGGTTTGAAGTTTTCTTAGCAAGTTTTTTAGAGTTTTTTAATTTTTGAGAGGCTAGAAATTGAGAGAGTGTTGAGGAGGATTTGGATGTCGGAATCTTTATTTTAGTTTGAGATGGGATGGACTTGGGTGGTATCACCTTGGAAGGGAATTTTTGGGATGTTGGGGATTTTGAGGGTACGAAGGGTTGTGATGAAGTGGCAGATTTTGGTTAGGGAATCTGTGGTGATGGCGTAGAGTCAGATTCATCATCATAAATTGTATAAATTGTTGAGTCTATGTTTTTGATTTTGAGGTGCCAATACATGCCAATATTTACATTGATATTCGTTTAGAAGATGAAGTGCTTGAACGGGTGTTGAGTGTTTTTTAAAGATTGGGTTGAGTCTGACTAATCGAGGGAGTTGTGCATTGGAATAAGGGTGGAAGAATGGTGGAGAGTGGAACAAGTGTAATCAATGGGGGCTGGACTCTGGGGACAATGACAAGTTGTCAAAAAATCTTCTCTCTAAAGAAGAGTGTGGAGATGTTGGTCTGGGTCGAGGTAATGGTGATGGTGAAGGAGATGGTAATAGTATTCTTGATTGAGGGTTCTTGTGTGATGATACCTTGGTACTCACCATTTGAGAAGACGAGAACTGAGGATGAAGGAGAAAGAGATATGATGTTTTGTAGAAAAAAGTGTGAAGTTTTTGTTTAGTGCAGAAAGATGAACGATTTTGAACTTTTGCAAATAGATTGTGAGAGGAGAGAGTGCCAAGCGTGGGATTTGATTGATTGGGCAGAAGTTATTGGGAATGAGGAGAGTGGAGATGATGTGGCAGTAATAGGCATGGGTACCCGTTACTTTTTGATGAGTATGGTATAGGTTCAAAAGCTGATTTTTGAATTATCTTCATAATGAAAATAATAAAGAACATTTTTGAGTTGTTTGAAAAAATAGACTCGAACGGAGAAAGTTCTTCGTTATGAACAAAATGATCTGGTTTCAGTTTTTAACAATTTTGAGTTGGATTTTCATTGATTGCTAATCTTTCTTTGATTGAATTAAAGTTTTCTTCAACAATAGGCTTTGTAAATGTTAGCTAACCGGTTCTTTGTATCAACAAAGATTAATTCAATTTCCTTTTTATTCACATGATCCATAATAAAGTGATGTTTTATTTCAATATGTTTAGATCTGGAATACTGAATAGGATTATTAGACAGAGATTAATGGCACTAGTATTATCATAGTAAATTGGAATAGGAAAGTAATTTACTGAAAAAGTCTTCAATTTGATTTTTGATCCATAAAACTAGGGAGCAACAACTTGCTGCTGAGACATATTCAGCTTCAGTGGTTGATAGAGCAATTTTGTTTTGTTTTCTGCATGACCAACTTATTAATGCTTCTCGTAGAAACTAACATGCACCACTTGTGCTTTTTCTTTCGATCTTATCTCTGACATAATCAACATCACAGTAAGCTACAAAATCAAAATGAGAACCTTTGTCATGCCAAATGCCAAGATCAGTAGTACCAACAAGATAACAACAACAAAAAAATTCTTTTTACAACTGTTAAATGAGATTCTTTTGGCGAAGATTGAAACCTAGCACATAATCCTACTGTAAATACAATATCAGACCTACTTGCAATTAAATAAAGTAAAGAACCAATCATTCCCCTATATTCTTTTTCAGAAAGTAATTTTCCATTTTCATCTTTGTCTAATGAAGAAGATGGATGCATGGGAGTAGTCAAAATTTTGGCTTCACTCATTTTATAATTTCTTAAAAGATCCTTTATATATATTGTGTATATATATATATATATATAAAAGAAAAAGAAAAAATATATATATATATATATATATATATATATATTTATTTATTTATTTTTCTTTTTTTTTTTTTTTTTTTACATATGAAAACTCCATCTTTGTGTTGTTTAATTTGCCATCCAAGAAAATACCTCAATTCTCCCATCATACTCATCTCAAATTCACTTTGCATGAGATATGAAAAATTCACACATTTTTTCATTAGTTGATCCAAAGATAATATCATCAACATACACTTGAACAATAAGTAAATCATTTTTATTTGTTTTCTTGAAAAGTGTTGTGTCAATTTTTCCTCGGGAAAATCCATTTTTTGATCAAAAAAGAGCTTAATCATTCATATCATGCTTTAGGAGCTTGTTTTCATCTATATAAAGCTTTAGTATGTTTAAAAACATGATTTGGTTTTTAACCTTGATGAACATAAACGTGTTCATTTAAAAAGCCATTTAAGAATGCACTTTTAACATCCATTTGCAAAAGTTTGATAAGTTTATGATATGCATATGCAAGAAGAGTTCGTATAGCTTCTAACCTTCCAACTGGAGCAAATGTTTCATCATAGTCTATACCTTCTTGTTGATTATAACCTTGAACAACCAACCTTGCTTTATTTCTTACAACCTTACCTTCTCCATCTAACTAGTTTCTAAATACCCATCTTGTTCCAATGATTGTTTGATCTTGTGGATCTAGAATAGGAGTCCAAACTTCATTCTTTTCAAATTGAAGAAGTTCTTCCTTCATTGCTTCAATCCAAGATTGATAAATTATGGCTTCTTTGATGGATTTTGGTTCTATTTGGGATATCATTGTCATGTTGTTGTTGACATCATCTTTAAATTGCATCCTTGTTCTAATCTCATAAGCTATATCTCCAATAATTTGATTTTGAGGATGATCACCTATTAGTTTCCAACTTCTAGGAGGAGTTTGAAACGAAGATTGTTTATCTATTTTCTTTTCCTGGGGAACAATCTGTTGTGACTGTCCAGATTGTTCTTCCTCCTCATCATCTCTTTTTCTTAAATCAAGATCATCAAACTCATCAAATAATACATGCATACTTATTTCAACAGTTTTAGTTTTCAAATTAAAAATGTGATATCCTTTAGATTCTGTTGAATATCCTAAAAAGATAACTTTGTATGATTTTGCATCAAATTTTCCTAAGTTATCTTTGTTATTCAAGATGTAGCAGTAGCATCCATAGATATGAAAATATGAAGTATTCTGCTTCCTTTTTTTTTCAGATTTCATAGGGTGTTTTGTTTATGATTTCCCTTATGGATACACGATTCAAAATGTAGCATGAAGTATTGATAGCTTCAGCCCATCAATACTTTTCAACATTTGATTCTTTCAATTTATTCTTTTCATCTCTTGTAATGTTCTATTTTTTTGTTCAACAATTCCATTTTGTTGAGGAGTTCTTACACAAGATAGATTATGAGAGATGTCAAGTTCATCAAAACATGATTTACAAGACACATTTATGAATTCTCCTACATGATTACTTCTCACATATGTTATATCGAATTCTTTTTCATTTTGAAATTTTTTATAGATTGTTTTATAAGCATCAAATGCATCATCCTTTTTTTTAAAAATAGTACCCATGTGTATCGAGAAAAATCATCAACAATAACAAACCCGTATTTCATACCTCATAGGCTAGTGGTTTTGATAGTACCAAAAAAATCAATGTGAAGTAGTTCAAGAGGTTTTTTAGTTGATATAAAATCTTTTGAATGAAAACTATTCTTAACTTGTTTTCCTTTTGCACAAGCTTCACATACTTTATCCTTATCAAAGTTAATTTTAGGAAGTCCTCTTACAAGATCTAATTTTGATAAAATTGAAATAGTTTTCATACTCACATGTCCAGTTCGCTTATGCCATATCCATTTGTCTTTGTTAATGAACAAGAAACATGATTCAACTGGTAATTCTTCAATGTATAAAACATAAAGATTTTTCTTTCTAGATGCAGAAAATAAAATCTCACCAGAGTTTGTCATTCTGACTTCGTATATGTTTAGTTTAAGAATAATTTCAAAACTATTATCACAAAGTTGACAAATGCTTAGAAGATTATGTTTCAATCCTTCAACATATTGAACATTTATAATTGTAGCATAATTTTCATTACATATGACACATTTACCTTTGATTTTTGCTTGATCATTGTTCCCAAATGTTACTAATCATCCATCTTTTTTTATGAAGGACATAAAACTTTGTTTATCTACTATCATATATCTTGAACAACCATTGTCCAAGAACCATGACTTTTTATTGGTATTTCGTGAACCATTCTGTATTCAATGTTACATATTTTTTAGGTACCCATTTTGTCTTGGGTCCTTGAGGTTTAGTTTTTCTTTTTATACTTGATTTTTTAAAATAACATTGTGATTCATCATGTCCAATTTTTAAGTAGAAAGGGCATTTTCTTACTGAAGTTGTGTCCAAAACGTTATATTTTTTTGAAATTTTGAGAAGAATGTTCTTGTCTGTTCGCAAAACGTTCTTGGGGTTTAAATGACCCTTTTACTTTAAATTTTTCAACTTTTTTTTTGAAATAATAGGCATATTCTATATGTCCAATTTTTTTTACAATATGAACTTCTTTAGAAATAACTGTCATATTCTAGATGTCATCCTTTCTAGCTTTGTCAAATATCCCTACTTGGGATCCCATAATTTTTTGAAATGTTTCAATGGATGTGATAAAGTTTCCTAAGTCATGTTTGAGAATTTCATTTTTGTTTTAAGAATAATGTTCTCCTTTGGAATCATAGAACATTCTTGGTTTACAATTTCATCAGTTTCCTTAAAATGAGATTCTTACATGTTATGAATGATGTTTTTTAGTTCATCAATCATCACATGAGCTTTCTCTTTTTCCCTTTTTTCTTTTAAAACTTATTCTTTTAAAGAGCTACATTTTTTAACAATCAAATTTGAATCATTAAGTAAGCTATCAAAATCTTTTTTAATTTGTTCATATAAGGGACATAGTTCAGAATTTATTACCTTCTTATCTTCAGAGTTTGCCATCAAACATAAGTTGGCTTCTTCAGGGTCCTCTGTTTTTGATTCATCAGAATCATCCCAGGTCACCATCATTGATATCTTCTTGAAATAAAATTTATTCGGTTCTCTTTTGTTCAAGGGACATTTAGTCTTGTAATACATCAAGATGAAGAACACTTGTTAGTAATGTTCTCCATTCTTGTCTGTTCAAAATCTATAAAAAGGCATATTGCTTTTTCTCTAACACTTGTTAGGTGTTCAACTTTAGAGGCCGAGCACTGATGCCAATTGTAGTAGCAATGTCAATTTACAAGAAAGGGGTTTTGAATTGTAAATTCACCCTTTTAAAAATTCATGTTAAAAACTTAAGAAAATAACTCAAGATTGATTTTGGTTGTAAAAATAGAAAACGGATAAAATTCTTGGTTAGTTAAAATCAGAAATTCAGTTAATGTATTTAACTTTATAATAAATCATATTGAAAGTAAATAGATAAGGGAAGATATACCACACAAGGATATATCATGGTTCATCCAACACATGCTACGTCCAGTCCTCACAACTGTGAGATTTTCCACTAAGTTTTCAAAACAAAGAACCTTCTTAGTTTTACAGCACCTAGCTCAAATCAACCTCGATCTGTTACAAAGTTAAAACATTTCTACCCATAAAGGAGTTCAATCAGGTCACCTATCAACCTTGATAGGATTTCTTACAATCTACCCAAACTATATTAAACTCTTATAGTTCGAGTTTTATAATAATGATGGGATTGTTTTGTTAGAATCTGAGAAGGCTCAACACTTGTTTGAGTTTTGATTCTTTGACAAAAAAATACACGAGAATGATTCTATGAATCGAATGAGAAAAATTAGAATTGATTCAATGTATGTGAGTGAGAGAAATTCAAGTATGATTGAAATGAGTAATGAATTGCTTAGTACTTGAAGCTCTGATTTTTCCTTGAGCTTGACCTTCCTTTTATAGGCTTTAGGATGTTTAATGATAGTCAAAAAGAGTTGTTGGACGTGCTCTGCTGTCATGTGTCAAATTTGACCAAAGACTAATTTATATGATTAAAAATATTCAAGTCTTTGAACACTTTTGAGTTCTGTTTGACTGGTTTGGATTTCTTCATTCTTTACTAAGACAATCCTTTGTTTGTGCATATAAACCTCTTAGAGAGATGCTTAATCGATTCAGATTAAAAATGTCTTTTGAATCGTGCAAAATAGGCTGAAGAATGATGAAATAAGGCTAGAGAATGATGTAACAAAATTGGAGAATAATGATCAGTAAGCTGGAGAATGTTCGTATCATTCTGGAGAAAGATGTTTGCTGCTTAAGATCAAGTGTAACAAGCTGGAGAATGTTTATCAATCTGGAGACTGATGTTACACTATTGTCCAAAATGATCACGATGTTGTTAAGAATATTCAGATATGTCTGGTCTTGCTAATTCGTGATCTTCTCTCTTTGTGATTCGAGTAGTTTCTTTGAATCTGATCATCTCAATTTGTTCCTTGACAAGTGCTGATGATATATGTGTAAAATCTAGAGGCTAAAACTTCTTTTAAATAGTGGAGATTGATTGTTCTTGAAGCTGTGACGATCATTCTTCAAATTGGAGAACATTCTCTGTTTTCCAGATTTTGTTATAATTTTCTCCATTCTTGTCTGTTCAGTTTGTTGCATTTTTATGCTGATTTATTTGCTTTGTTTAAATCTTATCTTTAAATTAATACACTCAAAAACACAAGTTAAATTAACATAACATTTAGAATCATAATTAACATTCTTAATTAACTTTTTGTTTGTTTTCATCAAAATATTAAATTGAGAATTTGTCTCAATAAAAGATAGAATTGTTTGTGTAATATGGATTAAGTCAAGATGCTTGGAAAAGTGATGGACATTAAAATAATTATGATTACTATTTATTCCACATAACAAAAGATGAACTATAAATTATTACATGATTGGACGTGAATATGAACCCATAAATGACATTAATGCATTTGAAAATTTTAGATTCAATTTTACTTTAAATTGTTACCCCAAAAATGTTATATTTTTATTTTCATAAAAAAAAAGTTGAATGTGTTAGAAAAATGTTGAAATTAACGGTATAATCAATCTTTGTGGGAACGATATTTATTTATACTACTTGTAATTGAATGTGTATACTTCAATACCTACATTTTATTGCAACTGAGCGGTTTAGGATGCATTAGGTTAAGACTGTTATCACTCATTTGAATCATCACACGAATCTTTCAGTTATGCAAGCTCATCAGTTTGAAGAAGATAAGAGAAAGATGGAAACTACTCCCTAAGCTAGTGGGATAAGAAGTATCATGTATGAAAATGAGAGTGAACAAATGGTGCTCAATTGATAGTGGAAGTGAACGAATGGTGATAAGAGGGACGAGAATGTCGTAAATGATAGTGTCGATCAGAGTGATCGACACTGTTACAAAAAAATCATTCCCACTAAAATTAAAACTAATTTTACAAGAATTAAAACTAAAGAGTACATATAAAGAAACAAACAAAAAAAAATTACAATAATCAAAATCAAACAAAAAAAAATTAATGACTAAAAGCTAAAAAATGTAAAATTGCAAAAATCATTCATATATTTGAACTATATTTTTCATTATTTACGTATACAAACTATAATAGTAGACCTACTTTTTTTTTTTTTCTTTTGATTTTTCATGAAGGGTCCATAGTAAATATAACAGCTTAGATGTTGCATCCATGTTGGAAATAATCACAACAATTAAATAATACACCACGGGACATGTTCAAATAAAACAGAGCATCACAAAAGCTTGGCTGCTTGACCATTTTGTAGCCTCTGGTGGTTTAATTTCACATCACATTTTAATTATTATATAAATTTTCAATTATAAATGCGCTCACATTTTAATTATTATATAAATTTTCAATTATAAATGCGCTCACATTTATCCACAACTTTATCCTCTTTTCTTCTTATCGTAAAAAAAATCTTTATCCTCATTTTCAATCCATAATATCGTTATCGGCAATATTGCCACACAAATCTTAAATAAATCATTAAAAAAAATTAACATACGTTTCAATGATATTTATTAAAAGATTAAAAACAGAAAATATTATTTTAAAAGTTATGCGTTCAATATTTTATAAAGTAATTATTCTACTGAAATTTATTTTTATTTTTTTATTTTTGTATTCTTAATAAAATATCCTAAAATTATAATGTATTGGTAAATGACAGTTTAACAAAAGATTTTAAGTTTAATAAGAGATAGAAATAGGGGGATCATCTAAGGTTGTTATTCTTTTTTGGTTGGAGGTGAAGGATTATATGATTTGACGTGGAGGGTGGTTAGCGGTCGGAATAGGTTCAAACTTTAAAGGTATGAGTCTGAGCTACGATTAATTTTTTAGGCTTAAGTTTGGTCTATGGTCTATCATAGGTTTTTTCTTTTCAGTCTGACCTGATTTTTTAAAAGTTTTGTCTTGTCTGGAAGCCTATTTAAAAGCATTATTCACATTAAAACATTTAAATGTTCTACTCATACCACATTGATACTCTCCACATACCAATATCAATGTATATATATATATATATATATATATTAAACAAAAAATAATTTTTCTAACAAAATGATTTTAAAAAAATATGAAACAAACATCCTTTAAACCCTAAAATATAATTTTTGATTTAAAAAAATAAATTCTTTTCTGAAACAAACGCA
The DNA here is from genome assembly GCF_000331145.2 of Cicer arietinum. NCBI lineage: Eukaryota > Viridiplantae > Streptophyta > Magnoliopsida > Fabales > Fabaceae > Cicer > Cicer arietinum. Next base: position 28,152,866 of record NC_021165.2, on the reverse strand, counting down.
TTCATTATTACCTCTCAAATAAATATAGAACGACTATTGATTATGGAACGACTAACAAATATGGAATCGCTACCGAATATTGAATGACTACTAAGTGATTGTCAAATTGATAGAACTTAAAATAGGAAATAATATTATTAATATAATAATAAAAAATAACATTAATAAATAATAAAATATATATAGGCCGGTTTGTCAGACCTAATAGGTTTTTTTATAAGCCTCAACCTGACCTATTTGAAATAAATAGACTTTAAAAATAGCCCGAGTCTAATTTTTTTATTAAATAGATCATACTAGGCTAAATCATAAGTAAGTCAGGTCATAGACTCCTGATGAACGACCTAGCCTATTCTCATCCCTAAGGATGGTGGAAATTGGAGTTTACAAATGATTCGAGGTTAAGAAAGAACTAAAATTTGACATCTTATAGTACGTACATGACACAATTTTTTATTTTTACAAATAAATAAGTTTTATTCAAGTGTAAATAGAAATAATACAAGCAAATGTATGATGTTTTGAAACATTTATCATCTATATTTTGATATTAAAACTAATTAAAAAACAAAAATTACGTTAACAATACACATAATTATTTCATAAGTTAATGATAGATAATTAAACCAAAACTTAATGTTAACAATTAAATTAATTTTTTTTCACGTATTTTTTATCTATATTTTGATATCGAAATTAATTAAAAATACACATAATGATTTTAGAAGTTAATGAAAGATAATCAAATTGAAATATTAATCTTAACTAAATTAATTTCTTCCGCATATGACCATTGGTAAAAAATAATACAAAATTTATAGTCTTTAATTTGATTCGTTTTTTAAAGAAAAAAATATATTTGTTAGTTTTGACCGATATCGATTATAGGTGGTTTTTAACATTGTCAACTTAATCACATGCTAATAAATCATATGTAAGACTGAGACAATACTGAACTTGGTGACAATCTCCATAAATTCTTTATTTAAAGTATGGTATCGACATAATAGCTTGTTATCTTTGTGAACACCGCACTTAGACGAGAAAACAAATAATTTTACACCTTGATGACAAATAAACTAAACATCTCATTCAAACGAAGAAATAAAAAATAGAACACTAAGAAAATTTTAAATACATGTAAAGAGCTTCTTATTTAAATAAAAAAATAAAATAATTTGAAAGGATAATTACTAATTAAAAAATAATCCTAAGTTACTCATCCAATGGACGAAGAAAAAGAGAGATCGAGTTTTTTTTAAGAAACGATAGAGGCCAAATGACACAATTTTTATGGGATGAGATAACATGTGGAGTATCATAATGATTCTAAGACGCTTTCAAATGCACTTATTCAACTTGTCTTTACTTTGTAGGTGGTTGTGGAGAGGACTCACCGTAGTATACTATTTGAAAATGACTTATTAATTACACATATGCAGTAGATGCTAAAATTCTTAATGTGGAATCTATGCTCAATATTAAGGAAGGGTAATTTAGATTGAAATTGGTTCAGAGGTGAAAACATATCTTTTTGGAAGGATTGGTGGCTTGATGATTGCCACAACTTTACAGTGCTTCAATTCATCATGATGCTAAAGTCTCATACATGGGTTGTTGGTGGGGTAATAAGTGGGATTGGTGTGTATTTGCATCTTGTCCAAAAGATTATGGAAGTGGCCGGATTTTCATATATAGAGTGGGACAATGAAGTTTAAAACAATTTCAATCTTTTCAGTTAGATTTGTAGAGGTAAGAATCGTAAGAAGATATCTCCTTTAGTGTGATTGACAATATTTAGTGGATCGGACAGCCCTTCAAAGGTGACTTTTTGTAATGAATGAATTTTTATTATCCCTTGTACTCGTAATAAAATACTGTTTATAAATTATAAGTTCGCTTGTTAGGATTACCTTAAAAAAAACAACCTCACAAAAGAAGTAACAGCACATTTTCTTTTTCTATTTTCAATTTCATTTATCAAATATCATTATTACTTTCCCTTCCTGTTATTAATCACCTGGAAAGTGAAAAAGCAATGAAAATCACGTACAGAAAATCATTACTACTATATTGGTAGGGTCAACCAAACCAACCAAACAGTCCCTAAAAACACTGACCCCACATCTTTGAACCTACGTTGACCCAACAATTCAAAACGACACCCAAATCCAATCCACTATTGTCGTATGCCGTTTGTTTCATCCTCAACTCATAATCATCATAACTTAACCGCGAGATCATACATGTGGTTTCACTCACACTACTTGTTGAGTAACATACTGCATAAAATCGATGTCGTTTTCAAGTCCATCCATAGTTTGAGGTGCCAAAACGACTTCAAGATCAACACTTCCATTTCCTTCTCTACCAGGAAAAGCAGAAATTTTACCATCAAATTTATTCGCTTTACCACTACGAATAACCAAAGGTTTACCCCACCCAAAATCATTGTCGTACATAGGAAAACGCGGTGAACTACCCATAGTTATCATAGCACCATCGAAATTTCCAAGTGGAAAAAGCCTAGGTGCATTTTCCCAATCTTCTACTCCGTGGCGTACCGTAGCGTTATCGTGTGCTACCACGTTTTTATGAAGTAGCTCAGCGCAGAACCTTAGATCTTTCGTGATTATTTCATTAACTGAAGCAACGGTTGGGATGCTTTGAATCGCGTTACCGAAGTAAAACCCGTCCATCTTTGGTTCTAATCTGTGACGACAATTCACCGCCATACGAAACGTCGAGGTTTTGGAAAAATCTAATTTCCTCGCACGTGTCACAGAACGCCATAACTGTGCACATAACGATTGAAACGATGAGATCTCGTTTCTAACGTTTGTTCTTCTGTTACTGTTACCGTTAGAATTAACGTTTTTCCAACCGTCGTTCACTTGTTTTTTCATCTCCTCCGTTGGATCTATTAAACCGTTACCTTTACCGTTAACGATCCCATTCCCATAAGAAGTAACGTTTTTCCAACTGTCGTTTACTTGTTTTTTAATCTCCTCCGTTGGATCTGATAAACCGTTACCGTTGCTGTTACTGTAACCGTTTGCTTTCTGTTTGAGTTTCTGAATGGATTCACGAGAGAAATGGAAGACGCGTTCACGGAGAGGTTCATTGACGTCGAACGTTACGGTAGGACCGCCGGCGGGGATAGGTAGAACGGCGTTTGAGTTGAAGATTGTATCTCTTGTAAAATCCGGCAAGTTTGAAATCTTGACGGCGCCGGCGTTTTTAGTGACTGCGGCGAACGTGTTAAAGAAGTGCCAAAACGAAGTTCCATCAGTTACGGAATGATTAACAGTACAACCTATGAAAACACCGTCGGCGAGTTCGGTAATTTGAACGGCGGCGAGTGGATTATTGTGACCGGAATAAGAAATCATCATATCATGAGCGAAGAATTCTTTGAAGCAAGGATGAACATCGAGAAGAGAAGGTGAAATGATGGCGTTTAGTGTTAAGTGTTTGGCTTTGGAGTGAATGAAATCGACACCGGCGTCGTTACAGGTGATGTAAACGTAACCGTCGGAATCGGTGGTGAGTCTACCGGCGAGAGGAGGGAAGTGAGAGAGAGAAATTGAAAGAGAGTGTTTGAGAGTGGAAATTAGGTTTTCAAAGGAATAAGGGGGTGTAGAAAGTAAAATACCTTTTTGTATGTAGTGACATGAAAGCATTGGGAGATCAGAAACAGAGAGTTTTAAAGGTTTTATTGATGATTTTTGATCGGGGTAGATTGTGCATTTGGAAACTATGGTTGTGGAAGAAGAAGGCATTTTTTTTTTGTGTTCTTGTTTTATTTTTTATATGTGTGATTGTAATGCTTGGTTGGTTCTAAAGTGAAAGGGTGGAGTGGCCTTTTATAGGTGGAGGAAAGTGTTTTCTAATCCCTGCCACAAAATAATGGAGGTTTAAGATTCTTTCCATGATGTTTTGTTTGCGCGTCAAAAATTAATTTTGATTGAATTTTATTTACAATTAAATTAAATAAAAAAATAGTTTATGTTAGATATATTTATATAAAAATGAATTAAACTACAAATTTTAATATAAAAATTATATTTAAATTAAAAAACTACAAATCAATAAATTAAAGTTAATTTTAAAAATATAAAAAATATGTCAATGATCTAAATATTGTGATTTATTATCTCTATAAAAAGTATATTATTTATAAATAAATTAAATATTTAGAGATTTTTAATTTATTTAAGTATCACTCACTTTAGAACATAAAAAGTGATACTTTACTCGTAACACACATTTTTACAATGATATTTAAATATATTTTCTCTATTTTTTATTATACGATCCGCTTACAAAGTTTATGTATAATAAGAAAATACTTGTAATATTAAATTTAGCTCAAAAGTGTATTATTTTTATATAATCATTTTATAATTATTGATATCATAAGAGAAAAATTATGTTTTTTTAATATAAACTAATTAAATATATTTTTATAATAAATTATTAATACACATGAAAATTTAAAAATATTCTTATAATAAAGAATAAAAAAAATATATCATAGTTAAGAACAGAGGAAGTAATATTTAATGTTTACTTTATGTAATCATTATGAACGATAAACACATTAGATCGTGCTTTTTGATGTGTTTTTAATACTAGTGTTTATCTCTCTTGCGCAAGTGTCACTTTAATTGTTCTAACTTCATTTAATTTAATTAGAGTCAAGTGATTCTTATTTAATGTATTAAGACATAATCCACTTATTTAATATACATTTTTTATGTAGAAAAAGTTATGTACTAATGGATATTTTTTATAAAAGAGGAGAGGACAAAACTAACTAGATGTTTGCATCATGACACCATATACATCCATAAGTAGCACATGCACGATTTAACGAATAGAAAGACCATAAACTTCAAATTAACATCTAGTTGAACATATTTAGCCAATTAATCAACACATTCATTTCTACCTCGTAGAATTTAATTAAAAATAAAGATCAATTACACATCGTAAAAATACATATTTGACCAAGAACAATAAAACAAGGGTGATATCCAAACATGCTATAAAATTCCTTAAAAATAGCATAAAAGTCATTCATGGATGCATTATTCAACAACATTGCAGATTAGATCACCCTAATCAACACAATCTCAATTGCTAGTAGAGGTATCATCCACATTTATCTTAGGACTACGAGCAACTAAATGCCACACAAGTTGCCGAATGAGGTGGATCCTAGTGGAAGTGGAGGTGTTCAAAACCTACAAAAGAAAATTATGAGAAATAATGGTATTGGGAAAATTGAATGACGTGGCTAGATATAGTGCTTGAGGAGGACACGCGCAGGGTAATTAGAACTGGGGTCATCGTACCTTGGAAAAACAACATGTTTGCTTCGAAGTTTGAACTTTTATATTTTCTTTTTAATTTTCAATAATATATACTAATCCTCCCTGCAATCCTTTTAATAAAAAACGTTACACCTCTGAAATTGAATATAAATAAAACAAATAAACAAATACAAAAATAATATATATTCGTTTTTAATTTTCAATATGATATTTCAAATTTTAATTATTATTTTTACTTTTATTTTATTTTAAATATAATAAATTTAAATTTAATCATAAAAATATATTTAATTTATATTATAAATCAGATACATTAATTTTTATAAATTAAATTTTAATTTATCATCTTTTATAAAAAAATCAAAAAATATTTCATTTGTCTTATTATATATTATTTCATCTTAGAATATAAACATTGATCAAATAAATTTTCAATGTATTTAATTTTAAAATACTAAATATACCTATTTTATTTAATTATTATTTATATATATTTTAGGACAAGGGAGTACATGTAATCTTTATAATATTTTTTATATCATGAAAGTTTTATTTGTTATTAATTAAATAATGTGTCATACGGTTTTATGACGTAGAATTATGTAAGTAAATTAATTATTTATATATTAGTGATTAAATTTAAAAAATAAATAATTTTTATAAATTAAAAATAAATTTTTTAGATATTTTATTGTAATTGTATAAATATAAATTATTAAATATTATTATATTACATGTCATATTATTTAAAATATATTAAATTACTTTTTTTTTAGTTAAAAAATACACAAAAATCGTTAAATTTTCAATTAAGAAGACCAATACTGCAAATAAGTGAAAATAAATTTTTTTGAAGGAATTACCTATTTATTAAGTATTTATATTAGTAAAGATAATAAATGTATTATATGTATCTATGAGATGCAATTTGATATCGATAACAGAAAACCGCTATTGTGGATACTCTAAGAATACATATTAAGGATTTAAAAAGATATACACAACACTATAAAACTGTTATTTGTTTTAAAATATACACAACACTATCAAACTGTTATTTGTTTTATACATGTGAGTCTCTCTATCAGAAATACATGAGTTGACATGTATAAAATAAGTAAAATAATATTTTTAATTATTTATCTTATTTAATTGTAATTGTTTGATATTTTATTTTATTTTAAGGATTTTATGTTTTGAAGGACAAGGAAGGTCGCTATTGCTTTTGATTGATTTTGTTTTTGTTGTGGTTAGCTAGGTTTGTTTTGAAAGTTATGACTTTTGATTCAAATTTTGTTTTTCCTTGGGGTTTTGTGAAATTTGGAAAATGGATGCGGAGATTTTCGTATATTTTGTTTTTGGGTTTTGAGAATTTTCTGGAATTTGTTTTTATGAAATTGGGAGTTTGTGTTCTTTCAAAGTGTTGAATTTCATGTGATCTAAGCATTTTATTTGATTTTGGGATGAGTTTGAAGTGAATGAATGTATTTCTTTAATTTCTTTTTATTTTAAATTTAGGGTTTTTAATTTTGAGTTTTGATATCTTTTTATGGATTTAATATGAGCACCATGAAGAATGAAAATTAATATAAAATTTTTAATTTCCTTTTAGAAAAATAAATTAATAAATTTAACATGTGTATTTAAAAGATAAAAGATCAATTAGAGAAAGAAAAAAGAATTAACATATTATAATTAAATAAGATAAAAGACAAAAATATAATTTTGTGTTTAAAATATATTGAGTTGGAGTATGTTGTCAATGTCATAAACTTTTTGAAGATTTTTGTTTGTCTAGATTTTTGTTACCAAATTAATATGAATAATTATTAGAGAAATAAAATTAATTGTTTTCCTTTAATATCATAATTTAATCTAAACTTTTTTTTTTAACATACAAGTAAGTCTCTAAACAAATTCGATTTAGATCAAAGTTTGTTTTTGATTTAATTGTAGTTTTGGTCTTCTTATTTTAGCTGAATCACAAAAATAGTCCTTTAATTTTATTTCTCTCCAATTTTGGTCCAAAACTTGATGAAGTGTCATTTTTTTAAACCACACCATTTATGATAATAGATCTCAGGTACAATTATTGCACCACGACATCTTGAGGCATTATGTGGCTTAAATAAAGTGCAAAAAAAAAAATAATATTTTATCAAGTTTTGGATTAAAATTCTATTTGAGTGATCAAAATTGAGGATAAATAAAATGGGGGGAGTATTTTCCTGATTTAGCTAAAATAAGGGATCAAAACTGCAATTAAATCTTTATTTTTTTTGAAACAACCAAAGTTAATATTTTGTTGTTATGTTAAAAAAATTCTCCTTTACACGAGTTTGAACTTAGAACCTCCAATTATTTATTCCTTAGCTCAAATCAGTTGAGTTATCCACCCCACCCTGATTTAGATCAAAGTCAATCTATCAAATTTAAACAAAGTAAATAATGCAATGAGATAGTAAAACCAAACAATGTCATACTTAGTTGACAAGATAACGACAACACAGGAAGAAACAATAGATCTATGTGAAAATAACTGTTTTTAGATAAAAATAGAGAAAAAAATAATATAGAAATGCTGACAAAAAAATGGTCCCAGATAATCCATCTTCTGTTATAACTTGTTTGAGTTCCTAATTTGCTTAGGAGTTCAAACAACCCAAACAACCCATTTTTTAAAATTTTGAACCAAAATACCCCTTTTTGTAATTTATATACCAAAATGCCCTACTTTTTGGGGCTACTTAGAGGTCGTAGCCTGGAGGTGCGACCAGCTAAAGGAACATTTTTTTTCCTTAGTAGGAGGTCGCTGGCTAGGGATGCTACATAACTTCACTTGACCACATGGGATATTATTTTTTTTTTTTTAGGAAATAATCTCATTTTATTATTTTCATATTTAAAGAATATAGACATAGTCTTTAAGTTCCAATTCAACTAATAAATCATTGATATTGCTAAATTGAATATCTTATCTCAAACTCGAATCTAAAATCTTCTAATTGAATGTGTAAATTTTAGGTGATATTTAATATTTTATCTATTAAAAAAATATTGACAGAACTATAAAATTGTTTTACACCCACTATAGACAAAAAAAAAATCATTATATTTTTATGAAAATTCCACACCTACTTTAATATAAATCTACAATTAGTTTTTATGCAGTAAACTCCATTTCAAAACCAAGTACTAAAAAATATTGAGTAGAAAATAAAATTATAAAGAGTTGACTAGTATTAAGAGTATTAGATGAATAGTTAATTTAATAATATTTTCCCTTAATTCATTAATACTCTCATTTTTTTCTTCTTGTTTACATCTCATTCGAATGAAACACTTCTTCAACAAATTAAAATCAACTTAAATAATTTAATTTCATGTGCTTCCTCCATTGAACAAATCAAATTTATCCATTCAAAATTCTTGGAAAGAGACTATTATTGACCTTGGTAAATAATAACAAAAAATGAAAGCCCTAGTTTGATTCGATGTACATGTTGCATGGTTCCTCTATAAGATAGATGGTCAATCGAAAGGAGGCTACTACTGATACACACTCCATTAACGTCTGCGAAATATTATTGTTTTTTAGTAACTTGAACGATTCAAACATACATCGAACAATAAAATCTTGTGATATTTCCAACGTTCATGTGGTAAGTTGCTTTCAATGTCACTCACTCATTTAAGTAATTGTTATAAATTATCAAAACATCCATTAAATGTTGTTTACATTTTTTTAATGTGTGCATGCTATTCAACTTATAAAGTGCACATTAAATAATTGTGTACCTAAATGCATGTCATGCAAATTTCTGAAGTTTTTAAAATGTGAATGGAAAATAGCTCGACAATCATAAATAATAGTACCTAATTTGGTCTTGTTTTCCTTGATGGAATAAAAATTATCAATAACACCCTTTGAATCTAATTCAAAATCCACTGATGTAAGTTTAAGATCATGGACCCACTATAAAGCACTTAATAACCCCAAGTGCTTCTTTTTCAGTTATTGAGCAGATGAGTGTGAACCATTCTATTTTAGCTAAAACAAAATTTCCTCCATCATTTCTAATACAGATATCAATGCCAACACAATTAGAGAGATTAAAGAAAGAAGCATCAACATTGCATTTATACCTTCCATCGTTGTGTTTGAGCCAAACACTGGGATAGTTTATTATATTATCTGACCTTTGTCTTTGTTGTAGATTTTGTGCCAACTTCCACTCCTCTAGAAGTCGCATACTGCAGTTGATGACTTGCATTGGGTTTTCATTGATGTTGTGCCATATGAGATTGTTCTTTTGTTTCCACATAATCCACCTAATATTTTCCATCAAGGAAACTTGGGTATGATCAAGTCTCTGCAAAAGAGAAAAAATCATTGTTGCAGCTGAGTTTACTCCAATAGTGGTCGCATGCACTATGTCTCTAAAATTGCATTGTTGCCAACAATTCTTACCATTCATGCACAAAAAGAAAGCATGCAAGCTATCTTTGACGTTGTCATCATACAAAACACAATGATTAGGACAATTGACACCCTTATGGTGTAGTCTTGAACGCATAAGAAGGCAGTTCCAACAAATTCTCCACAAAAGATTTTTGACCTTTTGTGGTACCTTTAACTACCAGATTAGATTCCAACTGCCTTCCATTTTGAAATTTTAAGTATCAATGAAGTCATTCAGATAAAACCTATAGGATCTTCAGACAATATACATGCCACTAGAATTGGTTTTCCAAACTCTAGTATCGTCTCTCACTGAGTCAAAAAGATGTGTTTTGAGAATCTTTTGAGCACTATTAGGATCAAACATTGTTGTAAGAAGGGGTCTATTTAATTCTTTATGCCAAGGAATAATTAAACTATCAACACAAGCATTTCCATGTTGAGTAGGCACCCCTAGTGGTTTAACAAGGCTAGACCCATCGCTTACCCAATTGTTATTTCACAAAGGGATACTATATCCATTTTCGATACCCCACCGAGACACCGCATGTAAAAGAAGTTTGGCACTCCAAATACACCTTCAAACATAGCTTGGATTGTGACCAAGGTTTGCAGACAAAAATTCATTGTGGGGAAAATATTTAGCTTTGAAAAGACGAGTGACAAGGAAGGTTGTTCGGGTTAGATAACAATAGCAATCCTTGTTTACCAAGAATGGATAGATTGAGGGAACTAATGTTTTAAAACTCTTACCTTTGTCGTGTTTTTGAATTGCGAGCTTGTCCCACTTGAGTCAATTGATGCTTCTGGCATGTCCTTTTTTTGTCCCACCAAAATGAATTCATCATTTTTTCAATCTCTTCCCCTAAAGCAGGGGGTAACTCAAATATACTAATTACATATGAAATTATAGCTTGCAAAATGGATTTGATTAGGACTTCTCAACCCGCCCGAGATAGACTTTTACTACTCTATAAGTTGATCTTCCGCCAAACTATGTCCTTAATGAATCTAAAAGTATTTTTCTTACTTATAAAATTCACGACTTTCCACATTTTTATTAATGTCGAGAGCCTTTCAAAATATTAGATGAATAGATACAACGACAATGGATCACCTTGTCAAAGGCGTCTTCTTGGGATAACAGGACAAACACAATCATTATTCACTATGACATTGTACTCTACTGACTCAACACAAAGTATATTCCAAATTCAGCCATTGATTTGCAAAATCCAAAGTAGCCAGCACCTCTCGAAGGTAACCTCAATCAATGCGGTAATAAGCTTTGTTGATATTCAGTTACAATGTGACGTCACCAACTCTACCACGTGTCTTAGTTCCAATGTAATGAAAAATTTCAAGTGTTGCCATTGCATTGTCAAGGATGGACCTATTAGGCACAAAAGTTGATTGGTTATCAGATACACATTTATGCAGAACATGTTTTAATTTGTTTGCAAGAACCTTTGCCACAATCTTATAAATAAAATTACAAAGAGCTAAAGGCCACCAATCTTTCATGGTCTTCTATTTGTCACTTTTTGGAATGAGAGCTATATTGGTAATGTTTAGAGTACTAGGAAATACCCCAGTCAGGAGTTAGGCACAATATTGTTGATAATTTTCAGTACCACACAAAGTCCAAAAATGATGATAAAATCTTGGGTTCAAACCATTAGGCCCCAGACAATTATCTGCTCCATAGAAAAAACACCTTCTTTGAATTCTTTGATTAGAAAGGGGGCAAGTAACTTATCATTATCTTATGCATCAATAACATGTGAAAGGGAATTCAAAATAAGAGCATGACCACTTTGTGTGTTATGATAAAGAGTAGTAAAATAGTCTTTAGTAACACGACATGACTCACTATGTTTGGTGAGTTGGTTCTCATTGTCTTCCTCAAGAAAAAGAATTTGATTTACCTTGTGTTTGGATGTGGCAGTCGCATGAAAAAATCTAGTGTTCAGGTCTCCTTCCTTAAACCATAATGATTTAGCTCGCTATTGTAAAAAAGTATCTTATTTGACTAGCAGTGCAGTCATTTGCTTTCTCAAATAAGTGAACCTTTCAACATTTGCATCGCTTCCCAACTGATGTTCTTTTTCCAAGATTTTTCGATATTGTGCGATTTCTTAACGAAGCTTATGACAATTGGTTATACTCCAAGCCACCATATCATGGGCAGAAATTTCAAGTTTAGCAAGAAGATCCGGATGAGAGTTAGAAATCCACTGCGATCAAACAAAATCATCAAATTCAAGTTCTAAAAAACATGCATTTTTGAACTTAAAAGTACGAGAATTAGAACGGCTTGGTCTTCTTCCCCCATGTCACAGAAAAATAGGGTAATGATATGTAATCGAAGCTAATAGATTTACAACATTTGCATTGGGGAAATTTTGATGTCCAAACAATTAGCCAAATCACGATCTAATAGTTCCTCCACGACTTGTTCGGTTCTGAAAATGTTAAACTAGGTAAAGGGATAACCATCCATTTCACATTAGTCAACTTAGAGTCGAACACTGTTTGTCAGAAGCCATTTATTAAATATTGTTATTGATTCAATCTACCGTTTTTCTCTTATGAAGACAAGATGTCATTAAAATCCCCAATTATGTATTGAGGTAAGTTAGAAATATGTGCAAGGTTATGTAGCATATTCCAAACATCTCTCCGACGATGACTCTAAGGATAGTTGTAATACATCGTCAACCACCATTGTCCAACACTAATGTCCTCCACCTCAACATCAATATGATTGGTAGAGAAAACAATAATAACACAAGGAAAAAATGAGGGCCCAAATATGGATATGCCTCATCCTCGACCTTCTCTATTAGTAGAAAAACATAAATCATAACCTAGCAAAACTCTTAATTCTTTAATTTTATTCAAGTTCACCAAAGTGTCATACATAAAGATAATGTTCGAATTATAATTTTGAACAAGGTATTTTAAATTTGGAACTGCTCTAAGGTTACCAAGACTTCGACAGTTCCAACTAATAATACTCATTTCTCTCGGCAGGCATGCTTAATGGTATCCACCATTACAACATTTTTTTTTTTGAAAAAGAGGATTCAAATGCATAGGAATTTCATGGTTAACCCCATCAGCTCCTACAACAAAATTTCTCTCACTCATCATTATGTCTTCATTTATAACCAAACTTGTTTGTCCAGTTTCCAAAGAATTAGCAGTTTCATCAATTCAAACTATTTTCTTGGGTGCAATGTTGTCTTCATTTGTTCCCATAAGTCCCACCTTAACAATTTGTAGAGAATTGGCAAGCATATTCCCCGCCATAGGTTGTCCACAATTGCTGGATGAAGCTGGCAACAACACACGCTCATAGTTTGAATTCATTACACCCTGTTTGTGACCCTCAATGCCTTGGTCTCAACCAGTACTGGTAGTGTTGATCGTAACTGTATTTTAGACACCAGAAGAACTCGAATTTGCATTAGTTCAACCAACAATCGAGTTATGATGATTAGTTGATTGTTAAAGCTCATTGGCCACCTCATTTAGCCAATTATTGCCACCTCCATTGCTTGCCTTTTTTAAATCCGATTTGAGGATGTTTCCCCAATAAAGGGCCCCCATATCATTTGCCATCTCCATTTTTTTTCACATGAATTTTCTGTGTGGCCTAAGATACCACACAGAAAGCAAAAAGCATGAAATATCTCATACTTGATACTAACAATGAAGGGGTCATCATTTACTGCTATAAGCGTCAACTCCATTTTTAAGGATACTATTGTGTCGATGGCAAAACGAATTTGTATGTAAGCTCTCGAATGACCCCAATAATTTGAATCTTCAAAGGTAAGATACTTACCAATATAGTTCATAACATTGATTCCAACTTCTTCCTTCATATATACAAAAGGGATATTGAAAATATGAATCCAAGTTTCAATAGTATCAAGTGGCACATAAAGTGGAGAGTACCCGACTACTAGCCTTTTGGTCACCAACATATGGTTATCAAAAAAGCAAGGTCCATCTTTTATCACCCTTGTCACATCCCATAGATGAAAATGTTAGAACAAAAATATGTTGTCGTCAAGAGACGAAATGGTAACCTTTTCTATTGAACGCAATGTAGACACGAGCCTATCCTTCATGATCGAAAATGCATAAACTTATCTATCAATAATTTCCCAACCATATAGTTTCCAAATTGCCGTTGTTCAGGTGGAGATCCCCTACCGCATAGTAATTGTTTCCTCATGTTCAGAGTTGTGACCTGCCATATACTTAAGTTGTATGTCTTGTAAGTGGTTTTTTGAGTGGAATTTGATCGAGTATTCATTCCCACGACTGGGTATATTTACAGTTACCAACTAGATTGCCAAATCTTCTAGAATCGTAGCCAATCAGATTGTATGAAAGATGGAATATTCCACCTTATTATGTGTATCAAATAGAATCCTTCCAATTCAAGTAATAGCATAGTCATGTCTGTTATGCCAGCCCAAAAAGTCATAGCAAAATCTATTATTTCATTTAACTAGGCAAGTAAAAAACAATGATGGTTGAATTAGCAAGATACACTATACCAAAATCAAGGTGGATCCGATTTTATTTATCCTTACACATAACCATAACCAAAGTCAACCTCATTGAATTCAGACCACAATATAAGACAAAAAGTAGAAGAAATGGAAGAAGAATCGTAGAGAGCAAGGAACCCCAAATCAAGAATTCAAGATATGCAAATTAGGATCTTAATTGCATCAAATACCAAACATTCACCAAGGAAATTAGGCATTGAACATCCTTAGGAGATAAGTTGAGACAAATATGATAAATCCCCCAAAATTAAGATATAGATTGTTGTAATCGCAAATTGCCATAATCGTCGTTACACTTTGCCATAATCGCATAATAAGAGGGTATGCTGTAATCGTCAAGGGCATTGATTGTCTGGTAAATATATATGTTTAAGCATTTAATTAAACTTCCATTAAACATTAGAAATATGAGGCAGTAACTGCATGTACGCGTTGGAAATGATTGATCAAATTGAAGTAGCAATGTCAATCACAAGAAAAAGGGGATTTGAATTGTGACCCTTTTAAAATTTTGATTTATGTGCTTAATTTAAATTAACTCAAGATCAATCTTGGTTGAAACATAATGTCCAAAATGTTCTGGATATGATAGAAGCAAATAAAACAAATTAATTTATAATGAAATGTGATTTGTGTGTGCAAATAATTAAAAATAAGGGGTAGAAAGATCACATACAAAAAGTATACTGGTTCACCCAACTCAGGCTAGTCTAGTCTCACAACCGTGAGAATTTCACTGTGTGCTTCAGAACCAGAATATTCTCCTTCACACCTTTTCTCTTGATCAGACCTTTATCAATTACAATGATCCCCTTTCAACCTAAAAATGATTTTTACAATCACCTTTCAGCCTTGAAAGGATTTTTACAAACACACTTAATCTAACATAAAAGATAAACTTGAGTTACAAATATTGTGTATGATAAAAGTGTTTGGGATGTTGAAACTTCTCAAGACTTGTTTGAGATATATAAAGACAAACTCAGTAAATGATGATCCACAAACATAGTAAAGAGAGTTGGAGTTTGTTTGAAGAGTTTTTGACTTGTTATTACTTGAACAAGTGTTGGTATATTTTTAAATTAAACTTTTTTCCTTCATCTTCCAATTGATCTTCAATTTATAGATGATAATAGGCTTTGAATAATCAGTTTAAACTGAATATAGTCGTTGAGCACATTTTAAAGCAATTAAACACATGTTTATATTGTTGTCCATAACGTTCTTGATAAACGAATAATGTTTTTGCTTTTTAGTTTAATGGAAAACGTGAATGAGTGAGTGAATTGATTGTGAAATTAGTTGGTGTTGTTTCAAATCATAATAATGCAGATAATTTTTTTTAGAATAACGTAAGTAGAACGTACTTGCATCCTTACTCATAACTCATCAATTTGGAGATCAATCTTGTCATCAAATTGTATTACCTTTATTTACATTTTATTAACTGTATTTGACCTGTGTGCGACAACAAATCAAATTAGCGTCGTTGTCGGGGACTCTTTGATAACAATATTAACCGATATTAATCCTGTTTTCAGGCGATTGCTCCAAAATCCCAAATTCCTTCGTTTAGACCATTTTTTTCAATTTTTTGAATTTTTCATATTCTCTAAAAATTCCAAAAAAAAAAAAATTGTGTTGCATTTGTTTGATTTTTAGAAATATTTTGTGGTATTTTTATATTTTTTGGATTTTATTTGATAGGATTTTCGATTTTTCACTTCAATTTTAGCATTAGGGACATTGTTGAAATTTTCAGAATTGTGATTTTGCATTGCATAGTTATGATGATGCATGATTAGGACTAGTTATGTGAATCTTCATTCTCTTAAACCTGAAATAGATAGGACATTTCATTCACGTCGTAGACTTAATAGAGCTGCTAGTGTTAACGAGTCAGAGTCAGATACTGAAATTGACAACTTGCTGCAAAATATGGCTGATGCGAATAATAGAACCTGAAGACAACTTGTTGCACCTAATGTCAATTATAATGCATTATGTATCACATATCCTGAAGTTACTGTTCCATTTGAACTTAAATCTGGTTTAGTACACTTGCTTCCAAAGGTTAATGGTCTTGTAGGTGAGGATCCCCACAAACACTTGATGGAATTCCATGTTGTGTGTTCTACCATGAAACCTCAAGGAGTCACATAAGACCACATTAAGCTGAGAGTCTTCCCATTTTCACTTCAAGATGCTGCTAAAGACTGGTTATACTACCTCACTACGCCAGAAATGACATTTAACAGCGCCCATTTTACAGCGCTTTCTAAACACAAGCGCTGTTGTAATTATATTTTAAAAATAACGGAACCTATTACAGCGCTTTTTATGTAAAGCGCTGTAAAACAAGCGCTGTAGTAGGTCATATAACGTTTGCGCATCACGTTATAAGGATTTTACAGCGCTTGTCAAAAAAGCGCTGTAAACGGAAGCGCTTTCGTAAATGTGTTACAACGCTTTTTTCACAAGCGCTGTAAAACACATGCGCTTTCATTGAATTTAACTACCTATTACAGCGCTTTTTTCACAAGCGCTGTAAAACACATCCGCTTTCATTGAATTTAACTACTTATTACAGCGCTTTTTTCACAAGCGCTGTAAAACACATCCGCTTTCATTGAATTTAACTACTTATTACAGCGCTTTTTTCACAAGCGCTGTAAAACACATGCGCTTTCATTGAATTTAACTACCTATTACAGCGCTTTTTTCACAAGCGCTGTAAAACACATGCGCTTTCATTGAATTTAACTACCTATTACAGCGCTTTTTTCACAAGCGCTGTAAAACACATGCGCTTTCATTGAATTTAACTACCTATTACAGCGCTTTTTTCACAAGCGCTGTAAAACACATCCGCTTTCATTGAATTTAACTACTTATTACAGCGCTTTTTTCACAAGCGCTGTAAAACACATCCGCTTTCATTGAATTTAACTACTTATTACAGCGCTTTTTTCACAAGCGCTGTAAAACACATGCGCTTTCATTGAATTTAACTACCTATTACAGCGCGTTTTTCACAAGCGCTGTAAAATACATCTTTAAAATAATTATATACGTTGGAAACCCTCATATCCTCTACATCTTTCAAATAATTATATACGTTGCGAACCCTAATATCCTCTACGTACTGTGCGGCCATCTACGTTGTCTAAGGTATTTTTTACACATGATCTGTTATGTTTTGAAATTGTCAAAAATTGTCAAAAACTCATACCACATGATCTGTTCTGTTTTGAAATTGTCAAAAATTGTCAAAAACTCATACCACATGATCTGTTCTGTTTTGAAATTGTCAAAAATTGTCAAAAACTCATACCACATGATCTGTTCTGTTTTGAAATTGTTAGTTGATATTGGTTTCTTTTTGAAACTTGTTGATATGTTTTGAAAGCTTATTATTTTTGTTACTGCATTTATATAGGTGGTATAATATGGATAGGAAATGGATTTCAGCCAATCGATTGTCAAAAGAGTATGAAATTGGAGTGAAGGAGTTTGTTGAGTTTGCAGTGAAGAATGCAAAAGATCCAAATAGAGTAGTTTGTCCTTGTTTAAAATGTTGTTTTGGAAAACGTGTTAGAGAAGATGAATTAGAAGGACATCTAGTATGTAATGGAATTGATCAAAGCTACACATGTTGGATAAGACATGGTGAGAAAAAAAAAGGAAACATTAATTTTGAGAATAGTTCTACATATGCTTCAACTGATTTCGATACAGATACATATGAGCCGGACCGAGTTGATGAGATTGCAAAAGCAGTTGAAGAAGATCTTCGAGATTGTCCTAAAATGTTTGAAAGTTTGTTGAGTGATGCAGAGAAAGAATTATATAATGGTTGTACTAAATTCACAAGACTGTCAGCGATATTAAAGTTGTACAACTTAAAAGCGAGTAATGGATGGTCTGATAAAAGCTTTACGGAATTATTAACACTCATAAAAGATATGTTGCCAGATGATAATGAACTTCCCAGTCGAACCTACGAGGCTAAACGGATTTTGTGTTCTATTGGAATGAGTTACGAAAGGATTCATGCGTGTCCTAACGATTGCATTTTATTTCGAAACGAATATGAACTACTTAAGGCGTGTCCGAAATGCAATGTCTCTCGATATAAGAAGAAAGAATCTACTCCAGCAAAAGTCGTGTGGTATTTTCCTATAATACCAAGATTTAGGCGCATGTATCGCAGTGAAGAAGATTCAAAACACTTGACATGGCATGCAGATGAAAGAATTAGAGATGGAATGTTTCGACACCCTGCAGATTCCCCACAATGGGCAAAAATTGATCACGAGTATCCTGAATTCGGGATAGAGTCAAGAAATCTAAGACTTGCACTTTCTACTGATGGAATGAATCCACATGGTCTTCAAAGCATCTCACATAGCACGTGGCCTGTGATTTTGGTAATATATAACCTACCTCCATGGTTATGTATGAAGCGTAAGTTTATGATGTTGTCTCTGTTAATTTCTGGACCCAAACAACCGGGGAATGATATCGACGTATACTTGACTCCTCTAATCGAAAATTTAAAAAGTATGTGGGAGACAGGTGTGGAAGTTTATGATGGGTATAAGAAAGAATGTTTCAATTTAAGGGTTATGTTGTTCGGCATAATTAATGATTTTCCAGCATATGGTAATTTATCAGGATATAGCATTAAAGGTCAGTGTGCATGTCCTATATGTGAAGAGAGTACAAATTGGATGCGGTTGAAACATTGTAAGAAGAATGTGTTTCTTGGACATCGTAGATTTTTACCTTATAGTCATCAGTATCGTGGGTGGAGAAATGCATTCAATGGAAAATCAGAGGAAGGTAAAGCTCCTTTAGCACCGACTGGATATCAAATACTTGAAAAAGTACAAGGTTTGACCAATAAATTTGGCAAACCTTTTGCGGGAGAGCTGGTGAAAACTGGGTGGAAGAAAAAGTCAATTTTCTTTGAATTGCCATATTGGAAGTCATTGTATGTAAGACATTTCCTCGATGTGATGCATATTGAAAAAAATGTATTTGAAAGTGTTATTGGTACGTTACTCAATGTTCCAGGAAAGTCTAAAGATGGCGTCAATGCAAGATTGGACTTGGTCGATATGGGAATAAGAAATGAACTGGCTCCAGTAAAGAAAGGAAATCGCACATATCTACCTCCAGCCGCTCATACTCTATCTAGAAAGGAAAAAATTGTTTTATGTAAATTTCTACACGAAGTTAAAGTTCCAGAAGGATACTCTTCGAACATTAAAAATTTGGTTTGTATGAAAGACCTCAAGTTAAAAGGTTTGAAGACCCATGATTGTCATATTATAATGGAGCATTTGCTACCAATAGGTATACGTTCCATTTTACCTGAAAAAGTTCGACTAGCCTTAACTAGATTATGTTTCTTCTTCAGGGAAATTTGTAGTAAAGTGATCGACCCTCAGAAATTACCGACATTGCAGAGGGAAATTGTTGTTACTTTGTGTGAGCTTGAAATGTATTTCCCACCATCGTTTTTTGATATAATGGTTCACCTTACTGTTCATCTGGTTAAGGAGACACAACTTTGTGGGCCAGCTTATATGAGATGGATGTATCCGATAGAACGATATATGAAAATATTAAAAGGGTACGTAAAAAGTAGAAGTCGACCAGAAGGTTGTATTGCTGAACGATACATTGTTGAAGAGGCTGCTGAATTTTGTACTGAATATCTGTCCAATGTTGAATCCATAGGGCTTCCCATGTCTCGTCATTCGGGAAGACTATCAGGAGAAGGGATAACTGGAAGGAGACTACTGACTATATCAAGGACAGAATGGGAGCAGGCACAATTGTATGTTCTGCACAATGATGATGAGGTTCAACCGTATGTTACAATACACATTGATCAGTTATCTCGTTTGAACATGAATAGGAATCAAAATTGGATAACTCGAGAGCACAATCGAAGTTTTGTAACATGGTTAAAAAATCACATAATGTCAAAATTTGATATAGACCCCGGATCAATTTCAAATAGATTGAGGTGGCTAGCAAATGGTCCGAGCTTACATGTCTTTTCTTACACTGGTTATGTTATTAACGGCTACACATTTTATACCAAAGAACAAGATGATCAGACCACTATGCAAAATAGTGGAGTCACTCTCGTAGCTGAAGCGATGCATGTCTCAAGTGCAAAAGACAAAAACCCAATATATGCAAATCTATCATATTTTGGGGTTATCGAGCGCATATGGGAGTTAGACTACACAATGTTTCGTGTTCCCATATTTGGTTGCAAGTGGGTCGATAATAATAATGGCGTTCGGATTGATGAGTCAGGATTCTTGCTTGTCGATTTTAATAGGGTGGGATACAAAGACGAGCCTTTTATTTTAGCGTCGCAAGCTCAACAAGTGTTTTATGTCACTGATCCTTCTAATGATAAATGGTCTGTTGTCCTATCGACCAATAAAATAAGTGATGATAACAATAATGATGAAGATGTTGGTAATGATCTTTTATTTGCAACATCACAACAACCACATGAAATTGATTCAACTGATGATGGTTTATATCTTAGAGATGATCATGATGAGGGAATTTGGATTAATCCATCGTTTCGTATTGTAAATGGACAAACAAATGTGAATGTCACCAGGAAAAGAAGAAGGGCATCTTAATGTATATATATGTTTAATTGTTTTATATAAGCTATGCATGTAATCTGAACTGTGTTATTGTAAATATGCATGTAATCTGAATTGAGTGTTTTATACTAAGTTCTGATTAATTTATTTTCTGATTAATTTATTTTCTGCTTATATTTAGCTTGATTTGAGTGTTTTATACCAAGTTCATGTAACAATGAGTGTTTTATATTTAGCTTGATTTACATGAACTGAACTGAATATAAATTAGTAATTTACATGAACTGAACTGAACTGAATAGAGAGATTCTCTTTTGCTCAGTGCATATATATATATAGATTCTTCAGAATACTCATTTCTAATAATTCATCATCTCCTAAAGTATTGTGATAAAGACAATGATAACAATATTTTTAATCCAATAAACAATGATAAAAATGTTTTTAATGTCATCCCAACCCAAATAAACCAAACACAAAAATAAAATAAAGAGACATTTTACAGCGCTTATCTTAAAAAGCGCTGTAAAAGATCCTTTTAAAAATAAAATAATGAGTGTTTTATACCTTTTACAGCGCTTTTCACACAAAGCGCTGTAAACGACTCTTTTGAAAGTGAGTAAAAAAGACATTTTACAGCGCTTATTTGACAAAGCGCTGTAAAAAAGCTTTAAAAATAATATTCATCAGACACCTAATTTCTTCAAACACCTTGTACGCATCATGGGAATCCAAAAAACATCAGACACAAACCCATTTCTTCAAACACCTTGTACGCATCATGGGAATCCAAAAAACATCAGACACAAACCCA
Source organism: Cicer arietinum (assembly GCF_000331145.2). Taxonomy (NCBI): domain Eukaryota; kingdom Viridiplantae; phylum Streptophyta; class Magnoliopsida; order Fabales; family Fabaceae; genus Cicer; species Cicer arietinum. The sequence continues at coordinate 28,131,012 of NC_021165.2, read as the reverse complement.
TTTCTTCAAACACCTTGTACGCATCATGGGAATCCCCAAAAACACCAGACACAAACCCATTTTTCGCAACATGGCAATGATCCTGAATACCAATTAAGTTTCGATTTAAGAAGGAAAGAGAATGTAAAGAGATAAAAAGGGTGTTGAGGTGGAGATTGAATTGTGAAAGAGTAAGCTTTGATGTTTGTGAAGAAGATGCATAAAAGGAGAAGAGTTTGGTGAAGAGGAAGGGATTTTTGTGGTGACCAGTTACTACTATGTGGGTTTTGCATGCATGTTGAGCTTGTTTAAAAAATAACATAACATAACAAAACACAAAAACAATAAGGCCTTTTACAGCGCTTATTTGGAAAAAGCGCTGTAAAAGAGCCTTTTAAAATTAACATAAAGAGACATTTTAGAGCGCTTATGTGGAAAAGCGCTGTAAAAGGCTTTAAAAAACATTCATATAACATAATAACACACGGAGGTCTTTTACAGCGCTTATTTGGGAAAAGCGCTGTAAAAGAGCCTCTTAAAATTAACATAAAGAGACATTTTAGAGCGCTTATGTGTAAAAGCGCTGTAAAAGGCATTCAAATAACATAATAACACACGGAGGTCTTTTACAGCGCTTATTTGAAAAAAGCGCTGTAAAAGAGCCTTTTAAAAATTTAACTAAAGAAGCCTTTTAGAGCGCTTATGTGTGAAAGCGCTGTAAAAGGCATTCATATAACATAATAACACACGGAGGTCTTTTACAGCGCTTATTTGAAAAAAGCGCTGTAAAAGAGCCTTTTAAAAATTTAACTAAAGAAGCCTTTTAGAGCGCTTATGTGTGAAAGCGCTGTAAAAGGCATTCATATAACATAATAACACACGGAGGTCTTTTACAGCGCTTATTTGAAAAAAGCGCTGTAAAAGGCATTCAAATAACATAATAACACACGGAGGTCTTTTACAGCGCTTATTTGAAAAAAGCGCTGTAAAAGGCATTCAAATAACATAATAACACACGGAGGTCTTTTACAGCGCTTATTTGAAAAAAGCGCTGTAAAAGAGCCTTTTAAAAATTTAACTAAAGAAGCCTTTTAGAGCGCTTTACAAAATAAGCGCTGTAAAAGGCTTATAAAAAGCGCTGTAAAAGTGTTACGTATATATAACAGTTACCTCTTCAGTTTCCTCTTCATTACGTAACCTTCATCTCAACCTTCATTTCTTCTCTTCTTTTGCAAACCCTATCATCCCGTCCTTTACGAACCTTATTTCCACGATCATCTCCTTCATTTCGAACCTTATTTCCATCCAAGATCATCTCTCCCATTTCACACAATATATTTTCATTGAAATACGTAACCCTCATTACGTATTTCTTCAAACCGTATTTCTGTGAACCATATTTCTGTGAACTTTCTGCAAACCCTCTTTTCTTTGCATTTCGTCTTTCTTCGAACCATCATTATTCAGGTATTGATGTTATTAAATTTTTGTAATCATTAGAATGCATGTTGAGCTTTTTTAAGATATACTGATACATGTTGAGTTTGTTTATAATAATGCATGATCCATGTTGAGCTTGTTGATGTTATACTAAAGTGCATGTTGAACTTGTTGTAGTTAAATGGATACAAACAAAGATTTAGAAGTTCAAAATGAAGAAGTTGGCACCTCTAAGACTTACGAAAAAGAAGTCAAACGTGGTGCAACTATCATGCAAAGGGTGATTAAAGCACGGAGCAGTGGCATTAAATTTGAGGTATACTATATATACTCTGTTTGCTGTGTGTTTTTTTATCTTTTTTTAGGGTTTAGGGCATGTACTTACTATATGAGTTTATTAGGTTGGCTGGAACGAGAGTGGTCAGCCAGTTGACCCCAACAGCTCCATGTTTGTAAGCTACATTGGGGCTGTTGTTCGTCAAAATGTCCCAATAACAATAGACAACTGGAGAGATAAGGCGTTGAAGGATGCCAAAGATATCATCTGGAATGACATTCAAGTAAATATTTTGATCTACTCTTTTGTCATTTATAATTTTTTTTCTGTAAAATACATTACTTATAATTGTTTTCATTGCAGACCACTTTTGTTCTTGATGAGGAACGAAAGTCATATGTTTTGAGAGTTGCTGGGAAAATCCATCGTGGATTTAGATCCCATCTCTCAAATTTCTATCTAAAAGATAGAGAAGGAAACACAAATGCTGAACCTCCAAAGATATATCAACATTATATATCAAAGGATGAATGGAGTGCATTTGTTTCCAAACGTTCTGACCCGGCGTTTGTCGTAAGTGATTAATTTATTAGCATTTGTGTTTTATTATTCATATTCGTAGCGTATTTTAAATTTTTACACAATTGCTATTTTTTTTTTATATAGAATATTAGTAAGGCAAATCGCGAACGGGCAAGCAACCCAAAACACCCATACAAGAAATCACGTATGGGATATGCACGCCTTGAACAAAAAATTGTAAGTAATTAAACATCACTTGTAATTTGTATTATAAACTATAGTGTGTAACTAATTTGTATTATTTTGTTTATGATTTTAACGAATAGAGAAAAGACACCCAAGCCGATCAACCCTTGGGTCGTCATATCTTATGGAAGGAAGCGCGTGTTAACAAAGAAGGAGTGGTTGATAATGAAAATGTCAAGAAAGTTGTAGAACTTTGTGTAAGTATATTATCACTTTAATATTTTTTAATATTGTATTTTAAAAATGCTATTGAACTTATCTTTTTAATGTTACATGTATTTTAGGAAACTATTGAACAAAGTTCTGAAACTCAAGAGGGCAACAAGGATACGTGCAGGGACATTCTTGGGAAAGTGTTTAATGTCCCTGAGTATTCCGGTCGAGTGAGGGGGAAAGGATTTGGCGTAACTCCCAAAAGCTTTTTTCCTCAAGAGAAGCGCCAAAAACCTTCCAACGAGGAAGTATTAGAGAAGCTCAGAATCTTATCGGAGCAAGTGGCACTCTTGGTGAATACGAATAAAGACAAGCAACTTCCGGTTCAGCTCCAACCTGAAATACAAATGGAGAGTGAAACCGGGAGTTGCAACGTCGGTTTGAAGAGTATTCCCGAGGTAATTAATTACTTACTACTTACTTGCTTATGTAATTACTTATGTATTAAACAAACTTATATATTAACTGTACTTATGTTTTAACTATTGATGTAGGGTGTCACTACATGTGTCCTATACTTGTCCTCGCCGACTCAACGGAAGGTGGGAAAAGGAATATTGCACAATACTTCGGGAGAAGTATTGCACAATATTCCGATCCCCGCGGGCCATGTCAAAGTATCGCCTACGGTTGCTTTCGAACCAACTGCACCGTTGCCCATACCGGACAACGATGGAGATATGAAGTTCTTAAGCGACGCTATTGGCAGTTACGTGGCATGGCCCACACACCTTGTTGCCCTCGAAAAAAAGATTCCCAAGGACAAATCAGTTACATCTCCCGAAAAGGTTTGTCACATTTATTGCCTAAGGTTTTTTATTTTTTCAGATTCAATAAACTAACATTTTACCTCATTTTTGTAGGTCCAAATAAATAAACCACCCCTACAGCCAAAAAAAGGCAGCAGACCTCAAAAATTGGAGGTTAATAGGGCTGCCAAACTACAAAGGCTGGAGGGTAATAAAGCTGCAAAACTTGCAGCAACAAAAAATCTGGATCGGGGAAAATCGGTCGCTGCTGCTGCTGCTCCTAATAAAAGTCAGCCACGCCTTGGTAAATACGGGGCGTGTCTTGACATCCAAATAAAAAGGAACATGGGCAGCAGCAACGATTCGCCCATTGTACAAATGAATCAAGACATCTTTGGAGATGAGTATATTGAATACCTCGAAAAGGAGCAAATGTACGATCTTCTCGAACATAAGGAGCTGAGTGTTACTGTAATCAGCTTGTACATAAGGTAAAAAATACTTTTAATTGCATTTATTTGTAATTAATTAAATGTATTGGTAATTAATCTAGTTTAAAATTTTCATTGAAGGTTTTTGTACGAGAAGGTCGTGTGCACGAGGAAACTGTCAAATAAATACTCATTCTTGTCTCCGCATAAGATGTCGATGTTCAAACTCGATCCAGACAATGTAAAACACTACATTGTAGATATGTTTTTAAGAAATAAAGAAAGTGATAAATTGTTCTTGGCACCATATAATTCAGGGTACGTAATTTTATCTTTTTTAATTGATGAGAATTTAATTTATTAGTTGTCTATAAACAAAATTGCTTAACCAATTTTTTGTTGTTGTAGGGCACATTGGGTGCTATTTGCAATCAATGCGGTCTCTGAAGTGATATACTATTTGGATCCCGTGCACGGCGATTACACCAATCACCCCGGAATAAAGAATATGCTCGACACGTAAGTAATATTCATTTATTTCTTACATATATATATTTATATATATATATATATAAATATATATATGTAAGAAATAAATGAATATTACTTACGTGTCGAGCATATTTTACAGCGTTTAAAAAAAAAAAAATAACACATTTTACAGCGGTTTTTTTAAAAAGCGCTGTAAAATGTTGTTCTAAAGCGCTTTAATGGTGCACCTTCAACAGCGCTTCCGTGAGAAAGCGCTGTAATATGTACAAGAAAAGCGCTGTAAAATGCAGACTCATAATATGAAATTATGGGTGGGCATATTACAGCGCTTTTTCGAGAAAGCGCTGTAAAATGCAGACCCATAATATGAACGCTTCTTCGAGAAAGCGCTGTAATATGTACACCCATAACTCATATGACGGGGTGCATATTACAGCGCTTTTTCGAGAAAGCGCTGTAATATGTACGCCCATATATGAAATTATGGGTGGGCATATTACAGCGCTTTTGTGAGAAAGCGCTGTAATATGTACACCCATAACTCATATGACGGGGTGCATATTACAGCGCTTTTTCGAGAAAGCGCTGTAATATGTACGCCCATATATGAAATTATGGGTGGGCATATTACAGCGCTTTTGTGAGAAAGCGCTGTAATATGCACACCCATAACTCATATGACGGGGTGCATATTACAGCGCTTTTTGTGAAGAAGCGCTGTAAAATGTGCATAACAAGCGCGCGTTGTAATTTACATGTTTATAGCGCTTTTATAAAAGCGCTGTTGTATCATTTACAGCGCTCGTTTCCACAGCGCTTATTTTTTTGAAAAAGCACTGTAAATGGCTTAAAAAAAGCGCTGTAAAAGCCGTTTTTTCGCGTAGTGCCTTCAACCAGGTTCTGTTACAAGTTGGAATGATCTCAAGATATTATTTCTAGAAAAATTATTCCCCGCCTCAAGAGCTGCTTCAATCAGAAAAGAAATATGTGGCACCAGGCAGATTGACAGAGAATCATTACACGAGTATTGGGAGAGATTCAAGAATTTAGTGTCAAGTTGTCCTCATCACCAGATTTCTGAACAATTGCTCATCCAATATTTTTATGAAGGTTTGCTAACTATGGATAGAAGAATTTTGGATGCTGCTAGTGGGGGAGCACTTGTCGATAAGACCTCAAAAGCCACAAAGGCTTTGATTGAGAACATGTCCATTAATTCTCAGCAGTTTACAACTAGAAGCAATTCAACAGTGTTGACAAGGGGTGTCAATGAAATTCAAGCTTCTTCCCACAAGAATTTAGAAGGAAAACTTGATGAGCTTACCTCTTTAGTAAAAAAATTAGCAATAGGTAAAACCTAAGCAGTGGTCTGTGATATTTGCACTTCTCCTGAGCATCCTACAGATTTATGTCCTACATTGCAAGAAGACCCAATTGATGATGCTCCTTGTAACATCCCAAATTTCATAATCAACGATTTTATTAATTAAATAGAATTTTAAAGAAATTAATTTGGTGTTAAAATTATTTTAGAATATATATTGATTAATTTTATGATTAGTTGTCCTTATATGTGTGAGTTTCTTATGGTTTGATAATTGTATATATATTTGATTTAATGAGTAATATAAATTATAAATATTATGTTTAGTTACTTAATGTATAAATATTATGTTTAGTTACTTAATGTATAAATATTATGTTTAGTTACTTAAATTTAATTATTTTATCATTTTGACTATTCTATAAAGATGGTAGTATTTTTATGTGATTATTTTGTAAAATAGTATAATTGTAGTTAATATTGTGAATATGAGAGTTTTTGTTATTAATTAATTTTAAAATAGTAATTACTTAAATTACTTTTTATAAATATTAGTTTTGAAATATTGGTAATACGTTATTAATGAAATTGTATTAACAAAATTAATTCTGGTAATAGTTGGTTTTATTTAATAATAATAATAATAATAACAACAACAACAACAACAATAATAACAACAATAATATTATCTACTTTCTATTCCTCATTTAGGCTCAATACTAAGAAAAGAATACTGAAACCCTAGCCGCTACTACGAACCCTATTTCACAAACCCTTTTATAAATAAAACCAAAATCCTAGCCACCATCACCATCACCTCCACTTTTTTTGGCATCAAAAGCTTATAACTTATTTTCCTTGTCAACGACTTGGTGGGACTTAGAGCTTTGTACTAGGAAGAAAAGCGGTCAAGGTCCGCTTTTCCCCACACAAATTGTAGTTAGGCCGTTAGTTGAATGACATAAAATAAATAATCGTGATTACTTGTATTTTAAAAGAAAATAAATGTAGACTAATAAAATCCCAATTTTTGTGAGAATGAATTTAATATTTGACTCTTATGTAGTAAAGTATGAAATTTTATGCGATGTATGATAAACAAAATTTAACTCTTATTATATATTAGTTGGAGTGTTAATTTTATTGTTATATGTGTTAAAGTGTTAATTTTTATGGCCTATATGATATCAAACTTTTATCTCTATGTGATAGTCCTAATTTTATCATTATTTGTCTATGAATATGTGATATTCATGATATGGATGTGTGTATGTGTTCTTAATGATGTGTGATTATTTAGGAGCATTCATCATGCATATGTGTTGATATAAAATTTATTAGTTTGTGCATTTTTTCTTTTAAAGTAGGTAGTTTTTACGTTTATGAGTTTTGTGTTGTTCTTCTATATGTCTTGCTTTGGTTTGATGTGGATGATGGGGAAAAAATTGACCCTTACAACAACATTTTAGGTACTAATGAGTTCGAGGAGATTCAAGAGTAGTTAATGAGTGTTGACGTGTGGCGAACGCGGGGTAAACATGGGTTTTTGTTTCAAGACGATTTTGTAATAATGGAATTGTCCAGTATTTTTTTTAGTTCTTTTGATCTTTTGTCACAAACTTTTAAAATGTACTAGAATTATAGAAAATACCAAAATGGTTTACATTTCGTTAAGAATAATTGTCTTCATATTATTTTAATTTTGAATAAATATTTTCTTAATGATATTGAATAACGTGATTGTTACTATTTATATAAAATGAATAAATGTTAATTATTCAAACAACAAAAGATATATAAACTTTTCTAAGAAATAAGTATTTTTTTTGTAACGTTTTGGATTAAAAATTCGGGGCGTTACACTCCTCAAGCATATGCCGCAAATATATACAATCCTCAAGCCAACTATGACCTATCATCTAACAGGTACAATCCTGGTTGGAGAAACCATCTCAACATGAGATGGAGGAATTCATCTGCACAACAGCAACCTAGGCAGCAGCAGCAACAAAATATTCCTCAATAACAAAACAATGCACCTTCATTAGAGGACCTCGTTAAGCAAATGGTTGTCCAGAATCTCCAATTTCAACAAAGAAGAGATTCTACCATTCAAAATTTGGAAACAAAGATTGGTCAGGTAGCCACTTCAATTAATCAATTGCAGACTCAATGGTCAAACCAATTGTCTGCACATTCAGTAGTAAATCCAAATGCTCCCAATGTCAGTGCAATAACATTGAGGTTTGGGAAACTTGTTGAAATACCAATGATACCTGAAACTGTAGTGAAAAATAACAAGGTTGTTAAGGACACTTTGATACCTAAAATTGTTGATGTTGAGAAAAATATACCACTTCCTTTTCCTCAAAGGACAGTGAAAATGGACGAGGCAGATAGGGACAACGAGATCCTGGATACATTTAGGAAGGTGGAAGTGAATATTCCCTTCCTTGAAGCAATTAAACAGATTCCAAGATATGTAAAATTTCTAAAAGATTTGTGCACACACAAGAGAAGGTTAAAAGGTAATGAAAGAGTAAACATGGGGCGAAATGTTTTACCCCTCATTCAGCCCATGCCTCAGAAATGTATAGATCCAAGAATTTTCTCCATTCCATGTACCATAGGCAATAGTCAGTTTGAAAATGCTATGTTAGATTTAGGAGCTTCCATTAATGTTATGCCTACATCTATTTTTAACTCTCTTGCTCTTGGACCTTTACAGAGTACAGATGTTACCATTAAATTGGCGAACAGGAGCAATGCTCGTCCCGCTGGACTTGTGGAGGATGTACTTGTTCGAATTAATGAATTGATATTTCCTACAGATTTTTACATTTTGGACATGAAGGGAGAGAATAAGTCCAACAGGACGCCTATCATCTTATGCAGACCATTCTTGAAAACTGCTAGAACAAAAATTGATGTGCATGCTAGAACTCTATCCATGGAATTTGGTGATAACATTGTAAAATTAACATCTTTGATGTTATGAAACACCCCATGGAAGAGCATTCTATTTTTCAAATTGAATTGCTTGCTGATTTGGTTGATGACACTTACCCCGATATGTTTGCTACTGATTTTCCTTAATTGTCTGGTGTTGATGATACTTATACTTGTGAATTTTATACAAATACTCAATTGTGTTATGTGTGTGTTGAGATCGAAGCTTCCTTGCAATTTGAAATGCGCATATTTAGAAGGAAGTGACAACTTACCTGTTATTATTTCAGACAAACTTGAAGATGAACAAGAAGAGAAGTTGTTGCAGATTTTGAGAAAACACATGAAGTCAATCAGATTGACCTTGGCTAATATTCCTGGTATTAGCCCATCCATGTGTATGCATAGGATACGACTGGAGGATGGGGTAAAATCAATCAGGCAGCCCCAAAGGTGACTTAACCCATTAATTCTAGATGTTGTAAAAAGAGAAGTGACCAAGCTCTTGTAGGCAGGCATTATATACCCCATCTTTGATAGTCAATGGGTGAGTCCGGTACAAGTAGTCTCTAAGAAAACGGGACTCACAATAGTTAAAAATGAAAATAATGAACTTATCCCCACACGAGTGCAGAACAACTGGAGGGTATGCATTGATGACAGGAGACTAAACCAAGCAACTAGAAAGGATCATTTTCATTTACCATTCATTGATCAGATGCTTGAATGGTTGGCTGGTAAGTCACATTATTGTTTTCTTGATGATTTTTCTAGTTATTTTTAGATCCATATTGCACCAGAGGACCAATAAAAGACCACGTTCACTTGCCATTTCAGCACAATTGCCTACATGATGATGTCTTTTGGCCTATGCAAAATTTTTTTTAGTAATAACTTACTAACATACTTATTTTAAAAAAGTAGTGCGTGTATTCTAGCAAGTGTATGTGGAAGTTGCTAACCTACACTCACTTGTTTTTTAAAAGAGATGTTTTAGCAATATACACCTTTGGGTAATTTTTAGTTATATCTTGTTAACATACTCTTTCTAAAAAGTAGGCGGGTGTACCCTAACAAATCTACTATTGGAGTACGTGATAGTGAAATGCCATAAATTCCTTCAAATCCTTTTCAATGTACTTTTAATTTACTAAAACTGTTCAAAATGTCATTGCAAATCTTATCTTTATTATGTCATTTTATTATACTTTAATTATGAGTTCCTTTATTGTCAATCCATTATAAAATTTAATTTGGTACAAATATTTTGTTCATCGTCCTTAAAAATAAATATCATGTAGCAGTATATATTAGTAAAAATGGGCTATTAAAATGCATTTACCACCAAAATATTGTTTTTCAGTTGTAGCAAAAATTAAACAAAAAGTCAGTAACTCTTACCATTTTTATGTTTTATCAAAATATTAATTCTCTTTCTATTTGTGTTTTAAAATATGTATCTATTAATATAATTAAAATAACAATACAAACAACACATATACACATATTTATGTTCGATCTAATTTGTTTGTATTTTGGAAATGTGAAATATGTTCCTTTTTTAAAGAGAGTATGTGAATGATATATTTTTTAAATTTAAATTATATATATTAACTTTTATTAACTCAACTTTTTTATATATCTAATATAAGAGATAATATAATTATTACAATCACTGCTGACGTCAATTGGACAGGAAATATAACGTAATTCTTCATCATTATGAGCTTAATAGAAAAGACACGATGAATAAGAAAGCCACAAATTAATGTCAATAACAACACAAAAATGTAAGACACGTGATTCTTTATGCTATTTCCTAGAATACCCACTTTTAACACTCATGCTACTAATGCTAGTAAAGTTCTTCGAAGTATCTTGCCACTTTCAGCTATGTAACTATATAAAGCGGTCATTTTAGATTGACTTAAACATACAACACTTGCATATGTTAAACGTGAAAGAAATGTTCATGCCAATATTATAAAATTCAACTGTGCTCCCTCCACCAAAATGAAATCAATCAAGTTTCTTTAAGATTTAAAAGAAATAATTTTTATAATATCTTTTTATAAAGAATTTTAAAAATAAAAGTTCAAATGAAAAATTAGGTTAAATAATTTATTTTTAAATATCATTTTAAGTATTTCATCTATTTGTTAAAACCTTTTTTGAATAGTGAAATTTTAAAAAATGATTAAAATAAAAAGTTAATTTGCGAAGTTCATTAAAATCATTTTTAAAAGATACATTTTTAAAAAATGTGATTTTTATCATGTTAAAATATCTAATAATGAATATTTAAGTTATTGGATGTCAAGTTTATTTTTTTTTAATTGATAACAAATGAGTTTAGAACAATTTCTACTATTTTTAAGTACATTATTATATGAAATATTTTTTAAAAATATAAAATAAAAATCACCTTTTAAAATGTTTAAACAAACTGATGCAATATCAATATAAGAAAGTAAAATACAATAAAAAATCAATATAAAAAATAAAACACTACCAAAAAATCAATGTTATCCTCCTAAATTTTAATCATTGCAAGAATACGAGAGACAAAAATGAAAATTTTATTCATTACATAAAATATCTTTTTTAAAGAATGAAGGAGTGGTCCGTAGAAGTTAAGAATTAATTGAGAAAATAAAGTGGTTTTTAGCCGTTAAGAATTGAGAAATTACCATTACTTTTAAAAATATGCAAATGATATAGTAGGCATTGCGATGCAAAGAATTTTGCTCGGAGAAATATAATGAGGAAATATGCATCACACATGCAAAATCTGAGAAAATACCACATGAATATTCTACCCTAATAGATATTCAAAAAATAAAAAGAGAGATAAATATTTATAATTATGCATAAAAAATATCAGATAAATATTTTTTAGATAAATAAATCTAAAAACTTACAGAACAAATATTTGTCACTAATATATAAAAAAATATGGAACAAATATTACAATAACAACATAAATATTGATAATTGATGCATAAAAAAACACTGCCCACATATTTGTTAGTGATGAATATAAAAATCACGAAAGACATATTTACTACTAATATATAAAAAAAACACGAGACAAATATTTGGAAGTGAAATATATAAAACATCGTCGAACAATACTTTCTATTGATACATAACAAAAGGGTTATTTTTTTTAGATTTTATTAGTGTAATTTCATATTCATTCACTTTTAGTCTTTGGTAGAATCTAACCATCTAAAAAATATGATATGGCCTACTGAGTCAACATTTTTAATGAGATGAGATCTAAATCATCATTTTTTGATAAAATATTTAGTTAGAAACATTAATAATTAATCTGAAACATAATCAGATATTAGAAATTCAACAACTAAAAAAAAACTTAAATGTCACGAAAAACATAGCAGAAGATAATTTTGATATCAACAATTAAAAAGAAAATTAAATGTCACAAAACACATAGCAGAAGATGATAGATGTTTTGATGTTCTAAATACGGTAGATGCTTTAGAAATTTATGGAAAGAAATTGAGGATTTTGGGCTTGAAGATCGAGGAAGGAAGGGAAATGGAAAATACATTGTTTTTTTTATAATTATGAATGTCTTTATTTTTAATTCTTTTATAAAAAATGATGATTCAAATGTAACTGTCATGAAAAATTGTTTGACTTTATATGCCACATCATGGTTTTTGAATGATTAGATGTCACCAATGTTCACAACTTAAAGAAATCTAAAATTACAAAGGTTAAAATCTAAAAATAATTTTAGAGGGACAAAAACTAGATTGGTCCTATATTATAGAGACCAAAAGCACTATAAACTTTAAAAATATACTAGACAAATATTTGACACTAATAAATATTAAACAAACAATAGAATAAATATTTTCTATTGACACATACAAATACATGAGACAAATATGTGGCATTGATGAATATAAAAAAATATAGGATAAATATTTGTTATTAATACATAAATTAAGATTTTATATTTAAAATTGAAGGAGACATTATAGAATATCAACAACGCACCACCCGTGCAACATCACAGATTTCTTGCTAGCAGTAGTATAAAATAAAAAGAATATCTAAAAATATAATATATAAAATTTAAAAATAATAATAATATTATTAATTTGACGGATTCAGATATAGGATAGCCATCAACAATATTTATTTATTTACTATTTCTATTGTATTATTAATTAATTACTTAATATTTAAGATTGTTTTGTCACTTGTCATCTATCTGGATACTTTCGTATGCCTTTTTCCAACTCGTTAGATTTAAAATTTTAATCTAATTAATTATATTAATTATTAAATAATCTAAGTTCTTTTTATTTCTTGTCGTCTATTGGACACTTTTATTTTTTCCTTTTTGTAACTCTTGGTTTAAAAATTCATAAAATGTGAAGGGATGATATTGACTTTGCGTTTGAAATTTTAAGTTTGGATTCCATCATTTATTTCTTCTGAGATGATGTTGTATTCTTGGCTATATAATCTAATGTATTTCAAAATAACTAACCGGAAATAATTTGTTTAGAATTTTACTGCCAACTTAACGACGGTTGTGTGAAAAATTTAAGCGTTATTGATTTAAGTAATATATTTATGGCATAATTGCTTTTGTAGTTTTTTAATTTACTTTTAGATAATACTTCAATTCTTTTTTTATATTTAGTCTTGTATTTAGTTTTATTACAAAAATTCGAAAATATAAAAAAATAAAAATATGAGTTTATTTAAAGATTTGAGTTATAAATTTGATGAAATTTGCATTATATTGAAGATGATAATTAATTTTATGAGTTTTGTTTAAAAAATTTGAAGAATTTTGGTAAAAAATGATAACATTGTTAACATTTTAAAACATAAAAGATCAAATTATTTACTTAAAATTAAATAAAAGACCAAATCAGAAAGAAAAAAAGATAAATGACTGAAATGTTATCTGAAATTAAGTTAAGAGACTGTGACCACATAAGCAATTATACCAATATTTATTTAATCCTCATGTTTTCAAAGGAATAAGACCTTAATAATTTAGTCTTTGGTCGAGAGTAAGTAAAGTATGAAGAAGATCTATTCCAACCAAAATTCAAACTCAAGTTCTCCCGAATAATTCATCATTAAAGTTATATTAAGGTTGATGGTATGAAATGAAATAAATTAATTTCTAATATTTGGATTGCTAAAAAGAGGAAGAAATAAAGAGAAACATGATGAAATACATTCCAACTAATTCCATCACTTAACTTCACTTTTGTTTGCCTCTAATTGGGGAGGTATAAGATGGAATTACTTTTTATTATTCATTTCATCCTAAAATATCCTAACAATTAAGCGGATGTTTTATTCAATTCCGCTCCACTCCACTCCACTCGATTCCGCTTTGTTCCATTCTACTCATTTTTAAATATCAAGCAAAGACTAATTGAAGCTGATTAACCACATACATCCAATCACTTGATTATTTAACTAATATTATAAAACTAGTAAATGGAAAAAGTTTAAGACTCTCTTAAAACTTATGTTAGACTTAGTATTTTGAGTGATGTCTAAATTAGCTTTATTTAGATTAGATGGTGTGTATGTCTTTGTTGATTCTCCATTCTCAACCATTCGCGAAACTAATATTAATCGGAATGAAAAACCATATTTTAGCATGCATAAACTTTGTTGCATGTTCATATCATATTAGCCCACTTTGAAATGCATTAAGAATAATTCATAAGTGATTTTTGACTATAAATCGACTTACAGATGTCCATAACTTGATTTTGATGTAGGAGATCGTGTGAATTGACTCACAAGTTTTGTGAATTGACTCACACCAAAACATGGAGTTTTGTGAGTTGATTCATCATTGTGTGAATCGACTCAAACTGCTGCAGTTTTAATAATTGGTTTTCAAGAAATGTGTGTGTTGACTCACAACTTGTGTGAATTGACTCAGAAGGCCTGCAAATTTGTTTTTGACTTTTTTATGACAAATATTGTTACTGAAAAAGTATTTTTAAATACAATTCCCTAGTTAATGTTTTGGTGATAAAAAATACATATAAATAAAAAACAATTATCCCATAACTATATATGCTAAGTGCGCAAATTAAAGCAAAAAAATTTATGTTAATAACTATTTAAAGTAGCCTAAATTACAAGTACTTTGGAGATATTATATTGGAGCAAAAACATAAAAGAAATACTACAAAAATAAGCGCAACAAAGCATGTCTCACTATATAAGGTCTATCATTTGATGACTAGACGAAGGCAAAAGAAACCAAGAATTTGCTTCAGCTTGATATTGTAAAGTTTGGTGACACACACCCATGTTGTTACAAAGTTGACTTTAGATGTGAGCAACGTAGTACCTCGGTTGCTTCTGATAAACCTAATTGGATTATGTTTCTATGTCCCTAATGCACAAGCATAACAAGAATTCTTCTATCTCTGATTCTGATAAGCGTAACAAAAATTCTTCTACCTCATACTTTGACAAATGTAACAAGAATTCTTCTACCTTTGCCTCTAATTCAACTATGCTAAAGTCTACCTTTGAAAACGAAAACCAAACTCTGCTAAGTTTGCCCATGATGAAGAAAATATGCCTCTAATGAAGAAAACCAGAATTTGCTAAGTATACCTCTAATGAAGCAAGCAAGACTTTGTTGAGTCTGTATCTGATGAAGCGAGCAAATTTCTACTCAAACTGCCTCTACCCTGTTGTATCTAATAAATTGCCTCTTGAGATGAAGCAAGCATTTTACTTCATGTGCTTTGGATAAGTTGCCTCTTTGTGAAAGTTAACAATTTGAAAAAGTCAACGTCAAGAGAAAAGACAACATTTTAAAAAGTCATTGTCTTTGGTAAAAAGTCAATGTCTCTGGTAAAATTCAACACTCTGACAAAGTCAATGCCCTTGATAAAAGCCAATGCTCTAATATGAGGAAAATATGTGATGCAGTTAAGGAATGCATTGCCTCTAACTATCAACATTGCCTCTGATTTTCAACACTGCCTCCGATTATCTACCTCTAATTATCAACACTACTTCAGGTCAATTAATACTACTTCAGGCAATGATGTAACTTCTTCTATAAAAGAACATGCATTATGAGTTGAAAAGTGGGGATAGCAACTTGCAACATTTTAAAAGAGAAAAAAACACAACACAAAAAGAAAAACACATCAAAAAGTCATGAATGAAAAATCCTCTCAATATAGAGTTAATAGAATTGATGTAAATAAGTTAAGTGTTTTCATACACTTGAACAAACATAAGATATAATATATAACATCCTCTCAAAGAGAGTTAGAATCCAAGAAACAAACTTTGTGTTAATTTAGACACAAACTTTATCTGATGTAAATCAACCCGTTAATGGCAACAACACTCATGAACCTCAATGACAATTTGCCTGAAAATTGAAGAATGGTTTTAACGTCAATAGTCTGGAGAGGCTAGAGAAATAATACTCAAAGCCTTATTATAATATTGTTAAAATAATGGATTAAGTCATCGAGGATACTGAGGCAAAATCTCTCTATAAGGAGAGTACTAGATGTAACAACTGTTGTGTTGTGAACTAGGATAAATATATATACATATATATATATATATATATATATATATTCCTTTTTCTCTATTTCCTTTATCTTAGTTCTTTATGAATCCATTTTATTTACACTAAACCTAATTAATAAGAATAAGTTGAGTGTTTTGATAAAGAAAGTATTTTTGCAAAGAAATCAGAGTATAATTTAAAAATAGCATAACACAATTCAAACCTCATTTTCTTATGTTTTCAAGTACCTTCAAATATTACAGTTGCAAAAGTTGTTACTTTAGTTAGGAAACATTAGTCTTTGGTCAATTGTAAGGTATCATACAAATACTCTTTTGAACCCTTTGAAACTGATAGCATTTTCAGTAAGTGTACTGAATCGTTGCAAGTTATAATTAATAGGGTAATACTGAGTGTCGAACTCAAGGATTGCGTTTTACTATCGAATTCTATTTAATTACTAAAATTGAACAACAAGTTCTCAAATTGATTGAAATAATATTTAAAATTAACAACAATAATAAAATTGATCCTTTATAATAAGAAAAATGTCAAGGATGAGTTTCACTTCAAATCCAACCTTGGTGTCTAATTTGATCTTAGTTATTGAGTTCCTTTATTGAGTTATTACCGAATTCGCTTTATTATTCTTTCCCTAATGTCTTAGAGACAAAATCTTTAATTCCAAAGTAACCCATAATTCCTTAGTGAATTTAAGATTAGAATTAAGTCTTACCGTACAAAAATTCTCTTTTTAAACTATTGCATTTGCAACTAATTTAATTGGTTTCATGACCTGCATCTATCCCTAGACTACAAATTCATGAATTTCTCATCTCAAGCATTCGTAAAGTCTACTTTCGTTTCAAAATACGAATCATAGAACATTTTAATGTTGATCAAGCAATAAAAAGCATTATGCACATAGATGAGAAAAATAATTCAATAAACTCATTCATATAATTAAAAATCAAATTAGAAAAATAAAGATTTCATCTTGTTACAATCATCCATAACAAATAGGGTTTAGTTACTCATGACAGAGATACAAAAGATAGGAATCAAAGAAGAATTACGAGAATGATTCATGAATGATTCTTGATAAAACTGCTCCAACGATGTTAGAAACGGTTGTCTTTGAGTTTTTTGCTATGACACACGTCTCACAACTTCCCAATAGTAAAAAAAAAATCCCTAAAAAATGAGAAAAGCGAGTTTTAATGTGTTTTATTGTGCATCGTGCGCTTCAGGCGCAGATTAGCAGTGACTTCAACGCGAAATGCACTTCAGGCGTGCTTCAAACGCGCTTCAAGCGCACAATATCTTCTGTATGGAGTTTAGTGCATTTTTATCCTCTTTTGAGTCCGAATTTGGTTTCGGTATCTTCATGAACGTTGTAGCTATAGATCATAGCTTTCATTTGAATTTGGTTTTACTCCAATTGGACATCTACAACTTCAGATATGACTGAAATACTCCACATAGGTCATGTTGATTTCTCACCAAAATTCAGCACTGCATTAAAACAAAGTAACAACGCAAAACTCTGAAAAATCTCTACTTAATCAAGGAAATAAGAACATAAACATTTCATTAAAGAAAATAAATAAAATTAACAAAATATATCAAATAACTCCTTAAATTAACTAATGAATAAAAGATAAATAAGACTAAAAACAATAAAAAATATGCATATGATAAAGAGTCATCACAACTCCAAACTTAATCTATTGCTTGTCCCCAAAAAAATATTAATTTCAGATTTGGTACAGTTAAAATAAAACTTAAATTAAATTTCTGAAATCAAATCAAACTCAATTCTCAAAGTTCTAGCTACTACAAAACATTCATCATGCCCTATGGTTGCTTATGAAAAAACAACACAATTTGTATATTTTAACATTCATTCATCAAGTTCAACTCTCTCTTCACACAATCTCACCAAAATTTCTCTCTAGTGTTTAGCAAGAGTTATGAATTTATCACTCAAATCCTAGAACATGTATCATGCTACCATAGGCTTGAAAAAGTTCTAGTTAGCAATCACAATGCAGCAAACACATACATTTTTGGAGGACTTTCGGGTTGTAATGAGGCTTAGGTAAATGTAGGAATTTTGGGATAGTAGGCTTTACTACTTGGAGTTAGGTATACATTTTCAAATTATTCTACCATTTTTTATTTTTCTTCACATTTTCATTGTCAAGATTCTCAAACATTGACAAAAGAACCAAGAAGATATTATTTATCAAAGTACACAAAATAATTTTTTATCCTTCTTTTTTTTTTCTTTTTTCTTTTTTGATTTTTTTTTCTTTTTGTGAGAATCACCACCCAAAACTTAAAAGGTTGTTATCCCACGAGCAACCCCAAACTTAGAACTTGATCAAGACAATAAATTTTTTTTCTACCTAACTCCAAGTAAGGTGATTTAATTAAAGTCATATATTTGGCTTGTAATGTGGCTAGTAACCGAAATAAAAGGGAAAGACTCAAAGGGGCTAGCAAAGGATAAAATTTGCATAGAGTAGATACAAAGGCTCAAACGAACAAACAAAATCGTCTCAGTGTATGTATAAATTACAAGTGATGCAAGTCAGAAATAGTGTGCGTTCTTAAGGGATAACACATGTCTGGATAATCACACAACAAAGAATTAAAGTGTTTAGGCTCAAAAGCTCATAGCTATGATAATAAGAAAGAGTATGAACTATCTAAATGATGCTAAACATGTCACTACAAGATTTACTTATTTATTTATTTAAAAAAAATGACAATTGAGACTTCGACAACCAAGGAGTAATCAACAATGCATGCATTAGTGAAACTTATCGAATTGAGCAACGATATGAGCAAATAAATAGAATTTAAATTTCAAAATTCCAAACAGAAAACTTAAGACCAAATGCAAGTTGTTAATAGTTCTTCATCATAGTGCACGTTTACACAATTCGAAAGAAACAAATTCAAATTACAAAAATAAGATTGCAAAAAATAAAACTTACCTCTACCTGTGGGTTGCCTCCCACAAAGTCATTAGCTTGACACCTCAAGGTGACATATATGACAGGAAGAACACATCATCCTTCTTCTTTTTGTTTGGTAGAAATTCCATAAACTTGAGAAATAAAAGATGTTACTTTCATGTCCTTCTCAATTGGATATTGATGAACAAATACTAGATTGAACCTCGAACTTTATCAATCTCTTCTTTTTTCTTTTCCTTGTTCGTCTTTTCCTTTTGCTTATCTTCTTCTACCACAACAATTAAATTATCTTCAATCTTCAACTTCTCCTCCATCTTCTCAAACTTAACCACTTGCTCAAATAACATCTCAAATTGACTTTCAAATCTTTCAATTGAAACCATGTTATTCTTCATGAATTCAACCAAAACGTCCATAATGTGAAAGTCTTTGTCATCTGATTTTTTGGATAGAATTTTAGGAGGTATAATTTGTTCCCAATTGATCTTGTTAATATAACACTCGTCGTTTTCTGCATCTTTGACCAAAAAATCTTCGTATTCCATTAGTTCGACAGAGTCATCAAAACAAGTTCCATCTATGTCATTCTCCACAAAAGTCACACCTAAGAGGCTGCATCTGAGGGATCTGAGGGTGACATTTTAAAAATGCATCTCTCACGATTTGCCGCTTAATCATGCGACATATACCAGATATAAGACAATTATCACACTCTTCATATAATTGTAGTACAATATCATCATTATAATCTTCCATGCTCTACAATGAATAGTTATCTCCAACAAAGAAGAGACAAACCACTAGCGCATGACATTAGCAAGCTCAACAAATAAAAATAGAAAATAATTAAAAAACAATATTTTTTCAAAATTAAAATTAAAATAAACGCAAAAACTTTATTGCAAAGCAAAAAATTTCAATTAACTAAATAAATTAAATTCATTAATGATATGAAAATCCCCGGCAACGACGCTAAAAACTTGATAGCGTTTCAGCAAGTGTGCTGAATCGTTGCAATTAATAATTAACACGGTAATACCGAGTGTTGAACTCAAGGATTTCGTTTTACTATCGAATTATATTAAATTACTAAAATTAAACAAAAATTTCTCAAATTGATTGAAATAATAATTAAAATTAACAACAGTAGTAAAATTGATCCTTTATAATAAGAAAAATGTCAAGGATGAGTTTCACTTTGAATCCAACCTTGGTGTCTAATTTGATCCTACTTACTGAATTCCTTTATTGAGTTATTGCCGAATTCTCTTTATTTTTCTTGACCTAATATCTTAGTGACAAAACCTTTAATTCCAAAGTAACCACTAATTCCTTAGTGGATTTAAGATTAGAATTAAGCCTTACCGTACATAAATTCTCTTTTTAAACTATTGCATTTGCAACTAATTTAATTGGTTTCATGACTTGCATCTATCCCTAGACTACAAATTCATGAATTTCTCATCTCAAGCATTCGTAAAGTCCACTTCCATTTCACAATATGAATCATAGAACATTTTAATGTTGATCAAGCAATAAAAAAACATTAAGCACATAGATGAGAAAAATAATTCAATATACTCATTCATATAACTAAAAATCAAATCAGCAAAATAAAGGTTTCATTTTGTTACACTCATCCCTAACAAATATGGTTTAGTTACTCATGACATGGATACAAAAGATAGGGATTAAAGAAGAATTACAAGAATGATTCCTGATAAAAATTGCTCCAATGATGTTAGAAACGGTCGTCTTTGAGTTTCTCTGCTAGGGCACAAGTCTCCCAATTTCCCAATAGTAAAAAAAAAATCCTTAAAAAGTGAAAAAAGCGAATTATAATGTGTTTTGTTGCGCGCTTCAAGCGCACAACACTTTCTCTCTGAAGTGTAGTGCAGTTTGCTCCTCTTTTGAGTCCTAATTTGGTTTTGTTGTCTTCTTGAACGTTGTAGCTATAGATCACAGCTTTCATTTGAATTTGGTTTGACTTCAATTGGACATCTACAACTCCAAATATGGCTGAAATACTCCACATGGGCCATATTGATTTCTCACCACAATTCAGCACTGCATTAAAACAAAGTAACAACGCAAAACTCCGAAAAATCTCTACTTAATTAAGGAAATAAGAACATAAATATTTCATTAAAGCAAATAAATAAAATTAACAAAATATATCAAATAAATCCTTAAATTAACTAATGAATAAAAGATAAATAAGACTAAAAATAATAAAAAATATGCATATGATGAAGAGTCATCAAAAACGTTATCGAATACTATGACTAATTCCAAAAATTTCATGCATTCAAGATGATAATCTTAGATTGAACACTCTGTC
>NC_021165.2:28076956-28109460 GCF_000331145.2 Cicer arietinum | reverse complement strand
TAATTCAAGTCGAGTTTGCAATCAAAGTTTTGTGCAAGAAACAACATAGAGGTGATTTACGTGTTGGGGTGATTTATAGACGCAAATCATCAAGGGGATATCAATTGATGTTGTGTTGAAGGATTGATTTTGGAGGTGCAAAATTTAGGTTCTGTTTTTTATGTTAGAAAGATTAAGAATATCCAAAATTATGTTTTGGATTGTAAGACTCATAGCTTTCGAAACCCTAATTTCTATAATTTTGTTGTACGTTGTACTAAATTTGTTGTTGAGTCTATCAGTTGCATTTTTATTTTACGAAATTAAGTACCAAAATTATAATTTCCTGAGTGAAATATTTTTACTTTCCATGTATGTAAAAATGGTAGAAATCATAAATAATTTTGTTTTACAAATTTTAAACATAGTATACAGCTTTATCGTTTGCAAAATTTTAAAACAGTTCTGTTTGCGACAAACATTTTTCCCTAGTTCTTGAGAGGGTTATTAATAATATGTTTCAAAACATATTTTCGAAACCCAAATTAAATAATTCATCAGAGAATAATTTAATCAAATTACCGAGAATTTATTATCGACAAATATTTTATGATGTCATACGTTACTATTAAATTTATCTGTCAATCGGATTGTAATGAGAGTAGATGGTGAAATGATGGATTTAACAAAATATCTAGTTATTTTTACAACTTACTAAGGAATGAGTAACTAGGATTTTATCAAACAAATCAAGTGACTTAGATTAAATCAAAACAATCAAATGCTAGGATTTTTTTTTGGGCTTGCCTTTAAACTAGAAAAGACAAAAACTCATTCTCATTTTCCTTTACTTTGGCCGAATTCATCTTCTTCTTCTCTCAAAATATATATAAAAAAAAAAAATAAAAAAAAATAAAAAAATCTTAAGTATGGGAAGAACAATCACTTCTTCGAGTTAAATAATAAATAGTTTTGGCTTTGGATATTTGAAGTAAGGTGGTATTACTCTCTTGGAGTGTTGTCTGAAAACTTTGGTAAGTAGAAAAACAAATCTCTTCTTCTCATCTTTTGTAAAGTTGAGTAGTTAAATTTTTTTTTCCACAAATATTGTAGATCTTCACCTTATGACATTAAATCTCAGGAAAAAAAAATTGAGAATTTTTTTTTTGTTTTTTCAAAATAATAAATATGTTTGAAAGTTGTGGCCTCTTTGTTAATGTTTTAGATCCATAGGTTGTAAAAATGGATCTAAAAGAAAGTTTTGATTTGTAATATTTTGAGCATTTTTTTAAAAATTAACCATGTCAAAGTGGTGTTTTTTTTTTTGTTGCTAATATTATAGATTTACTTGTTGTAGTAATGAATTTAAAAGAAATTTTTGTTTTAGAACATTTTAGAGTTTTACAAAAAAAATTAGTTTTATACTAAGATGTTTTTCCTTCACCAATATGATAGATTCATGACCTGTGATAATAGATTTAAAGGAAAAATTAAATTCGGAACACTTTGAATTTTGCTCAAAATATGATTTTATGTTAAAAAAATTGATGCTTGAGTTTTTTGTTTTTTTTTATTGTTAAAAATGTTCTAAAAATTTGTATTGGGAAGTCCAACAATAAATCAATAAAATATACAAGTTCATCAATTCTAAGCAATACCAACTTCAAGTCCAAACTCATAACAAGTTCCTCAAATTATGGAAAGATATTGAGAATATGCAAAAACAAATATCAATAATAAAAATGAGGAGATAAAGAAAGAGAAGTAATAAATATGTAAAATATGCATGAAATAAAACAATAACACGTACCTTAAGATGTAGTGATTGTGTTATGCTCAGCAACATTCACCCCAACAAAAATTATAACTAATCCAGACAACTCTAAAATTTTAAATACAATATACAGTCTCATTATCACACCAAATGATTAAAAGAATAAACAAAAATAAAGTAAAATCAATTGAAAAGTTAAAATAAAACATTTGTACCCAACTCAATCTTTTGTTCTTCAACCAACTCAGTTGCTAAATCAATTTTCTTAGGAGAATTGACCCAATTTTAGATACAAATCAAAGCTTCAATAGTAGTGGCATTTAATGAACTACGAAATGAATCAAGGATTCGATCTCTTGTACTAAACATCGACTCAGATGATACAATAGACACTGGAACAACCAAAATATCTCTAGTTATGTGAGAAAGAACATGATATTTATTTGTTTTTCCTTTCCACCAATTAAGTATGTCAAATGTAGGAGAGTCATCTTCAACACCATCCTCTGAATACCTATCCAACTCATTTTTTTGCAACTCACCTTATTTTTTCTTCATGTTCAATCTAAATAAATCTTCCCATTCATCCTCATTCTCCTTTTCAATGTTGATTGTGAGTGCATGTTGAGATTCGAGGTACTATTATAACTAGTGTCGTTAGTAATGTCATACAAAACAATATAGTGTTTAATCAATTTAACGATGTGATTTTTTAGTTTTTCCATCATATCGTCAAACTTATCAATGTCATACATTCTTTTAAAACAAAACTCAAGATACTCAAGCTTATAATGAGGATCAAGAAAAACAGTAACAAACAGAAGAAAATTTATCTCACCACTATCCCAATATTTATTGAATTTTACTTGCATATTTGCAGTCATCTTTTTCAAAATAGCATCTTCTCTATTTTTCATTTAGTTAATGTTTTCTGAATTTCAATCAGTTGCTTAAAAAAAGAATTGGTTGTACCATATAATGACCCAAAAAAAGAAAGGGTCATTTCATAGAAAGTCTTCAAAAACTTCACAAAAACACGAACGTTCCTAATCAGTTTCATTAGGACATCCTCTTGTCTCACTACCATTAGTCACAAATGTTGCATCAACATGTTCTAAACGATAAAATGCATGTTCATTGTGTTCAGCAATATCCAACATAAAAAAGTGGAGTTCCACCTAGTTTGTACAACAAGTGTTACCATTGTTTTAGAACATACATTCACAACTTTTGCACACTTCGTAAAAGTAGCCAACCTACTAGAAGAAGACATGACAGACTTACGTGCAGCTCTTATTTTAGCAATTGATGAGTTAATTTCCTTCAAACCATCAGTGACAATCAAGTTCAATACATGTGCACTACATCTCATATGTAAGTACTCCCCACTAAATAAAGTAGGACATTTCCAAACAGTCAAGCCACTATTTTAATATGCAATAGCCAAGTTGTTAGCAATTACATTTTCAACAGTAAGACAACAAATAGACCTAATCATCCACTCTTTCATGCAATTTTATATAGTTATCCTTATGATTTTAACTTTGTGGTAGGAAATCAAACCAAAACTTAATATCCTCTTCTTCAAATCCCACTCATTCTTAATATAATGAGTTGTTACATACATATAATTCATATTTTGGATCGATGTCCAAGTATTAGTGGTTAAAGACACCATTTGTTTATTTGCAGACAACATACTTTTCAACTTTTCCTTCTCATCTAAATACAATTGCAAGCAGCCTCTAGCAAAAGTAACACAAAAAAGGAGTTTTAAGTCTAGTTTGCATTTCAATCATGAATTTCTTGAATCCTTCATTTTCAACATATTTAAAAGGGAGTTCATCAATAATTACCATCTTTGCAACTGTTGTTCTCGTTTTCTCTTGATTAAATTTAACAAGTTTAAAACTAACACTATTAGGGTCATCATCAATTTCCGTTCCAAGAACAATTGTCGTATGTTTCTTATCAACTTGCCTATTTAAATTTTTCAAGCACTTATTTATATGTTTAAGCAAGTTAGTGGTTCCATGATTAGAACTATTTGTTGCGTACATTTTCCCACTTTACTTACATGTACCTATATTATTTCCCTTACTAAAATGTAACTAAGCACTAGAAGAGTATTTATTAGGTTTTCATTTAGTTACCTCATTTGCTTGAGTTGGTGGCAGTGGTAAGAGGCCTAAATCTTGTGCTTGTTGTGATGAAACTTCTTGTTCTTGTGGAGAAAATTGATTAAGAGCTTTTTGAACTCGTTCCATTTATCTCAAATCCATACAATATTATAGTTAGAAAATTTCAATCTGGGCCTAAAATAAGCAAACAAAAATCTAAAGCAATTATTATTAATTGTTCATACTTATTATTGTTTGGTCATATTTATTATACTTTATCCTTGTTTAATTATGAATTGTATTTTGTTCATATTGCGTTTGTAAATTCTTCAGATTGTAAATTCTTCAGATTGTAAATTCTTCAGATTGATTATGTTCGTATTTTGTTCAGATTGCGTTTGTAAATTCTTCCGATTGATTCTGTTCATATTTTGTTGTAGATAAATCTTGACCAAATCTTTTACAAATCTTGACCATATCTTCTTTCATACTCTTTGAAATCAAATATATTATTCTCATAAAATACTTTGGTTATCATAAAAACTCTAAGTATAAAATTAACTTAGTTCCAACAAAGTATTCATAAAAACAAATAGTGATATTCAATTTTTTTTTTTTAATTTGAAAGTATAAATAGATTATACCAATATAATGTACACCAAAAAGATACTATTTTCTAATGTTAAATCCAATATAATGCGTTAAAATTATCGTTGTTATATACAATATAATGCGTTAAAATATAATGCGTTAAAATTATCGTTACAATATAATTTGTTACAATATAATGCGTTAAAATTATCGTTGTTATATACAATTAAACAGATACTTCACAAATTAATAGACTTCAATCTCCAATTCCCCACTTCTTCTCTTGTAACAAAAACAGAAAGAAACAAATATTAAAATAAATTGCAGAAGACAATCATCAAATTTTACCCCCATCGTGTTGATTTTCATCTTCTAGTTCCAAAAGAACACCCATACCAATTTTTTCAAATATTAGACAGACATAGGGTTTAGGGGGCAAAAACAACAGAAATAAGAAACCAAGATCGTTAATAAAAACAACAATCATAATAAATAGTATCCAAGAACAAAAATGGAAAAAAAACAAAGAGGAGAAACAAAAATGGAAACATAAAGAAGAGACGAAAATGAGAACTCATTGTATTCGGTTAATTTGTGATCGGGTCGATGGCGGGGTTGCATTGTGGCTTTGACGGTTGGGCTATAAGAAGGAGAACGCGATTGGAGCCTGGAAGACGAAGTAGAAAAATTGTGGAATAAAGCATGAAACCCTAGAGGGAGGGGCAGCTGGAACAAAAGAAGATAAGGTGTCGAATAATGAAACCCTAGGGGGAAGGGGTAGCTGGAATAGAAGAAGAAGTGTGGAATAATGAAACCCTATTTGGCTGCCAAACAAAATTTTAAAAAAACATAACTAGTCATTGGGTCAACTCTATGGGTTCAAATTGTTGAACTCATTATCCGAACCAAATATAAGCGGATTTTAACCGGTTGGATCATGTCTAACTTGAAAGTGACTGAGTACGGGTAAAAATAATATTGAGTTGGGTGGTTGGGTTGACTGGTCGACCTGCACCCATGTACACCTCTACCCTAGAATATATTTGAGGGTAATAGTTAGATTGGGTTGGGTGGTCGAGTTGAGTGTTAGTTTTAACTTAAGATGATTCTTAATTTAAGGTGCCAGAGATTTTAGAGGGATGGATGCTTGTAATTTTGGACATTTGCAAGGTAAGGGATCCATCTAAATTTTTAGTTCGCATATAAGGACCTATTTGGGTGACTGATGTTTGAATTTGTGATAAATGTTGTTGATGTGATTAGGTATTCATAATGATAATATGTGTTTACTATATATATTATGAATTTCTTGATGATAATGTGTCATGAGTATTTTCTTTGAAAAATTGTCAAAATATTATTAGAGGTTAATGAGTATTAAAAGTATAGGATTTTAATAGTTGCATTTACAAAATAATTTTGTGAAATAGTAAAAGTATGCTCATGCATTTCATAGTTAATTAGCGGTGATCGTGATGGACCACAGGGTGGTTCTAGGCGTTGATGGTCCACCTTATCTTTACGAGGATTATTGAGTAGTGCTAGTATGTGTTGAGGTTGCACCATAATAAACTGTGTTAGTTTGTGTTGAGACTACACCATGGTAAATAATATTAGCATGTGTTGAGGTTGTAATTTTTTTATTTATTCCCTTCGAGGGGGTTTGAAATTTCGAACATACAACCCCATCTTAAGTAGGGCTACTTACACAAGGAGAGTAGTGGTAACTAGCAGTAGGGCTAGTGAAGTATCTCACCTAGGGCTGACACATGAAAGGATTGACTACATCGTAACTTCAAGTTTGGTACTCGAGATTGGTGGTGTGTGGACGGATGTGAGGGATGCTTCAACTAGAAGTGAGACGGAGTAGGAGTGGTGACTCCAACCATAGGAGTAGAGGGCGTTGTATTTGGACCGAAAGTTGTAAAGAATGGCAAAGGATCGATGCTAGAGGCTAACAACATTGCAAGACCATCTAGATTGGTTGGGGACCAGGGTTTCACTAATAGATCATCAGTACTTTGGTTGGTGTCACCCCGAGCTAAGTCAAAACTTCATTTCCCAATGGACGATACTTTACCGATTGTCTCGGAGGTGGAAAGTTGTTTTGAGATCTCAACTCCATTGAAGCCACCTATCTTGTGCGTGTACCTAAGATTTGAGGAGAACGATCCCTCTATGACTAGAGAGGATGAAGAGGTTACTTCTAATAGGAATATTACGTAAGAGGGAAAATGTCTTATATGTGGAGGTCACCCTTGTTACTGTAGTCATTAGTCATATGATCATATTAGGATTGTGTATAGGCTTGTAGTGCCTCTCTTTTGGTGGTTGTAATTATTTTGTTTTTGGGACGACTTTATCTATGACATACTTTGACAATTGACTTTTGTTGGTGGGTCTATGTTGCATTTTTTTGACGTGACCATGAAGGATAACATTCTTGGAGCAACACTTCTGCATAGGTGTCTGCCGAAAATACCTCAGAGGTCTGAGCGGTGATCTGATACGTCTCATAGCCTCGATGTATTTTCTACTTTTGTATAATTAAAATTTACTGTTTCAGACAAATTTTTTTACTGGAACATATGATATATTTATTTATATTCTTTGTCGTTTTAATGTTGCGATGTATTAATTTTTTATGAGTTGTTTTAGGAAAAAAAAATTATTTCATACTTTAGGACAGAAGGATTCTAATTTTCAATTATGTTGAGGTAATATTAAAAAAAATGCATTTTACGTGTTACATGGGTCAATTGTATGTTTTGTATTTGTTTAAATAAAAATTTGGTTTGATTCATATTCAATGATTGCAAATTGATTATTAATTCAAGGTTTAATTTTTTTTCTCTATCATTGTGCAATTATTAATGTTCTGTTTGTATGAGAAAAGAAAGTGAAAGGAAAGAAAGAAAAAAGTAAGAGAAAAGAATATTAGAGCAATGAAAAAGTAAAGAAAATAAGAGTACTTTGTTGATTGTTTAGGAGAATATAAAGTGAAGAGAAGAAAAGAGACATATATAATTACAATAACACCTTTATAACACCTTTATGAGTTACACTATTTTAATATTACATCATAAGAGTTACACTATTTTAATAAAATTGTGTCAGATAAATATTTGTTAAAATCAATCGATAAATTTAAAGTTAATATCATATAAATTATATTTATAAATTTTGACATTAATCTATTATTATTTATAATTCAACAGTTGATTTAAAAAAAATTATCTGACATAATATTATTGAATAAATATAATTTAATCACCCTTTATATATATAGTCTTTATTTTTTGGTGACATATATTTATTTATGTATATTAATTAATTTTATGGTGCAATAAATATATTATTTGACAATATTCCAACAGAATTTTTTTCTTAGAAAAAAATGAAAACAACACTCCAACAGCCAACAGTTAAAAGATTGAAGTTTTATTGTCTTTTTACATTTAAAAAAAAAAATTGACTCTCATTCATTACTTTCCTTCCATTTATGTGCAGACACCATCTTAGCATGGGCCCCACCGAGATCCTTCCATTCCCTTTCCTTTTTTATTTGTCCAACTCCAAACGACACAACCATCTTGATTGTTGTGCCTTCCCTCTTTCTTCATTCTTTCCTCACACTTTCATCTCAAACAAACAATATGTAAATGTTTAAGTAATCTTCATAATTATGAATCTATGATTGAACATAAATCTTTTTCAACCCTTTCAAACAAAATCTATTGTATTACTATTGAGTACTACCACTGTTTTAAAAATCTTTGTAACACAGAGTTATATTCAAGTCTATATGTTTTAAAACCATTTTTGACTCCGTAATTGATTTTATTCAAGAAAAAGAGTAGATTTTTTCTCTAGAATTCGTAGGCCATTTTGAGTAACAAAAGGTTTTTCCATAAAACAATTTTGAAAGTTACAAAAGTAACTTTTATTAAAACTAAAACCGTAAAACTCAAATTTATATTTTATAAAATATCTTAAATTTATTTTTTTTTCACTAAAAACTATGTTATCCTTAAACATAGACTTCTTTTCAAACTATTAGATATATTTATTTTTTCCAAAGGAATACTTTAAGAATATTTATATACAAAATATGCATTTACATACATTACTTTTTTTTAATATGCATAAAAGTTTCACAGAAGAATCTAAAAAATAAAGGAGGTAGTATTATTAAAACTTAGAGTAAAATGTTAAAATAGAAAATATAAAAATGCTTTATTTTGATTTAAATGTATTTTGGATTCAATCTATATGCACTATCACTTAAAACTATTTTTACACACTTAATCAATTATAATTGTCATTCTGAGTATTTTAAACCTGACTTTCGTTGTAGATCGACCCAACTAGAGTATACAATGCATGCAAATTTTATAGTAATTAATTCAAAATAATGATTTGGACCCTCAATGGGAGAAGAATAATAAGAAGAAAAAAAAAGGAAAATTATTTTTCACTGTTGATTATTTAACTTATTTTATTGTTTTACTTTAGTTGCACTTCTTCCACCTTAAATGACAAGTAAGTTGGAATTAACTTTTTCGGGGTGAAACACAACAAAGAAGAATTAAAAGACCAAAATGAAAAAACAAAATAAGTTAAGGGAGTAAATCTGTGATTTAGTCTAAAGTTTTTGAATTTACAATTTTTGGATTTTAATAGAGATTTTTTTTGGTCCTATCACTTTATTCTCCGGCTACATAACCCACACATGTACGTGACCTTTATGTTTGGGCCACATCATTGGCCAAGGCAACATCCATGCCATCAAGTTAATTATGCTTACCCTATAGTTAATGTTAGAAACTAAAATGATAGTTAATGTTAGAAACTAAAATGATCCACGTTTCAAAAAATGGAGGATGTATTTGGATTTTTTGTTGAGTCAAGGACCACTGCGAAAGTACACTAGACTTTTAAAGATAAAAAAAAAATGAAGGTTTGTCCATCCCACATATTAAGTCGAGATAATTTAAATTGTTTTTGAAACTTACTTAAATGTCATTTAAAACATATTTCAATACAATATTTTCTACAACTATGTTAAGAAGTAGGAAGATTAATTATCGTTTTGTTTTCTTTATTTTTATCAACTTGCGAAATCGATTCTTCAATTTTAAAATTTAATAGTTTTGGTCTCTCACTTAGATTTTTTTAACTTAAAAATAGTGATTTGACATATTTTAAATATTGTGACAAACGATGTTATGATTAAAACTATTTAGATGCATTAATTAATTATATTTTTTTAATTAATTTACAAAAAAGAATAACTGCCGAAGTTTAAACTGAAGTTTCTAGAGGATTTAATTGTAATTTTGTGAGCATTAATCATTCAACATCATCCTACCATATGTCATGTCTTTTAAATTATATTACATCACTATTTTTTTAGTTAAAAAATCTGAAGGAATGACAAAAACTATTGAATTTTTAAATAGATGGACCAATTTCTTTAATTGATAAAAATAAATAGATTAAAACTGTAATTAAACATAAATATTAAAGTATTAACAATAGATGTCTATAAAAATATTGAAAAACCAATTTTTTTTCTATAGAAGAGATGATAAATACCACTAAAAATTAACACACCACTTCGAGGTCTCATATTCGATATGGTGTCCAATCTAATAATATTGATATTTGTCAGTTGAATTAGAACTTAAGAATTTAAAAAACCAAAATGTTTCAATATTTAATAAAAGATCAATTTAAAAAGAAAAACAAATAGAATAAAGGACAATCCAAAAATTTAAATAATGTTAAGAAATATTGGAATAATTTTGTAATGATTATATTATTTGATAATTATTTTAAATCTTTCTAATAATTTGTATCTACAAATTGTACCTAGAAACAATTATTGTATCTACAAATTAAAATATTTGGTGGTAGTGCCACCACAAGTAATGTGCATGCATCTATACTACCGTACCCGTTGACAACCGCCGCTTTAAATTAAACACTAGAGAGGGTCATAATATTGTTTATTATATTTTGATTTTCCACCCACCAATTTCTAACATCATCTTGAATAAATTTATCAACAACAAAAACATAATCATTATTAAGCACTTGTTATTATTAATTTTAGTCAAAAAAAAAATTATTAATTTATAGCCGCATTATGTGGGTTTTTTTTATGTGGTTCTTGACAACAAGCTTCGGTGGTGAATCTATTCATTGTCTTTAGGTAGTGGAAGAATCTATTCATTCTTAACAAATCATTTAGTCCTTTTCGGTCAAAAAAAGACAAGTGTTTTCCTATAAACTAGTATATCAATACTACTTTACTATTTCTTCTTTTTGCTTATAGTACTATGTTACTGTATATATAGTTATAGCAATCAAATTGAATTTTGATTAACAAAAGTCTAAGTACTACTACTGGCAGCTAGCAAATGTTTGACAAAAAAAAAATTGTTACGAGTGGCAGGTTCTATATCTATTAGTGTCATTTGAAAAAATAAAATAAAATATTAAAAAATAATTGAGTTTTTAATACAAACAGTCAAATAATTTACGTGTCATTATACTTAATAAACGAGACAGATGTATGTTTAAGTCGATTTAGTAAGAAACGAGTTAACATGAGAAGATGATGTCTATTATTTAAATAGACAAAATACATTTAATACGGATATAATAGCAATCGATTCAAGAAAGATGATAAAGATAAAAATATAAATATAATTTTTCTTTCTTTTAATAAAAAAAACTAGCATATATATTTCATTAACTACCTACACATTTGAGCACATGACGTGTGTAGCAAGTCCAATTAATGGAGATAAGGACTAGCCAAATACAACATATTTAAACTATACATTGTCCTCCATTAATTAAAGTTGACTCATATAATGGACTAAAAAACTTTTAAAAATTCGATGTCTGCTGGTGGTGTTTCATTTCCAGGTCATCTACAATCACCATTAAAATAAAAATAAATAAAACATTAACAAAAAAAATTACCGATGAAAAAACAAAATCTCTCTTTACATCGATGCAAAATTTTAGTGATAAAATTATAGAGTAATTTTAAGCTTTCTCTCTTTAAATTTCTTTTGCCAATTTATTTTTTTAAGTATTAAATTAATTATTACTATTATTTTCCCTATTGTAATAGGATAGTTCCATTTAAAACTTGATAAAAGAAATAGTTTAGGTTGGGATTTCAAAGAAAATGAGAGATTTTTCTAGAGATGTGGTGACTATCCTTATTAAAATATGAACACTTAGGGTTTGTTTGATTGTGTTTACTTTTTAGTTTTTGGAAATTATTTTATAAATAAATTTTAGAAAATTGTTTTTAAAAAGAAAAAAAAAATCTATTTGACAATTCCAATTTTTAAAACAGTTTTTGATTAGAGAGTTAAAAAAAACTGAAAAATGAAAAGTAAAACACAATTTATCTGTTTTGCTTTTTTAGTTTTAAAAAATATAATATTAAAAATAGTTTTACAAAACAGTTTATAAAAACAAATAATCCAAATAAATTTTTTAATTTTTAAATTTTAAAATACTAAAATAGAGTTTTTGAAATGAAAATCAAACAAACCCTTACATTTTTTTAATTAAAATTACTGCGGAGTTTTGCAAAACATAAAACATGTAACACTTTTGCTTTTCTTGCATAGAGTTTAAGTCTTTGTGTGTGCTTTTGATAGCGAATAACATGATCAATGTGTTGTATTTTTCAGCTAATGATTGAACACTTATATACCATGTTAGGATTTAGCAACATTCGCCTTAGGGATTAATCAACCATTTTTTTAGTTATAACTTTTTAACGTACTCCTTCTAAAATTATAGTCAGGTGTACGTTAGCAAATCCCATATAAGAGAACGTTAGAATTATCTGGTGTATGTTGCTAAAATACTCCTAAATAACAAGTGCGTGTACCTTAGCAACTCTCACAAACATTTGTCATAGTATACTCAATATTGTTCTAGAAGGAGTATGTTAGCAAGTTACTATAACTAAAAAGTTATTGAATGCATCTGGAATTTAAATCGCGTCTCAATCCAAATCTTCTCCAATCCTCTTAAATTTACATTTTTATATTTGAATTAAAAATTTATATCATATAGATCATTCATGTAAAATTTTACACAAATTTAAAATCATTTGATATGTTATTAAGTTACATAAAAAATAATATCTTATGCACTTTTATTCAACATTGTTAATTTTCATGAGTCTCAATAATATAGCAAATGATTTTATATTTGTGTAAAATTTTATATTCATGATTTATATGATATAAACTTTCAATTCACAGAAATAGAAAATGAAAAAAAAAAGACAGTGAAATTAAAAGAAATAGAGAAAATTTAGAAAAATTAAAAAAAATATTTAAATTGAGAAGATACAAACTCCTACCACGCATATTACTAAAATACTCGTTCATAAAAACTAGTGGGTGTATATAGCATTCTCCTACATATATTAATTTTTCAGACAGAAAATGACATGTTCCATTGTATAAATCTATGTTTTACAATTTACTGAAAAATTAATACATTTAATCACAATATTAATGCCATTAAAAAAGAAATCTTAGCCTTGATGCATGAATGTAACCATTCACCAAATAGTCCAAATGTGGTAGATAGTGCTATATTGATGGCTGCAGTGTCGTTCTCCACAACACTCATTTGAATTTTAAAATTCAAATACATTATAATCCTCTAAAGTATCAACTATCAAGAATGGTGCATAGTTTGTTTGATGACTTTGTTGACCTTCCCATTTTGTAGTTACTTTGTTTCATTTGGACTGGAACACTACTAAAGTTATTTTAAGCACACGTTAGAATGCAAAAGTATCATAAGATAAAATTCACATTTACACCTTAAAACTACCACTTATTATTCACATCATCTTAGTAATTTTATTTAAAAAATGTAAAATAAAAATAAAAAACTTGAGAACTAGAACAAAACTCAATAAAACATGAACAATATTGTATTATTAAAAAATTTATCTGAAAAATCAAATGGGATAAAATTAAAGTAAAAGAAAAAAGAATGACTGCAATTAGGCAACTATCATTAGTATTCTAAGAAAAAATTAATGAAAACGAAAAATAAAAAAATTATACTAATTATAATAAAAGTCATTTCAAATATAAAATGGTAAAAAATCTCACTAAATAACGAATATAAAACACAATATTAACAAATTTATCTACATATGTTTTACATTTTCTATAAATATGAAAAACATAAAACATTTATCAAATAAATAAAATATAATTACTTGGTGGAATTATAAAATTTAGTGAACCAAATTCATAAAGAATAAATGCCACTTGATGTGTGTATCATCATCATTATCTAAAAGGAACTATGTATCATCCCACTTTTGACAAGTTAAACTTTTTCCAACTTTATGGAGAGATTTATTAAACAAACTAAACAAATACAATACTCCTGTCACTTTAAACAATTGATTAAAGTTCAGAACGTTCAGTGGGGAGGCTAAAGCACCAAATTACAAAATCTTTCTTTTTAGGCTTCACACGTTTTTTCATGTTAAAATAAAAATATCTTTGTTTTAAATATGTTTTAAAGTTCATGTAAATTATTTTATTTAAATTTCATCCATGCAATATTAGATAGTTTTATTTTTTATCCTTAATATTAAGTGGACGTTATAAAAATATGAGTTGACAAATAAAAATATATTTTTTATTTTTGTAAATATAACTCTCTTCAATCTTAGTTCCTATAAAATTTTATTGAAATCATAATCATCAATCACAAAACCATAAAGTGAGTTTCATCCTCTTCATCAACCCAACAATTCATATTTTTCCCCACCTAACTCAATCTCTTTCTCTTCATTATTCATACCTCACGTAATCCAATTTTTTATATCAATAACTCTACCTCCAACCTCATATTTTCCATCTATTATCTCAAAAAAAAAAAATTTAAGCCTTTACGGGTTAATTTTATATCTTATTAATCGTTTAAATAGTTAATTTTTAAATATGAAGATTAATCACCGCGTTCCAAGCCGAAACATCTCATTCAACCATTTCATCAAACACTTTCGAACCACTCTCAACATCACCAACCCTCAAATACCCAGAAACTATAGCAGTAAAAATAACAACATTTATGTTAGACATTTCATCAAACACCTTATGTGCATCCCTTAACCCCATCAAAACCTTCGAATATGAATCGACAAGAGATGTTTAAATAACTGGGTAATATAAAAAAATAATAATAATCCTTTTAAGTCTTTATGGGTTAACTTTCTATTTTGTTAATCTTTTAAATAGTTAATTTTCAAAGATGAGGATTAATCACCGTTTTTTAAGCCGAAACATCCCGTTGAACCATTTCATTAAACACCTTCAAACCACTTCCAACATCACCAACTCTCAAATACCAAGAAACAAAAACATTAAAAGAAACAACATTTTTATTAGACATTTCATCAAACACCTTATGTGCATCCCTAACCCCCTCAAAACCTTCCAATACGAATCGACAAGAAATGTCTGAACCACTGGATAATGTAAAAAAAAAAAATTAATCATTTTTAAGCCTATACAGGTTACTTTTCTATATTTTTAATCCATTAAATAGTTAATTTTAAAATGTGGTTGATATTTTTTTGAGATAATAGAGGGAAAAAATGAGGTCGGAGGTAGAGCATTGATAGAAAAAATTGGATTAGGTGAGGTATGCATAATGAAGGAAAAAAGATTGAGTTGGGTGGGGGAAAATATGGATTGTTGGGTTGATGAAGATCATGAAACTCACTTTTTGGGTTTGTGATTTATGGTGATGAATACGATGAAATCCAAAGAAAAAAATTTATAGGGATTAAAACTGAACAATGTTATATTTGTAGGGACAAAAAACATATTTCTCTTTGTCAACTCACATTTTTGTAACGTCCATTTGATATTGAGGACAAAAAATAAAGTTTGTTGATATTGTAGGGATGAAATCCATATAAAAAACTTTATAGGGACTAAAACTGAAAATTATTAAATTTACAAGGACCAAAAATATATTTAAATCAACATTTTTTAAATTTAATTGCATTTTTTACTCTGTAATTTATCATGGTCATTATTTTGCTTTTGCACGCATATGTAGACTATAGGTAGTTTTAAGTTTGGCTAACTTCTTCATATGTTTAGAAGATAATCGAAAGGTAAACCAAAGATTGAAAATGGTGGTTGTCTCAATAAAATCCGTAAACAAAAAGCTATTGTAAAAAAATTCAGCAACACTGAAGTTAAGTTTTTCATCAAATGTAAGCAGAACAAACTTAATACAAATGAAATTTAAACACACAAAAGAAAACATAGGGAGAGAAAAACATCAACAAACACAAATTGTAAAACGAGACAATTATGTGGGTGTTATAGCCTTTGTGGAGGTGGGGGCAAGCGTGGTGGCTCCGATGACGTCTACTCAATTGAAGATGAAAACAAGACTTCACATGTGAGATCTCAAGGGTGTTGGTGGTCACACGGGTGGAGATAGGTTCCTTTTAGTGGAGGTTGTTAGAACCAAGATGGTTTCAAGAACAATTTCCTATCTTATTTTGATAATAACAAAATGTATTTTGTGGGAACAATTTAATTAAATGTGCAGTTTCAAGATCATTTTTTCGTGTAGGATATTATTCTATATCCTATGATTATCAGATTAATACAAAGGAACACTAAGACTCCGCTACTATGCCCTACATCTCTAAGTCTGGTGATACACACCTATGATAAGTTTCTGACTTAATTAGTTTCCTTTGCATATGCAAGCAAGAATTTGACTAAGCTACCTCCGATTACTACATCAAACGTCTGATTCGTCTACCTCTGAAGAAAGTCAACGTATATGGATAAAGTCAATGCTCAATCAACATTCATGAAGAAATCAACATGCAAAAAAAAGTCAATGCATTTGATAAAGTGAACAACTTTGAAGAAGTCAATGCTCTGATGACAGGAAATGCTCTGATGGCAATTAAGCCTCTAAGAAGACAAGTTGTGCACATCCTCTAATTATCATCCATAATATGTTTGCTCCATTGGTCTGTAAGATAATTCTTTTATTATCCTATCCTCTGATCATGTACCATTTCTTTCCTCTATTTCCAAATTATAATGGATGAAAATCTAAAATAAAATTTGATTCAAATTTATAATTGAAGAAATTTTAAAATAAGATTTGATTCAAATTTATAATGGAAGAAAATATAAAATAAGATTTGATTCACATTTATAATTGAAGAAAATATTTGACCAAGTTGAAATGAAGATTTGAAGAAGATTTGATCATAAATTGAAGAAGAGGTTATTTGAAGAATTTACAAACTCAATCTACACAAAATAGAAATAGAATCAATTTGAAGAATTTAAGAACTCAATCTGAAGAAGATACAATTCAGAATTAAACAAGGACTAAATTGAAATCCAAATTTTTATTATAAATAGACACTTAAGGCTGAAGGAGAAAAGTATCGAAAAACATAAAAGAGTAGAGGAACTCAAGCTCAAAGTTCTCAATTCATCTTAGAGTTCAAAGAGAGAAACACCTGTTTAAGTTAGAAATACTTTTTGAGTGTTATTTTCTTAGAGTGTGACAGTTATTATTATTATCAGCTTTATTAGAAGCAACTACTCAAGTTCCAATCCTTTGTATCCAACCCGATATTGGTTTAGTTTCTTCTTCAATCTGAGGTTTTTAGGTTGTTAGGAGAAGACTTGACTTATAGGGTCAAGGAGGTTATTTCCTCAAAAGTACGGGGTTGTTAGGCTGTTTGAGAAGACTTGGCTTGTAGGGTCAAGGTGGTTAGTTCCTTAAACGTTTGGGGTTGTCAGGCTGTTTAGGAAGACTTGCTTGGAGGGTCAGCTTGCTTTGTAATTCAAGGTATTTAAATTAGTGGATTAAAACCTTATGAGTGAAGGGACTGGTTGTAGCCAAGTAAGTGGTGAACCAGGATAAAGTTATGCGTCAAATTATTTATGTTTTTGTTGTTTGCTGCTTCTGAATCCAATTGCTTCTTATTTAAGTAATTTATAAAAATCAACCAACTTTGATCAAATTAGCAAGAAGTTATCAACTTTAGCAAACACAACTCAACTCATTTCTTGTGTTTGCACTTTCACCTCCTTTTATTGTGTTTTTTATCCTTCAATTGGTATTAGAGCTCTGTCTCAAAGCCCGGACACCTTATAGTGTTGAGTAAAGATCCAATATTCTATTATGTCTTACCTTGGTGACGAAGCTATTGGAGAAAACATCAACATACCTCATTTGTTTGATAGAAAGCGTTTTGAGTACTGGAAATACAAACATATAAGCTTTTTCATTTCTCAAGATTTTGAACTCTAGGATTTGGTTGAAGATGGATCTAGGCTAAGATTTTCATTTCTAGGATTTTGAACTCTAAGATTTTGGCTAAAGTATCCAAAAAGAAGATGAATGTTGATCAAAAGAAGGAATTAAAGATGAATCATAAGGAGATATTGACAAGAAACGACCAAAAACATATTTGATGCTCTAGTTCTAACCTTCGAAGGAAGTGAGCAAGTGCAAAAAGCCAAAGCTAATCTTCAGGTTAAAAAGTACAAGTTCTTTCAAATATTTGAAGATAAGGACATCAAGACAATGTTTTCCAGATTTCAAACTCTAGTTTCAAGCTTAAGGGTGCCTTATAAAAGCTATTCAACTAGAGACTTCCCCCAAAGAGACTTCAACAAGTACCTGAACATTTCAAAAGCCATAGAGGATCTGTAACTCAAACAAGTACGAATTAGCTTTTCAAAGTTTTCTTGCAAAGGACATAGATAAAAGTAAGCGGACCTCAATGATCTTTGATGTTAGAAGAAATGGAAAAAGAGGAATCAGGTTTAAAGAACCAGAAAAGAAAATTATATTTCTTAAGGTTGTCTGTGTTGTATGCTCCAAGAAAGGACACAATAAAGAATCTTGTCATATGCTTAAAACATGGAAAGATAAAAAGCCTTTAAAAAATAACAAACAAGGACTCAATCAAATATGGGTACCTAAAGATAAAATAAGTCATCTTGCAGATTTCCTTAACTCTAAAGGTTAGAGGAACAGTTGGATTCAAAGGCAACAAGTAAGGATGAAAAATTGGCCATGTTACAATTGGTAAAGGTTCTTCTTCTTCTTCTTCTTCTTCTTCTTCTTCTTCTTCTTCTTCTTCTTCTTCTTCTTCTTCTTCTTCTTCTTCTTCTTCTTCTTCTTCTTCTTCTTCTTCTTCTATTAACATAATAAATTAAAGATAAGTCAATTAAGTGACAATGATTATGATATTGTCTTTGATAAAAAATTCTATAATGCAATTAGTCAAACTGATGGGTCTATCTTTTTTACTGGTCATAAGCAAAACAATCTTTACAAAATAAATCTTCTTTACTTAGAAAAACAAGAGATTAAATGTTTTATGTCCGCAAACGAGGAACATTTGATTTGGCACAAGCAATTAGGCCATGCCAATCTGAGATTACTCTCAAAATTAAACAAACTCAAACTTGTTAGAGGCTTGCCCAATCTCAAATACAAATAAGAGGTTCTTTGTGAGGCTTTCCGAAAAGGGAAATAAACTAAAAACTCATTTTCTTCTAAAAACATTGTTTCCATAACCAGACTTCTTGAGCTTTTAAACATTGATCTTTTTGGTCCAATAAAAACTGCTTATGTTAGTGGTAAGAAGTATGGATTTGTCGTTGTTGATGATTATACCATATGGACATGGGTTAAATTCCTTAGAACACAAGGATGAGTCACATAAGTTATTCACTACCTTCTATAAACAAGTGTATAATGAATAATGTCTTGCAATCACAACAATTCTTAGTGATCATGATGATGAATTTGAAAACAAAATCTTTGAAAACTTATGTGAAAAGAACGTTATTTTACACACTTTTTCCTCTCCTAGAACACCTTAACAAAATCGTGTTGTAGAAATAAAAAATTGATCTCTTCAAGAAATGACACACACTTTGATCAATAAGATAAATGGTGCAAAACATTTCTCGGTAAAAGCAACAAATACTGCATGTTATATTCATAACAAAGTCTTTATCAGACCTATTCTAAATAAGACTCCCTACGAATTGTGGAAAAGTATAAAGCCCAACATTTCTTACCTTCATAAATTTGGTTGTGCTTGCTATATTTTATAT
Organism: Cicer arietinum; assembly: GCF_000331145.2. Taxonomy (NCBI): domain Eukaryota; kingdom Viridiplantae; phylum Streptophyta; class Magnoliopsida; order Fabales; family Fabaceae; genus Cicer; species Cicer arietinum. The sequence goes on along the minus strand of NC_021165.2, from coordinate 28,089,781 downwards.
ACTAAGGAAAAGCTTGGAATGTTTGATTCGCGATCACAAAAGCGCATCCTTTTGGGATACTCTGAAAGGTCTAAAGCCTACAGAGTGTACAACTAGGAGACTTTGATTGTGGAAGAATCAATCCATGTTAAGTTTGATGACAAACAACTTGCCAATAAAAATTAAGAGCTAGATGATGATTCTACATATCCATAAAACCTATAGGAAACCAGCAAACCAGAGGAGCCAACAAAACCAGATAATCTAGAAGAAACAGGAAAATCAGAGGAACTGGACACATTGAAGGAAACAAACAAAATAGAAAAGAATAACATTGATAACGAAAAAACAAGTCAAGATCCTTTGAAATCTAGAACTAGATGGAAGTACAAATCATCTAATCCATACTCTTTGATTATAAGGAACACAAGTGATCGTCCGAAGACCAGATCTGCTCCAAAAGATATATCTTTGTTTGGTTTGCTTTCCCAAATCTAACCAAACTCTATTGATGAAGTCCTATGAGATGATGGATGGATTATGGTTCTGGAAATGCAAGAAGAGCTTAACGAATTTAAGAGGAATGATGTTTTGGATCTTGTACTCATACCAGAGTAAAAGAAACTCACGGGAACCAAGTGGATATTCACAAATAAGTTGAACGAGAAAGGAGAAGTTATAAGGAACAAAGCTCAATGTTACACTCAACAGAAAGGTGTAGATGACACCGAATACATTTGCTCTAGTGGTAAAGTTAGAAGCAATTTGCATTGTATTAGTTTTTGTTGCATATAATAGTATTATGTTATATCAAATGGATGTAAAAAAAACATTTTTACATGGTTATATAAATGAGGAAATGTATGTTAAACAGGCTCTAGGTTTTGAAATGGTGAGTTTCTAGACCATGTTTTAAACTTAAAAAATCCTTGTATGGTCTGAAACAAGCACCAAGAGCTTGGTATAATAGACTAAGCAATTTTTTACTTGAAAATGATTTTGAGAGAGGAAGAGTTGACCCTGTCTATTTAGAAAATAATCTAAAAATGACATTCTCATAATTCAAATTTATGTAGATGATATTATCTTTGGTTTAACTAATAACAAGCTTTGTCGATATTTTGCTAAGTTGTTGCAACATGAAATCCAGATGAGTATGATGGGAGAAAAAAAGTTTTTCTAAGGAATTTAGATCCAACAAAATAAAAATGGTGTGTTGATTCATCATATCAAGTATACTAAAAAACTTCTCAAGAAGTTTCAGATTGATTATTGCAAGCGCATGAGTGCCCCAATGCATCCAACCTATTATATTGCCAAAGATGAATCACACTAACAAGTTGATCATAAAACTTGCAAAGGAATGATTGGGTCACTCCTTTACTTAATTGCTCTCTGACCAGACATTTTATTTAGTGTGTATGTGTGCCAGGTTTCAGTCAGATCCAAAAGAATCTCACTTAACTGTTGTCAAGAGGATCTTTAGATACCTGAAAAGCAATACTAACCTTGCCATGTTTTATAAGCAATCCTCTGAGTTCTGGCTAGTCGAATATGTGATGCTAACTATGCAAGAGAAAATCTTGAAAGAAAAACCACCAGTGGAAATTGTATGTTTCTTGGTGAAAATCTAATCTCCAAGTCAAGCAAGAAGCAAGACACGATAATTGTGTCTATAGCAGAAGAAGAATACAAAATTTGTTGACACTGATCATCAATGGGCACATATTTTTACAAAACCCCTCGTTGAAGACGGGTTCAACTTTATCAAAGAAAATATGAAAAATGTTTCCATAACTGAATGATGTCTTGATTTGTATATGCCTTACCTTTGATAGAATAGAATTTCCATGTCAAATATATAAGCTCGACTCTAGTAAATCGATATACTCTGCCTTTTGTGTAAGTCTGTTTTAGTAATAATCTAACATGAAATTATTCACTATATTTGTTTGATGATAAAAGAGGGAAAATAGATTTTGAGAAAAGTCATAATATTACTCTGCACTCTTATATTATATATGCTTGGAGTTAGGGGAGCTTCGTGAATAATGGTTTATTATTTATTATTAAATTATTCAAAAAAATAGATGTTTTGTCATCATAAAAAAATGAGAGATTGTTACAACCAAGATGGTTTAAAGAACAATTTCCTATCTTGTTTTGATAATAACAAAAGATATTTTGTAGAAATAATTTAATGCACCAATGTTTTTATTAAGTGTGTAATTCCAAGATCAATTGTTTGTGTAGGATATTATATTATATCCTCTGATTATCATATTAATACAAAGGAACACCAAGACTCCGCTTCTATGCTCTACATCTATAAGTTTAGTGTTACATGTCTATGATAAGTTTCTGACTCAATTGCCTCTAGAGATGCAAACAAGATTTGTTGGAACAAAGTTGGTTTTATACTAAGAGTTTTGATGTTAACAAAAATACTTTATGAGAACAATATATTTGACACGCAGAGTATAAAAAGAAGATTCGTGTTTTTATAGACAATCTAAAATAAGATTTTATTCAGATTTATAATTGAAGAAAATATTTGACCAAATTGAAAATAAGATATAGTCAAGATTTGATCACGGTTTATCTACCAGAGGATATGAATTATTTATAAGAAGATATGAATTATTTACAAGAAGATAAGATCAAGAATTGTTTACAAGAAGAAACACTCACAAGAAGATACATTTATAATTTAGAAAGAAATAATTTAGATTTTGACAAAGGACAAAATATTGAGTTGGACTTTGTCATATTCCTACTTGTGAAAGTTCAAGAACCGATCCAACACTATGTTCCTGCCCAGATCAAATGAAGCAATAGGAATGAAGTTTCATCTGAAAATTTGGGAAATCAATCTTAAAAAAATATGAACAATATCAAAGTAAAGCATTTACAAACTCAATCTTAACAAAAACATTATCAATTCGAAAAATTTACAAACTCAATCTGAACAAAATATGAACAATATCAATATGGGGATTTACAAACTCAATCTAAACAAAATACGAACATAACCAATCTAGAAGAACTACTCAGATTGGATTCAGAAATAAAGAATTTGCTAAATAACATATCATCAAAAACTATCTTGATCATAATTATTTTTGAATAAGATCATTGTTGACCAAGCTAGGAATGGAGATACAATTTAGAATTAAACAAGGACTAAATTGAAGCTCTAATTTTATCTATAAATAGATACTTAGAGGTGAAGAAGAAGATCATTGAAAAATCATAAAAGAGTAGAATAATTCAAGCTCAAAATTCAAAATTCATCTTAGAGTTCAAAGAGAGAAACATTTGTTCGAATGAAAAATATTTTCTAAGTGCTTTTCTTAGAGTTCGATAGTCATTGTTACAGTCAGCTTATTAGAAGCAGTTGTTCAAGTTCCAAACCTTTGTATTCAAATCTGATAGTGGTGTTGGTGTGCCTTCGACAATATGGGGTTGTCAAATTGTGCGAGAAGACTTGATTAGTAGAGTCAAGGTGTGTGTGTTCCTCAAAATTCTGGGGTTGTCAGGCTATTTGAGAATACTGACTTTGAGGGACATGTGCTTTGTAATTCAAGTTGTTGAATTAGTGGATTAAATCCTTTTGAGTGAATGACAACACGAGATAACGAAGAGGGACGACGACTAGGGTTTTGTTCAAAATATAATAGAGAAATATATGTGGAAAACAAGCTTCATTAATTTTTAAAACACATAACACACCTTTTAAATCAGTTCAAAAGACCTATTTAAGTTGGATATTTAAAAATGACAAAATGTAGATGTTCTAAATCAGTTTTAAATACATTCAATTTAATATGTAGCGAATTTTTAGCTTAATTGGAAAAATGCAACCGCATATATGTCTTAAATTCTTTTATAGAATCGATTTATAAATGAGGTATTTAAATACGAATTTCGCATTTGTGTATTTTTTTTGCGTACAAATGCATGTGTATTTTAACTAATAAATATGGTGACATATGCAACTAATTTTGATGTGTTTATATTTATTTTAAGATAGAGTTTATAATTAACTTATCATATCATGTTGGTTAATTAAATATGTGAAGATATGCCTCTAATCAAATAACTAGAGTTATTTATGCTTAAGTGTTGGTTATAACTGAATTTGGCCAATTTGGTTACGTCAAAGGTAGTTAGAGTTAGTTAAGCTAATGTTCCTTTAAACACTAAATAAATGTAAATGCATTGTGTTGTATAGCTGGAAAATATGAGAGGAAAATGCAATTGTCAAAAGGATTCATAGAAATCAGAGAAGAGAGATTAAGGGAGAGAGGTCAATAAGAGATTGTAAGAGAAACTAGTATTTCTAAGTTCTCAACAGTGATAGATATTAGGAGATTACAATTGATGAGGCCTTAATCTTGTAAATTCATATCTTAATAGTGAATTGTCTTGCTATCTTGCCTATGATGTTGGTCTCAAGTAATGGAGGTTGAACACGTAAATCCTGGTGTTATTCTTGCCTTATCTTTCTTTAATTTTCATTTACATTGATTGAAAAAATGTTTTCCACACTACACAAACAAAGAACACTCTTGGTTTCAGTTCTATCAAGAACGTTCTCCATTTTCAGCAAAAACGAAGAACATTCTTCGTTTCAGTTCTGGTTCTGCAGTTGGAAACCAAGAACATTCTCCATTTTAGTCTATCAGTTCTGGTCAAGAATGTTCTCCGTTTTCAGAGAAAACAAAGAATATTCTCTGTTTCAATTTCTGGTTTTGCAATTGTTAGTTTTCTGTTTTGTTGGTTAATTCTTGTTTCTTGTTATTGTTTTAATAATTGGCGCCGTTTGTGGGAAGGACGTAACAATGCGTGGAACCATAAAGTTTGATATTGAAAAGTTTAATGGATCAAATGATTTTGGAATATGGAAGATAAAGATGTATGTTTTTATGGTATAATAAGGTTTGGTGAATGCGTGGAAGGGTGAATCAACTCTTCCTATAACAATGACTACTCATGAAAAGGAAGAACTAGTTGAAAAAGCAAAGAGTATTATCTTCTTGTATCTTGGAGACAAAACTTTGAGGGAAGTTGCTAGAGAACCAACAGTAGTAGCCTTATGGCTTAAACTTGAATATCTCTATATGACTAAATCAGTTTCAAATAGGCTCTTCTTGAAAAACCTGTTATAGTACAAATTGTTGATTTTAATAAGATTCTTTATGATTTAGAAAATTTAGAAGTCAAGTTAGATGATGAAGACAAAGCTTTGATCCTGCTTAATGTCGTGCCAAGTTCATATGAACACTTCAAGGATGCTATCATGTTTGGAAGAGAACAAACAATTATTCTTGAAGAGGTGCATACATCTATCCGAACAAAGAAAATCTATAAAAGACACGAGATCAAGAATGATAATCATATTGAAAGTCTGAATGTTACCAGAGGAAGAACTAACAAGAAATGATCAAATTGGAATAAGCATAGGTCCAAATCAAGAATTAAAACTGAAGGGAAGTATAAATCTTCCATTGTCACAAGAAGGGACATTTCAAGAAAGATTTTTTTGAAAGAAAGGAATCAAGAAACTCTCAAGATTCAGGAAATGTTGCACTTGTTGATGATGAATATGAATCTGTAGAGGCATTGATTATTTCAAATTCTGAAGATGAAAACAACTGTGTATTAGACTTAGGATGCACTTTCCACATGTGTCCAAGAAAAGATTATTTTGAATCAATAGATCTTCTTGATGGTGGAGTCGTTCTGCTTGGCAACAACAAGTCATGTAAGGTACAAGGCAAGGGAACAATCAGATTCAAAATGTTCAATGGCAAGGAGGTATTGCTAAAGGGTGTAAGATACATACCTGAATTAAAAAGAAATTTAATTTATGTTGGCATGTTTGACATATTAGGATATTCCACAAACATAAAGAATGGTATCATGACTATTATTAATAATGATATTATTGTTAAAGGCAATAACATAAATAGGTTGTACATTTTAGATGGTTCTACCATAATTGCACAAGCTTCAATTGCTAGCTCTTAATTGCATTCACCTACTAGAATATCGCATATGAGGTTATGACATATAAGTTAAAGAGGCTTAATTGAGTTATCAAAACATAATTTGCTTAATGGTGATAAAATTCAAATTTTGGAGTTTTGTGATCATTGTTTTCAAGGAAAGTCTAAGAGGAGCAGTTTTGGTGTTGGCCAACACAACACCTCTAGACCTTTTGAATATGCTCTTTCTGATTTGTGAGGTCCTTGAAGGACAAAGATCATGCTGGTTGTTCTTATTTCTTAACCATCATTGACGATTATTCTAGTAAAGTATGGATCTATGTCGTTAAAAATAAAAGTGACACTTTTATGATATTTAAAGAATCACGTATGCAAATTGGAACTCAAAAGGAATCTAAGCTGAAATGTTTAAGAACTAACAATGGTCTGAAGTATCTTTCAGAGCAGTTTAATAAGTATTCCATGGACTTAGGTATTCAAAGACATAGAACAGTTGCAGGTACTCTTCAGCAAAATGGTATTGCTGAAAGGATGAACAGAACAATCTTGGAAAAGGTCACATGTATGATCTTGAGTGCAGGCCTGCCTAAAATAGTATGGGGTGAAGCTGCAGTTACAACAGTGTACCTGATCAATAGAGGCCCTTCATCAACTATTGTATTTAACGCGCCAATTGAGATGTGGAATGGGAAGCCAGTTGACTACTCAAATATGAAAGTATTTGTCTTTTTAGGATTTGTTCACACAAGGCAAGATAAAAATTGGATCCTAAAGCAATCATATGTGTTTTCATTGGATATCCTAAAGGAATAAAAGGTTACAAGTTGTGGAGAATTGGTCAAGGTGGGCCTAAGTGTATCATATCAAGAGATGTAGTATTTGATGAAATAAGAATAGCCATGATTGACAAAGAACATTTTCCATATCAATTATGTAGAAATGGAAAATGTTTTCCGTTTTAGTTATGCAGAAACGCAGAATATCAACAAGACAATGCTTCAAACAACAATATTGAGAGCGTTCAGATAAAAGTGGAATCACCCGAAAATCAAGAGATTAATCATGAAGACATACCTGATACATCACTTGATGATAATGCAGCAACAAAACCAGATTTGACCAATTACAACTTGGTAAAGGATAGAGAAAGAAAAGTTATCAAGCCTCCAATTAGATTTGGTCAAGCAGATTTAATTTGTTATGCTTTAAGTGTTGCTGAAGATCTTCAAAGAGATGAACCAAACAACTACAAGGAAGCCATTAACAGTAAATACAAAGAAGCTTGGATGACATCTATGAATGAAGAGATGGAGTCATTAGAAAAGAACCAAACCTGGACTTTGGTTGACATTCCTAATAGTCAAAGTGTAATTGGATCAAAATGGGTGTTCAAGAGAAAGGAAGACATTCAAGGACAAGAGAAGATAAGGTTCAAAGAAAGATTAGTTGCAAAAGGATTTTCTCGGTTTGAAGGAATATACTTCAATGAAGTATTTTGCACCGGTTGTAAAACATTGTTCAATCAGAATTCTACTTTCAATTGTAACCCAACAAGACTTGGAATTAGAGCAACTTGATGTCAAAACAACATTTCTACATGGTGATCTTGAGAAACCATTTATATGCAGAAAACTGAAGGATTTGCTAACGACAGTAACAAGGTTTGTCTTCTAAAAAAATCATTGTATGGCCTAAAGCAAAGTCCTAGACAATGGTATATGAAGTTTGATGATTTCATGATAAGAAGTGGTTTCCAAAGATATAGTTTTGACAGTTGTGTCTACATTCTGAAAGGGGAAGGTCAAGAACAAGTACTCACTTACCTATTACTCTATGTGGATGATATTCTTCTTGCAAGCTCAAATAAAGACTAGATCAAAAGGCTCAAACTTGATCTCAACAATGAATTTGAGATGAATGAACTTGGAGAAAGCAATCGGATCTTAGGTATGGACATCAACAGAAACATAATAAAAAGGGAATTATTTCTTCCACAAGCTGCATACTGGAAGAAAATTGTCACTAAATATAGAATGCATGAGGCAAGACATGTTACTACTCCTTTGGGACAAAATTTTAAATTGTTCATGCGATACTCACCTAAGGCTGATGAGGAAAAACAAAGAATGAGTACAATTCCTTCTGCAAGTGGAGTTGGCAGAATGATATATGGAATAATTTGTAGCAGGCCAATTTTGGCTTATGCTGTGAATATTGTCAGCAGATTTATGACTGGTCCAGGGGCATTGCATTGGTCAGCTCTCAAGTGGATTATGAGGTACTTAAAGGCTCTCTGACAACAGGCTTGAAGTTCAAAAAGACTCATCATGACAAGGAACCAATTAAGGGATTTGTCGACACTAGAAAATCAACTTTTGGTTATGTTTTCACTATATATGGGATTGTTGTGAGTTGGAGGGCAATTACACAATCATTGGTTGTTTTCTCTACTACTCAAGATGAAATCATTGCTCTTACTAAAGGTGTTAAAGAAGCTATATGGATGAAAGAACTGACTGGTGAACTAAGAATAAATCAGAATTGTGTTTCAATTTATTGTGACAGTCAAAGTGCCACACACTTATCCAATCATCAAGTGTATCACAATAAGTCTAAACACATTGATGTTAAGTTTCACTACATAAGGGATGTAATTGATTCAAAACAAATTTCAGTGGAAAAGACTGCAACTGAGGACAATCCTATTGATGCTTTCACCAAATCACTTTCACAAACTAAGTTCAAACACTGCTTGGAGATAGTTGGCTTCTACAAAAGTAAAGTTGTGGCATGGCAACAAAGGAAATGAATGAATTATTATAATATTGAGTCAAGGTGGAGAATTGTGAAGATATGCCTCAAATCAAATAACTAGAGTTAGTTATGCTTAAGTGTTGGTTATAACTGAATTTGACCAATTTGGTTATGACAAAGGTAGTTAAGCTAATGTGCTTTTAAACACTATAAATAATTGTAAATGCCTTGTGTTGCATAGCTGGAAAATATGAGAAGAATATGCAATTGTCAAAAGAAGAGAGATTAAATGAGATGGATCAATAAGAGTTTGTAGGAGAAACTAGTATTGTTGAATTCTCAGCAGTGATAGATACTAGGAGATTACAATTGATGAGACTTTAATCTTGTAAATTCATATCTTCATAGTGAATTGTCTTACTATCTTACACGTGATGTAGGTCTCAAGTAATTAAGGCTGAACACGTAAATCTTGATGTTATTCTTGTCTTATCTTTCTTTAATTTTCGTTTATTTTGATTGAAAAATTGTTTTCAAAACTACACAAATGAAGAACATTATCTCGTTTAAGTTCTTTCAAGAATGTTCTCCATTTTCAGTGAAAACAAAGAACATTCTTCGTTTCAGTTCTGGTTATGCAGTTGTAAACCAAGAACATTCTCCGTTTTAGTGTTTCAGTTCAGGTCAAGAACGTTGTTTGTTATCAGAGAAAACGAAGAACATTCTCTGTTTCAATTTCTAGTTTTGCAATTGTTAGTTTTTTGTTTTGTTGGTTAATTCTTGTTGCAGATTCTGTTATTGTTTTAACAAATACTAAATTCAGATAGAATATGATAATTTATTTTTATCTTGCCCATCAAATAGACTCTTAAAGCTATTTTTTAAAAGTGAATATATTCAAAGAATGTTGTTTATTAAAAAGAATTATCCACACTAACATATATATACTCTCTATCATTATAAATATTTCATTTGAATTATAGAAAATTGTTTAATAATAATTAATTATGTTAATTTCAATAATAAAATAAATTTTGTTATTTAAATATTCTCATTAACTGTATTTAAATAAATTGAGCTAAAAAAATAAAAATAAATATTAAATAAAAAAAACTAATACTCTATAATAATATACACAGACACATAATTTAAACAAATAAATATAATAAATGAGATATTTTATGGGAGACAAGACATGGATGCATTCCTAATTAACATCAAACGGGCATACATGAATAAAGGTTGATATGACAGCTAGGCATCCTTTATACCAACTAGCTTGTTAGGTTCAATGGCTTAGACTGAAAACAGCAAGTCCAGCTCAGTGTGTTCTTGTGCATGCTTCAGTGACAGACTAGCAGACATATGGTAGGTTTTAGTCTTTGTACCCATGGGTGGGACCGTTGACAAAACCGGGAACTAGTATTTGATGTCTTGGCCTAACTAAAAAAATAGGTTTTTGTTAGTTTTTCATATGAGATATACTATACACCTCCTAACTTTGAAAATTTTAGTCTACATTTGAATATGTTCCGACTAAAATTGATTTAAAATGATTTTATCAACTTAGATTTTAGATAAGTTGAATTAAATATAAAGTGATTTATATTTGAAAATATATTTAGTTAAAAATAAGTTGAATAATAAAATTCAATGTAAAAATGATGTTTAAATTCAGAAGTTGTAAATTATAGTTTTAAACTAAATTAATTTTGGAGACAAAATCAACTCTACTCGACGTAACTCAATCGTGCCAAAATGAATTTTGCAACTCTAAAATTGATTTTGACTCCTTCAAAAATGGAACTAAATATATATTTGAAGATTTCTATTTTTCTTCTTTTATATCGAAGAAGATGGTTTATAATAATTTTTATATGGAATCACCCTTCTAAATATTTTATTTTCCATCTTTTAATTAAATAAGTGATTCCCACGTAGATTTAGTTTTGTTTTCATATTTTGTTTGTGATTTTGTCATCTGAGTAAGATGTTGTTTTGTTCGTCGCTTTGACACGACATTGTTTGATTTTCTCATATCATTGTGAGGTTTATTTTGTTGAGATTGACATATTAATTTTGATTAATTACAAATTCAATCAATGATTTTTGCGTCTTAACGTTACAAATATGAAAGTTTGGATATTCTGAACATTTTAGGTTTGTCACATTTATAGTACCTTTGTTTTTTTAAGTTATTAATTTAGATGTTGTAAATTTATTTACAATTTTACTTATTTATTTTTAGCAACTTGAATTTGTTTTTGATAGATGTAATTTATCAATTTAAATGAATGAATTTTAGTTTTTACTAAAGAAAAGAAAATAAGATGTATATTCTTTATAAACTATTTTTTAAACTTTATCTTTTATTTTATCAAGCAGTTTTATCTCTTTTTAGTGGGATTTAGTTTTTGTCAATGTATCCTCTCATATACAATATTATTATACTTGGCGTAGAGATAATATCACAAAGATAGCGTGAATGGATACACTATAATACTACTATATTATGATTTTTATATTAAACATAATTCTTTATAAACTCTTTTAACTTTTATCGAGTTATTTTCAGTAATGTCCTCTTCAAAAATTTAAGTAACATTTGACATAAGGAAAATTGTGTTAATAAGTCACTATTAGTTGTCACATAACTTATAAAGGATAGTATATAGCATATAAACTTGTATGCCTAAAATATATAGAGTTTTTTTTTTTTTTGGTAATTAGCAATCACTCTCTTACAAATTTATAGTATTTTTTTTATTTATTTATAAACTTGTAGCATTTTTTTAAATGTTATTTTAAATAATGTTTGAACTTATATCTTATAGTATTTTAATATTTACATATATTTTAAATAGAACTCACTCAAAAATATGTAATCTGTCTCAAATTTATTTCAGAGTTTCGTATACTTTAAAGATGAAACTTACTTTAACAAAAAATAATAAATAAAATTATATATTTTGTCTGAAATCTTCTGAAAAAATCATTTAGATAATAATTTTAAGGAAAATGCAAACAAGTGCCAAAAACACTTGTTAGAGAACTAAAAATAATTTTTTTTTTTTTTGTAATGAGAATACATTTGAAGTTGTCAAATTTTTAAAAGTTTAAAGTTTGTTATTTTCAATGTAAAACTTCTAATTTTGGTTAGGGTACTTCTTAGCACGATTCTAATTTTAATTTCAATCCATCCCTAAAATATTGTTGAAAAACAAAATAAACAAGAGAAATTTGAAGAACACAAACAAACACATGAATATAACATGAACACTATAAAATCAAAGAAAAAACTATGATAGTTACTAGAGAATAACACTATGTGAATATTTTATAATATATAGACTTCTCTCGACCACTCAATTATGAGAAAGTACAATCATCCTCCAAAATTAATATTTAAACTACATTTCACAACACGTAAACACAAGTATAAGTGGAAAAAATAGATATGAGTTTAAAGTGTTTATATCTCATGCAACTTGTAATAAAAAACTACAACTAATATATATATAGTCTTAACCTCCCTCCTCCTTTTATGATAATAGGCAATATGATACTTTTTTATGATGATTTAATTTAATTTAATCCAACTTCTATAGTTTTCACCTTGATTGAAAAGAACTATCATACTCTACTATAAAGAGACTTCACTTAAAGCTAAACCACTTCAAGAATTCTCATTTGAAGTTAAACAACTACAAAAATTTCAACTTTAAGCTAAATCACTCAAAAAAATTTAACTTGAAGTTAAACCACTCCATACTTGAAGTTAAAAAACTCAGAATTTTCATTTGAAGTTAAACCACTCCAAGAATTTCTGTAAGTTGAAAACCATCGACATAATTTCACAACATAACTTGCATCAATGCCAACTATTGTTTATGTGATATTCAACACCGTGTATAATCTCGATTGCATGAACACATTTTTCACTTGAATTTTTCACAAGTCAAAATTTATTTTTTGATCAAATTTTTTTATGTCACACTATCACACTTATTATTATTATTATTATTATTATTATTATTATTATTATTATTATTATTATTATTATTATTATTATTATTATTAT
>NC_021165.2:28059201-28076793 GCF_000331145.2 Cicer arietinum | reverse complement strand
TTATTATTATTATTATTATTATTATTATTATTATTATTATTATTATTATTATTATTATTATTTTATGTTAAAGATAAGACAATGCTACAACTAGAGCATACTAAGAATTTATTTTCCATGGACTGAACCAAAAGCCATACCACTTGTTGGAAAAAATAAACATATTGCAATTTAAATAACATAATAAAAAAAAAAGAATATAACATGAAAAATTTAAAATTAGAGAACAAATCAAGAGTACATTATATAATTTTTTTTATAACACATACACTTCTCTTAAACAACCCATAACCCTTATTAGACCTACATTTTCGAAAACAAAAATTAAAATTACATCTTAAAATACTATAACACAAAAGTTTTTTTTGATAAAAATAAGTGTTTCTAACTAGTGTATCTTATAAGCTAACAATTAAAACTATATATAGGTCTTGTAAGTACGAGGGGGTGCGCAAGAATTAAACAAGAGGCACGTACGGTTAGCAATATGTGTAATGAAGAAGAAAGGGTGTGTCCACACATGGGATGATGTGTGACGAAAACGCAAAGAAAGATAAATCAACTAAGTCTAGCGTAGTAAAATAATGAATTAGTGACCATAATACAAGAAACCTTACAGATCCTATACTTATTTATTTAAAATAAAAATAAAAATTAGAGTGAAAAAAATTAACATGAACATAATTTTCAAAATAAAAACTTATTTCAAATCACTTTCATTATAAAAACTCTTCTGCCCATATTTATTTAGTTATTTTGAAATCACTTTCATTATAAAAATTCATTTCAAAATATATTTCAATAAAATATTATTACTAAATCAATAGTACTTCAAACTAGTTTGTCAGACTTTTTGGTTTTAAAAATAATTTTACAAAAAATATGTTAATGGGCTTTTGGAACCCACTTTATTAGCCCAATTACTTTTAAGGTGGACTTTTGTAGCCGTTGCCTTCTCTTAACGGTCCAAATTTATTTTCAAATCATTTTTCTACAATAAAATAAAATAATTATCTTTAACAGTACTTCAAATTCTTGAATCTAAAAAAAATTAAAATAATATTTCGAAATTTACGAGAAACTTTCCGAAATTTTCTAGTTTTCAATTTTATTTAAAAAAAATGACAATATTTATTTACTTTTTTATAAATTAAACATAAAATAAAATTTTCATTAAAACGTGGGATAAAAGTATATATGGGGTGGATAATAGGGTAAAATGATTTAGTAAAAAATCATAATAACCGCGTTAGGCAATAGGCACAACCTTCAAAGGGAAATCAAATACAAATAAGTTGTAGCCGGCGACACACAGTTGCAGCCGCACAATCACAACTTAAGGCTTCATTCGTCGCATCTTCTTTGTTGCTTCTTCTCTCTATTCGTAAGTTCTCTTTCTCTGACAAACTTCGTTTCGTGTAAGCATTTTTTTTGTTCTGCTTGTGCTTACCGTGCTTCTTTCCTTGCCAGGAGGATATACCGTTATTTGTGTCCTGTTCCTGGCTTCCGAAACAAACGTGATGGCACTTCGTTTTGAGGTTTAGTTCATTAATCTATTTCTTGTTCTTCCTATTGCCTCATTTTCTCTAATTTTATTATGTTTTCAGAAGTGCTTACCACTTTTTCTCTTTAGTGTTAAATCAAATGGAAAACGGTAATAATGTGAACACTAAACCACCAATTTAGGATTTGAAATTGTAAAGGCATAAATTGAAATCTTTAATTTGCGAAATAGTAAAATGCTCTATAGCTTTGTAAATCTGTCTATGTGAGACATCCATTACTCTATTGACAATTAATAGTGATGAGGTGTCACCTTAATGACACACTCCGACTCTCGGCTACGTCATGGTGAGACATTTGATTGATACTATGACATTTGATTGATTAGTATAAGTCTGAAATTGAGGTTCCATTTTGCCTGATTATGTGTCCAACGGTTTCAATTCAAGACCTCCTTATTTATCTTCTTTTCAAGGTATGAAATCCCTAATTTCCTAAATCCAAAGATCTTGAAATCCGTGAGCACCATTTTTTTTTCCTCAAAATCAGTTTTTCTAAATTCGCAAATCTTAAAAATGAGAGGTGGTGACACTACATTCACAAAAGACAAACAAAATATGCCAACAAGAAGTTGTTCGAGAAGTTCTGGTTAGAAAGTCATGGTTGTGATTAAGCACCATTTAGTTACATTGGTACTGTTGCCTTTCAATATCTAAATTTAAAATTCAGCATAGCTTGTAGATTTGTCAAAGAGAAACTCCAATGTGTTCCAAACTATCCAACCATGTATACTCTGAAATTAGAGGTCTTGCCTGCTTGTTCAATGTACATATTATACCTATTTCTATATTTGAAAATCAAATTCACAACTATATTTTATCTGCAAGGGTATAATGATGCTTTATTGATTCTACACGCTGATAACAAAAATTTTAATGTTAAAAAACCAAACTGTTTCTTTTTTATTTTACTTTTGATGTCTGTAAAGTAATTACAAATCATTTCTGTTTTTCTTCCTAATTATATAAATATTTATCATAAAATGGGTACCTCAATTTTAAATTTGTATCTGTTATTTTTTGTTGATTCTTATATTAATGTTTTTGTTCTTATATTAAATCCTTTTTATCAGTCAAATACCTCCCTATGACGTGGCAAAGTCAGGGTGTCACTTAACGTGACACCTCATCACCGTTAATAGAGCAAGTTGACAAAGGTTTTATATTGACTGAATTACAAAATAAGGGAGCATTTTGCTATTTCAAAAATTTGAGGTCCCAATTTGCTCGACGTTTACAACTTCAGGTCGCAAATTAGTGGTTTACTCGAATAAGATATAACTAGAAAATCACTGTAATCACTGTAAATAACTATGTGTGCATGTGTGCTCGCAAGAGCAGGTTAGATTTCATCATACTGACATATTAATCATGATATTATTTTAATCAGAATGCACAATTCATCATTCTTGACTCGTGTAATTTGTTGATAACAATGAAATTTGTGATCATAATGTACATCTTCAACAACATATCGTAGAAAGTTGTTAATCATTTGAAAAAACAATTTGTTAGCGAGGCTACATTAGTTAACATGTAATTTATTAATTTGTCTTATCAGTTTGCCTGAAATAATTGTTATGAGCTTAATGGTTAAAGTGGAAGGAAGACTAATGATGAACTATGACAATAAAAATAACTTATAGATTTGAAGTTTCACAATTTAGATGTAAGTTGGAGACTACAATAGATTTAGAGTCAGCAATTACAAAAACTCAATCACAAAACAATAGTCTTAAAAATGAAGCTTCATTTACACTAAGCTTTAAAGTTCAAGCACTGAAGCAAAAAAAACACCATATTAAAGCATTCCCTCAAGATGTGACTAAGACTAAGCAAAGTACTCTTCAAAATGATATATAGGTTTGAGTGTGGAGTTGGCAGCAGCTGCAACTAAAGTTGTTCACAATCCTAAAATATGATTCACTTGAATGTAAATGACTTTGTTTTCAATGGCGTTAGTAACACAAAGCTTGACTGTAACCCCTTCAATAAATCTTCTTGCTTTGCCAAAATTTCCCCAGCCTCTATGAAACAAAATTTAGGAGATGTTTCTTCAAACCTAAAGTTGCACTTCCAGGTATTTGACCATTGCAATCAGCACAAATTCAATATCTGTCTTGTTAACCTAAAGTTGCACTTCCAGGTATTTGACCATTGATCTATTACAGAGAAAAGTAATGTAATTAAACAATTTTTTTAAATCATTAGCAAATATTGAATTTAGGCACTTATAATCATTTTATTACATATGTAGTACATACCAATACACCGGATTTAATATCTTCAGCAGTCTAAGTCTTAACGTATGCATGATAAAAAGCCATTGGAAATTTGTGCCTCGTCGCACCACCAACATTGTGAGTTAGTCCATTGTTAAGATTGTAATTGAGAATAGGATGGTTCAATGTGAACCTCATGGGAGGATTGCTCGTAGGAGGGTTGATCTCATTCCCAAGTCTATCCTTGATCCTTACAATGACAAACCTTTGGGGTGTTGTATGGCACAATGGCATCCAACCACCAAACTTTATACCCTAAAAATTTCAAGCATAACCACCCATCTGTGAAGAAAACGTCTCCTTCCTCTTTGTGTACTCTTACTTCAAATTCATTTCCACTTAGATCAGTTAAAACAATAGTTTTTAACTGACAAACCAAAGTCTCTTGTAAACAAACATGGTAGCTGTTCCCTTCCCTAGTTAAATGGTGACATTTTTTAGATTAGAAATTGAATTATACAACACTATCATTAAAAAATAGTACACACCAAATGGAAATTTTTAGGTAAAGTACTTACACTATAAGGATCATACTCCATCTCATAAGTTATCATTTGCATTAGACTACGTCTGACATCCCTGTCATTATTTGCAGAATTGGCCTGTTCGTGTTAACCTGTGAATAAAACCACACAAAAACATAATTCAATAAATGAAACTATGATCGGGGGAAACTACAATTTTTGGTTCACATGCCTAATTCATATGAGAACATGTGTAAAAATTTAAAAATGTCAAATTGAATAATCATGTAATGAACATTTAAAAAGGAATAGAAACATAGCAATACATACCCTTAAGGTTGAGTAATTACAGGGCAGCATAATGGTTGTTGAAGGCCATGTTCAAATGGGTGCACTTACTGAATTGTGAATTATTTTGTTTTTGACGTAGACTTCAAGTGAACCCAAAAGAATGATATGGCTTAGGCTTATATAATGGCCAAAGCATATGCTTTAGATTGTTGTGTGTAGTTGTTGGTCGCATGACAAGTCTAGATAACTGTGAGAAAGATTAAATGTTGTTATATAGATGAATGCATGCTACACAACCATTATTGTATATATAGGCTTTAGGTAAGTATGTAGGTAGACTGAAGAGTTATTGTAGATTGTATAGATGCACCTTATTTACACAATTGGAAAGTTGCTTTGAATTATGTCACATGTCATTATTAATGCCGCACTTGGTTTAGGTGGGAAATAACTTACATATAGAAGTTGTTAGATTTAGGTAGTAATAGATTTCCACTGTTCTTAGAACTTTAGTCTTATCCCTTTCTCAGATTCTTGGTAGGTTCAACCGTGCTCGTGCCTCTCGATTGACACTCCCTCATTTTGTGTGCCAAACGCCTTTATTCATGCCAGTGGGTACACAAGGTTAGAGTCTAAACTTTATTCTTTATGCTTTGGTATTTGTTTTGGTTGAGTTCTTACTAGTTATGTTGCACTTGAGATGCTGCAATTTTTGTCTTTATGGAAAGGGTTTCTACATTATCAGGAACAATCAAAGGATTGACAACTAGCCAGCTTGAGGATATTGGTTGTCAAATAATACTTGGAAATACTTATCACTTGGCCCTTCGACCTACTTCTGAGCTTCTTGATGAAGTTGGTGGTCTTCACAATTTTATGAATTGGCCGCGGGCCATGCTTACTGACTCTGGTGGCTTTCAAATGGTTGTTTATGATTTTATGTATGCCTTTTCTTGTTTACATTGACATTGCATATGGTCTTGTGATTTCTTGCTATTATGCTATTTTCGTTTGTCTGTGAAAACTTTTGCATTTTGCACCCCGAATTTACCTGATGGCAATTGCTAATAGCACACTGCCTATGCCAAAAATGAAAAATAAGAAAACTTTAATGATTATTTTCTTAGTTAGTAGACTATTTCACATTTTATAATATGAAGAAAGCTTAAGTTTAAGATAACCAATTTCTTACAGGCCGCCAAATATCTTGGCATGTGTGTTATGCGACATTAGTTTTGCTTCTTCATTTCCATTTTTTGCTCTCTCTATTATATCTTTGTATCTTGTAGTTTTGGATAAGTGACACTGTATCTTCTTAAAATTACTATGCTGTTTAATGTTCTATATTTCTCAACCATACAAAAAGAAGAATCATATTGAACTCTTGTAGCGAAACTAACGCAGCTTGTCACTAGTGACCTGTAAGAATAGGTTTGACAATAAAAAAGATATTGTAGCTATATATGCATGTAAATAAACCGATATTATACATTTGAAGATTTGATAATAATGTGCAGAATCCTTGTTAAGTAAAATCCTTTTGATTTAACTGATGTTTTAGGTCTCACTGTTGCATCTTGCGGATATCACAGAAAAAGGTGTGACATTTCAGGTATATATATACTTCACTAAAAAAAATGTAAACAGAATATTTATTTTAAAATTTGAATTTTTTTCTCCTTGAATTTTGCAGCACACTTTTTGGATTAAAGAATTTATTTTAACTAGATAATTATGGAGTTATGATTATGAAGTGTAATTCCATACTTTTGTTATTTTTAACGAAAAGCCATTCTTTTGCATCAGTCACCAGTAGATGGAAAGCCTATGCTTCTAACACCTGAGGAATCAATTCAAATACAGGTAAGTAGATTATGTTTCTCTCTCTCTCTCTCTATATATATATGTGTGTGTGTGTGGGTGTTGTTGCATTTAAAATGTGTAGGAAATTATGGAAGTGTGTATGCCAATTTGCATTGAAATTAAAATATTTCTTGTTTAAATTTGGTTATTTTATCCTTTATAATATTTTGTTTTATCTTTCATCTTTGCCAACCCGCCCATCATCTCCCTGTTATTTTCGCCACATTAGTTTGTAGATAACAATTGCAAGTGGCAGCACATGACAGGCCGAGGCTAAGGACACCATACTTGTTGTGGAATATGGTAAAACATTTTTAAGTTTGGAAAATGAAGTATGAATAATCATACTTTTATACAATAAAAGGAATCACAATCACAATTTTCCCTTATTTTGATGTAGAAACAAGATATTATTTATGTCAAAATCTGTTTTTGTTTTATATCCCTTAAGTATAGGGATTCAGTGGTATAGGAGTACTAGTAGGGATTTAGTTATATATATGAGTACTAGTAGGGGTTTAGTTATATATATGAGTACTAATAAGAATTTAGTTACGTTTGAGTACTAATAGGATTTGGTTGTTTGGTAATCTAGTATATATATATATATCTGATGTATTGCCAACATATTTCAATTCAATAAATATAATTTTACTCTAATTCTTGAGATGGTATCAGGGCTCTCGATATTTGGGAGCCTTACTTCCGCATAAATTTGTCGCCTTCGTTGCGGTTTCTTTTTTTTTTTCTTCTGAAACCATAGCCACCTTCAATGTGGCCCTTGCTTCCGCATAAACTTGCCGCCTTCGTTGCGGTTTCTATTTTCCTGAAACCTTAGCCACCTTCATTGTGGCCCTTTTTGCTGCCTTCATTGTAGTAACTTGAGATTTCTTTTTGGCCTACTCGCTGCCATAGTGTGTTCAATACTCACGTCGTTATTGTTCACGTCCATTTGATCGCTAGCGCCGTTTTCAACCAAATTGTAGATCGACCGTTTTTTGTTACATTTTGAAGGTTCACTTTTTGATCGGAGCACTTTTGTTTGTGGGTCATTTGAAGCTCACATGGTTTTTGCTCGGATTTTTCTGTTGCAGCATTATAGCACACTTATAGTTTGTGGATATTTTTTAGACGTTTGAAGTTTGTTTTGTTTTATAGATCAATCTTTCGTTTCTAATATCGTTTGTCTGTTGATTTTACGAATATGGCTCGACTCAATGAAGATGAAATAGAGAAGATTAGATCACTTCTTAGTAAGTTGGAGAAACCGAGTACCTTTTCCAAGTAGTAACCAAATAAGCACTTCTCCATTCTACTTAGTTCATACTGATGTATGGGGGTCCCTCTAATGTTCCAAATATATCAGGAGCTCGTTGGTTTGTAACCTTTATTGATGACTGTACTCGGGATTACTTGCTAAAACAAAAATCTGAAGTCAGTTCTGTTTGTACGCTTCTTCTCCATGATAAAAAAACCAATTCGAAGTGAGTATTAAGAGGATTAGGTCTGATAATGCCAAATATTACTTTAATCATGGGCTTAATTTTTTGTCAAAAAGAGGGCATTATTCATGAGTACTTGGGTTTACTTGCTAAAACAAAAATCTGAAGTCAGTTCTTTGTTTGTACATTTCTTCTCCATGATAAAAAACCAATTCGAAGTGAGTATTAAGAGGATTAGGTCTGATAATGTCAAATATTATTTTTAATCATGGGCTTAATTCATTTTGTCAAAAAGAGGGCATTATTCACGAGTCCTCATGTGTTAAAACACCCCAATAAAATGGGATTGCTGAGAGGAAAAATGGGCACTTGTTAGATTAAACTCGAGCGATGTTATTTCGAATAATGTTCCCAAGAAATTTTGGGGAGAGGCAGTTTTAACTGCATCGTATCTTATAAATCGATTACCTTCTAGTGTCCTTGCCTTCAAAACTCCCATGGAGGCCTTGTCCTCGTTCTACCTTAATGTGTCCACCAATAGTAATATTACTCCCAGAATATTTGAGTGTGCGTCATTTGTCTTGAGATGTCGCTTTTCATGAACAAGAAAGTTTATTTAGTCAAACTCATCTTCAGGGGGAGAATACTAGTAAAGAAGATGAGTCTTTTCTACTTCCTGAGTTGACTCTTAAACCAGAAATTGAGATTGAAATTGATTTTGGAAAAGATGGAATTGACAATGTTAAGACTGAAATTAATTCTGAGAAAGATGAAAATGATGACATTAATATAAGATATGGTAAGGATCTAGTATATACAAGAAGAACAAAGACAATTCGTGAATCGATTCACATCCAAGAGTGCAATCCGACTTTCATCCAAGCCTTCCTCACAAGCCTAAACACTACCACTATACCTACCTCTATATCTGAAGCATTGTTTGACAGGAAATGGAAACAAGCCATGAACTTGGAAATGGAAGCACTGGTCAAGAACGGTGCTTGGGATTTTGTCCCTTTACCAAATGGAAAGAAATCTGCAGGATGCAAGTGGGTATACGCTATAAAGTACAAGATTGATGGGTCTATTGAGAGGTACAAGGCAAGGTTGGTAGCTAAACGATTTACTCAAACATATGGAGTGGATTACTTGGAATCATTTGCTTCGGTTGCAAAAATGAACACCGTCCGAGTGATATTATCTTTAGCCGCTAATTACAGTTGGAATTGCACCAATTTGATGTAAAAAATGCCTTCCTCCATGGAGATCTTGAAGAAGAGATTTATATGGACTTACCCCCTGGAGATATTGTTGCCAACACTGTTTCTAAGCTAAAAAATGCTCTATATGGGCTTAAACAATCAACATGAGTGAAGACTCTGAGTTTAGGCCATACCCTTTTTATCAAACACTCTAAGTCAGAGGGAGTAACAGTGTTATTGGTATATGTAGACCACATTATAGTGACCGGTGATGATGAAAAAGAGCAACAATTGTTAGGACAACACCTAGCCAAATAATTTAAGATTAAAATCTTAGGAAAATTGAAGTATTTCTTGGGAATTGAAGTGGCTCACTCTAAGAAAGGGGTTTTCATATCCCAACAAAAATATGTCACAGATCTTCTGCATGAAACAAGCAAGACAACATCAACCTAGTGAGAACACCAATCGAACCAAATTTAAAGTTGGAAAATGCAAAAGAAGACATTGTAGTTGACAAGGAAATGTATCAAACATTAGTTGGAAGACTCATATATCTGTCAATTCATGCACCAACCAAAGGAGGTACACTTGCAAGCTGCACTCAGAATCGTACAATATTTGAAAGGAACCCTAGGAAGAGGAATTTTGTTAAGAAGAAATGGAAATGTGGGTCTTGAAGCATATACAAATGCTGACTATGCCGGGTCAATTATAGATAGAAGGTCAACCACGGAATATTGCACTTTTCTATGTGGGAATCTTGTGACTTGGAAAAGTAAGAAACAAAGTGTGTATCTAGATCCAGTGCTGAAGCAGAATTTAGGGCAATGGCTCAAGGAATATATGAATTATTGTGGTTGAAGATCATTTTGGAGGATCTGAAGATAAAGTAGGATGAACCAATGAAACTCTATTGTGATAATAAATCTGCTATTAACATAGCACATAATCCAGTGCAACATGATATAACCAAGCATATTGAAGTTGATAAACATTTCATCAAAGAAATGTTGATGCGTGTAGTTTCTCCATAGTTGGAAACAATGTCTCTGTTTTATAATAAGTTGATTGGACCAAAGCAGTGATGAGAAGTTTTCCCATGGTTGTAAACAGTTTCTTCAATTTAATGTATTTTATTTTATTAATATAATTTACTTTATTATTATTATTATTATTATTATTATTATTATTATTATTATTATTATTATTATTATCATTATTATTATCTTTTATTTATTTGATTCGAAAAAAAAGGAAGAAGTAATACGAATGACACGTTATGTATTTTGACACATCTAGTCAACCGCATTAAGTTTGATGTATTTTATTTTTCAATTTAATGTATTTTATAATTTGCATCCCCAGGATGTGACCTCCTACTTAGGAAAAAAAAAAGTTCTTCACATGATCGCATCCCGAGGATGCGACCTCCTACTGGTGCCAAAAAGTAGGACATTTTAATATTTTTTTTTAAAGTAGGGCATTTAGGTGAATTTTTTTTCAAAAGTTGGGTATTTCAATAAAAAATTCATATTTAAGTACTAATAGGATTTGGTTGTTTGGTAATCTAGTGTGTATATATATATATATGTGTGTGTGTGTGATGTATTGCCAACATATTTCAATTCAATAAATATAATTTTACTCTAATTCTTCGGAATTTATACAGACCATTGGGTTCTCAGTTCCACATATAGATTAAATAGCCCTTATTTAATTGTATTAATATCACGTGACTGCTTTGTGCCTCCTGAAAATGTCATGTGGCTAGTAAACAGCCATGGAAAATGTAATATTAAATTTTGAATTCAGTTTATGGTATCTCCATTTGTTGATGTCACAGTTTTTTATAACCATTAATGTTCTCCAATTGACGAGCTTTCATATTTTGTCATAAATTGTGCAGAATAGAATTGGAGCAGATATCATAATGGCTCTGGATGATGTTATAAAGACCACCGTTACTGGTCCAAGAGTTGAGGAAGCTATGTATCGAACACTTAGATGGATAGACAGATGTATAGAAGGTAAATTTGTTAGCAATGAGTAGCATCCTAATCTATGGTGATATGCAGTGCATATACACTACTCTCTGTTAAAAAAAATGTTGTTTTAGCAAATAAACTTTGTTCCAAAATAAGTGTCGTTTGATTTTTTCAATGAAACATTAATTGTTTTCTTTCAATTTAACCCCCAAATTAATATAGTGTGCATCATTTTAAAGTCATCTCAATATGCATCTATGACAGTTGTTAACGAGGACAATTTCAAAAAAAAAGTTTTACTTGTTCATTCATTTTTTATTTTTCTGAAAAATCCTTAAATGGCACATTTTTAGAACGGAGATTCTAATTTAGTTGTAGTAATACTTTGACTGCGTAAATAACTGGTTGATTCTGAATTGTGGTGAAATTGTTGCACTGGTAAAACTATCTATTGGGAGAGCCTTCGCTTGTATCATGTGGGTTAACAGTTGTGACTAGTTGACAGTTTGCACAATAGGCAGTATATTTTGGTTACCTAGAAGACTTAGCATTTGCAAAGTGTAAAACTCACGGTCTTTCTAGAGGGGTTTCCCTTACAGATATGCTTAAGGGCGGGGCTTCATTGATATTTTTGAGAGAAAGAAAATAGGAGAATAAGATACATGCATAAACCAGGGAGGTTTCATTATATAAGTTGAAAACAAATCACTATAAATCTACTAATCTAGAGCATTAATTATAATGGAATATTCTATATATGCAGAATATATTATTTAATTTAAATATCAACAAATATAAATTTGAGTGGTACTTAGTTCCGACGAGTCAAGTCAATAGGGTGATGTGAATAAATTCTGCATCCAAGACCAAAATAATTGCAGAACTTAGATAGATCACAGCAATACAACTCTTAATGAGCCTGGCACATCGTGTCCCCATTCTCTTTGCACTCAAGCACGCACAAGCAAGACAGAAGTTACTTCACTAACCTTTGTTTGGTTTTTCAAGAGAAGAAAATGATTCCGACTTTCATCCACTTCCCCTGTTGCCAAGCATTTTCAAAATTAAATTCCTAATTACTTCCCTATTCTTATCATCAAAATTTTCCCATCTTCAAGAAATTTATTTTAATTCTACCTTGTAAAGCACTATATATTTTTTGGTTCTTCTAGAGAAGAAAATAATACTTTCAATTTCTCTTCCCCTATTGGGAAGCATTATTAAATTCACATTATTCAAGCTAACCTCATAAACTATCAAACTCTATCAGTCAATCCATTTTTTCTTGGCTTGAAAACCAGTCCCTCCATATTATAATGGTAGGAACTATATATCATATATGCACCTATTTGAAATAAACAGACTTTTGAAATATTGGTTTTTCATCTTACAGTGGCTTGAGTTACATCACTTGTTAAATGGAAAGATATTTCCTCATTAGGGAAAACTTAGCCTTATTGTAGCAATATATTTTCTTCCCTAATGTTAATTACCAAAGAGTTCTATTCTAACTCTATTTCTTGTAGAGTAAGAGAGAATAGTTAGCCATTTTTCAGTTTCTTTTAGCCAATCAGTAGCACATTCAATACTTTGTATGAAGAAAGAAAGGTTGAGGTAAATAAATCAAGCACTATAAAATAGTTTGTTTTCTCTTTGAGGGCTTTGAATTGAGAATGTGGAGAAGTACTTCGAAATGTGTCCCTTACGTGGGTTGTGTGTTGTGTTTTTTCTCTTTTCATGTTATTGTCCCATCTATAAAGAATTTGGCATTAATTTTAGCATTGGATGTCAAGTAGAATGCCATAATGCTGAATCCAAAACAGTTACTTAGTTCTTAGCACTGCCTTCTATAATCTTGTTTTTGCTTTGCATGCTGAGTACTAATACACATTACCCTGTGTTAACAGCTCACAAGAGGCCTCATGATCAGAACTTGTTTGGTATTGTGCAGGGTGGTTTAGATCCTAGATTGAGGTGAGCTCCAGGAAAAAGCATAACCTTCTTGATAAATGTTGTTCTTGTGCCATTATATTTAGTTTCCTAGTTCTTGATTTATCAATTTGGACCATCTATTATGATTATAAATTACATATTTTGTTACCAGGGATATTTGTGTCCAAGGTCTGGTGGAGCGCAATTTGCCCGGGTAGGTCTTTTTTCATATCAGCATACATGGTGTTTTTCCTAATATTTTTATACTTTTTTGTTTGTGCTTTACATACGATAACCCTCCAATACTGGACATGGTCAAATTATTAATAAATTATAATTTGCGGTGTGTCTATTTGCTCTTGTGAATTGAAAAAAATTGATGGATTCTTCATATTGTTAAAACTATTTCATCTATCCCACATCTGATGGTGTTTGAAGAGAGGTTGGAAGAAGACCAGTATAAGCCCTAATTAGAAGAGTGACCAGGAACAACTCTACGAGTATGTTTGGATGATGGAATTTGAATTATTTGGAATTGATCTAGAATAATAAATTTTATGTTTGGGCAATGATTGTATAAAGAGTATGTTTGGGCAATACTTGGCATAGAATTAGAATTCAAGATTCAATTCCAATTCTATTCTAGGATATAGACTAATTAAAAATAAATTTACTTATAAACTATGAAGCGCAGACTCCGCCAACACAGACATCTGACATGACATAGAAACCTCGACACTTTGCTAATGTAAAAAACATAGGACCCCGACACCGATACACATTTATTTGTTATAATTTAATAAAATATAACGTTCTTTATAAAAGATCTAATTTGAGAATCAATATATGTATGTGCTAGTGTTTTGAAGAGTTTGCTATAGCGATTTTTGCTAGAGCTCTATTTGTTCCTTGTTGAACAGACTTGGCTCATGTGCTCGTATAGTCAACACTTTGTCTCCTTTTGATGGGCAGCATTGGGGTGACTGTCCCTGCTCCTAGATGGTTTCCAGTGTGTTGCTTTTCCATGAGTGACCCAACATGTGTCCTTAGTGTCAGCCTGTTTTTTTCAGTGATCACACCATCCTCTAGATTTTTTGTACTTTTCTTTCACAGCCAAGGCTGAACCTTCATTGGTGGAGCTTTCTCTGAAAAAAATTCTCTAATGTTGGGCAGAGGTTTTGGTCCCAAGGATCGTTCCTCTTACCTAATCTAGATTCTTGTTTAGGCCAAGGAGGAACCAGTAGATTCAATCTTTCTCCACCAGTTTTTTTGTACTGGTTGCTGTCTTCAGGACATTTCCACACCATATCCTCATAGACATCCAGTTGTTGCCAATAACAGGTGAGAGTATGGTAGTATTCAGCGACTGTTGTATCTTCTTGCTGCAGGTCATGCAAAAGACTCTTGATCTCAAATATGGCGGAAGTATCATCAATATTTCAGTATGTTTCCTTGGCAGCGCTCCAGATCTCAGTTGAAGTGCTGTGATACATAAAGTTTTGATGGTCATTGAGTTTAGCAGCCATGTCATGACTAAGATGTTCTATAGTTTTTACTTTGAGTGGTCAGGGTCCTTTTTCTTTGGCTCTCTGGCATCATCAAATATGTAATCTTCCCTCCCATTTCCTTGAAGGAAAATTCGAACAGATCTTGCCATTGAATGTAGTTTTGACAGTTTAATTTGTAGCTAGTGGTGGGGATAATGGCGTTTTTGGTCAGACATAATTATGGAAGTTGCGGTCGCCGTTTTGGAGTTTGAGTCTGTGACTGAACTACTTTCTTCAGCCATGGAGGAATGGCGTTTCTCACTTGGACGGTTTGCTCTGATACCATGTGAGTTATTGAGGAAATTATTGTTTCTTTTCTTGAATTAAAAAGGTTAAAATTCTGGTTTAAATACAGCAGACCTTAGTCTAAGAAAGAAAATAAAACAAAACAAATTAAATAGGAGGGATATACTATACAAGATCCCTTGATGTTTGCTACAACTTTCCTACATTATATATAATAATACATTAATTACAGAAAAATTCAGTCAATAAACGACTGATTCTCACCCACGATTTGGGATCCAACAAATTTCTTTTCTCAAATTTATGTCAAAAGTCTTTAAAAATAATACTGGAATTAATGTCACCGTATCTCGTAGGGAGGAATATTAATGTCACTATGGAAGATATTAATCGCAAATTTGATGTATAATACTAAAGAAGCAAGAGGGATTCTAATGTCACTGTAAATCACGAGTTATTTTGTAATTCTATGGTATTATCATGTCATATGGTATTAATTCTAATTCTGAATACAAACAAAATTCAGAGGATCAATTCCAATTCCCAGCACAATTCTAGACTCCAAGCTAACACCTAAGATTTCTTATATGAATTAAACACATAAGAACGAACCTTCTATACCACCCCTCACAATTTGTTTTTGTTCTGTAAATCATGAATTGTGTAGTCATGCTTGGATGCCCATATCCCTTTTCTTTTTATTCCTCTCGTAGACTCTCCACACTTTGGGCTTCTCGTGCCTTAGGCCCACTAGAACATCCCCTTTTATTGAATTAGGCTCAGTCAGTACCATAGCAATTTCTGTAGTAATATTGAATTAAATATAATTTTCTTGTCACAGCTATGCCATTGGTGGTCTTTCAGGCGGTGAAGATAAAAATTCATTTTGGCGAGTTGTTGCTCAGTGTACTGCTGCTCTGCCAGAGGATAAACCGCGATATGTTATGGTCAAAATACTTTTTTGAGCACAAACATTTTGTTTTTAATGAAATATTTCAATTTCTCAATGTGATAGTGATATTGCAACTTTCACTTGTACTTCTTTCAGGGAGTTGGTTATCCACTCGACATTGTTGTTTGTAGTGCTTTGGGTGCTGACATGTATGACTGTGTTTATCCTACTCGTACAGCACGTTTTGGCACTGCCCTAGTTCCTCAGGTGATAAATTTTTACCCTTTTATTTATATCCCTATTGGGATATACTAAATTTTCAATTGCACATTGGGCCAATTTTAATATATTTGGAGTGTGGAATAATGATAATTTAAAAGAATTCTTTGATATCCACTCATTCATTTGTCGATTTCTTTTGGAACTTACTTTTTTCATTATTCTTGCAGGGAGTGTTAAAACTAAAAAACAGAGACATGGCTGATGACACCC
This sequence comes from Cicer arietinum, assembly GCF_000331145.2. Classification (NCBI taxonomy): domain Eukaryota; kingdom Viridiplantae; phylum Streptophyta; class Magnoliopsida; order Fabales; family Fabaceae; genus Cicer; species Cicer arietinum. The sequence continues at coordinate 28,060,590 of NC_021165.2, read as the reverse complement.
GCCCAATTGATCCTACTTGCTCTTGTATGGTATGCTTGTAAGAGGCTGGTTTTAAATTTCACATTGTTTGTGGAAATCAGCATGTGTTTAGTGTGGTTCTTTTGTTGTTTTTATTTTATTTTATTTTATTTTTTTTGTTACAGGTTTGCAAGAACTACACCAGGGCTTACATACATTGTCTTGTGACAAAAGATGCCATGGGATCTCAGCTACTTTCATATCATAATTTGTATTACATGATGCAGGTACAAATAGTAACATGTGATAAAAAAGATTTATTGTAAATAGATGGTTGTCATATTAACATTTATGATTAAAATTATTGTCCTTCTAAAATTTGCAGCTTAGTAGGAATCTCCACTCTTCAATAGTTGAAGAAAGGTTTCCAAAGTATGTTTACCTTTAATACTTTTCTGTTCATCAATTTTTTTCTTAATATGCCAATAACCTTATGTATATATTGTTTTATTCTTTTTGAAGGTTTGTATGCAACTTTCTGCACCAAATGGTATGTTCGAGAAATTTACAGCAACCGTTGTTTATTATTTATTAGTTATTTTGCCGAAAACTTGAATTTTGAGCACAATTACATGATTCCTATTCCTTTTTAAAAATATCTACTTAGTCATAGGTTTGAGAGTGGTAAATTAGTTATTTAATATTCATAAAATAATTAATGAATGATTCCATCACATTTCCCTCAAATGGGAGTGAATGAAAATGGGGTAAGTGATCGAATGAGATGGAGTAGATTCCCTTAGATTTCATTCCATGACCTGGCCTTCTATTTTTGATAACCAAAACAATAGAACCACGTCTCATTCCGTCTATTAGATAAGTTGTTGAAATTGTGGGATTTTAGAGGAAAGGAGGAGAGAAAATAACAAGGGTTTGAATATTATTGATAATTTCTTAATGCTAACTTGATTACAAAAGACTCAATACTAATCTCTATTTATAGAGAAACATATACTCAATCCTAAATAAGGAATAAATCATAATAATAATGAAAGATATTCTAAGATATCTCTATGATTATAAATTGATCCTAATAAATAATTTAAAATGCAATAATATAATATAAAATATATTATAAGATGTTTTCTAATATTCTAACATTCCCCCTGAAGTTAAAGCTTACTAAGCTTTAGCTTGCTATAAGAAAACAATGTTTTGCTCCACAAAATAATAAAAAATATGGAGAGGCAACTCAGGGATGCATGTGAAGTCGGAAAGAATTGCTATAAATATAGCCTAGCCAGATAGTCTCATTGATCATCAGCCTGAGAGAAATTCATGGCAGGCAATTGAACAAAGCAAGTTCCGTTCTTCTAAAAAACTGCATTTGGAAGCTTCAAACCATAATAATGGAGACTCAAAATATTTAAA
>NC_021165.2:28050860-28058234 GCF_000331145.2 Cicer arietinum | reverse complement strand
TAATGGTGCCATATTCTCCAAGCTCAGAGAAAAGTTCCCTTATATCTTCATTGGTTACTCCACGGTCCAAGTTGGAAACATACAACTTTGTGACGGCTTCTACTCCTTGAATTCCTGCAGCTCTAAGGCTATCCTCAAACAAATCATTCACAATCTTCCTTCCAGCGGGGCCTCCCTCTTTTACTGGAGGTGGAGCTGGCTCAAAAATCTTCTGCTGCATAGCTGGGGAAAGAGTAGAATAAAATACAATGGTACTGCTTTCACAGGGACAAGGCCCACTTGATCCCCCAAATTTGCAACTTCTTTAGATATTTTGCGGCATGCATCTTCTTTCTCTTCCTCTCCAGTGAGAAAAACAAGTATGTCTCCAGGAGGTTCACACATGTGAATCTGCACCACTGTCCTAATAGCAGCCTCCAAGTAATCCCTTTCTGGTTCCTAAGTATAAAAGATTTCCACAGGATGTAGCCTTCTAGGAACTTTCATAAGTGGGGCTCCAAAAAAATAGCCCTGAAACTTTTCAGCTTCAAGTGTGGCACTCATAACAACCAACTTCAAGTCAGGTCTGTTTTTAAGAACTTCCTTTAGAAGGCCAAATAGCACATCAGTAGCCAAAGTCCTTTCATGTGCCTCATCAAGAATAATTAATTTGTACCGTTTCAAAAGTGGATCCGTCATTGCTTCTCTAAAAAACATACCATATGTTAGATACTTCAAAACAGTCCTTGCACTATTACAATCTTCAAATCTGATGCTATAACCAACCTCTTCACCAATACTCACATCCATCTCTTCGGCCACACGACGAGAAACAGACATTGCAGCCACTCTACGAGGTTGAGTGCATGCAATCATCATCTTCTTGTGTTTATCAGCTGTCTCTAATTTGACAGCTTCCAAAACAATCCGAGGGATCTGTGTGGTTTTTCCACTACCAGTCTCACCAACGAGAATCAAAGTCTGGTCATCCCTCAAAACCTGCAAGAAATCCTCTTTCTGGTGCCAAACAGGTAGGGTTTTCCTCTTCTCCAAAATTTTATAATATCTTTGAGAGTAAGCTTTACCGTTCCATCGGTTTATAAGGCTGTTACCGATTGAAACGCCGTTAGTTCTCACCATCTTAGCTGCAGAGTCGTCCACGACGTCGAATAAACTCACCTTCCTCTTCCTCTCCGTACCCATCAAAACCTAATGATCTTCAATTGTTAGGCACCGTTTCAGCGATATATGAATATACCTTTTCACAAATTCCACAATAATAATATATTAGGAACTGTGAGTGAAACGAAACCCCTAGAACATACACAGGCTTGGCCAACGTTAGTTAGGGCTAAATATTAGGGTTTTAGGGTTTCGAGCAGAAAGCTTATGTGTTTAAATAGACTAAGGATAAACCTGTCGGTGATCGGAATGAATAAAGGATCCGGAGGAGAAACTTAAACCCTTTTTTTTTTTGCGCAGTGAACAGTACCGCGCGATGAACAGTGTCGCGACTGATCTGCTGAAAATAAACGAAAAGCTACAAATAAGGGGTAAACCAGAATTGGGACACAGTTTACCGAAAAATCTCACCGAATATTGGAATGTTAGAAAAGAGAAACTATAATTATATTCTCTAATTGTTGGGAACTCGGCAACGGAATAGAGGCGGGATCGTTCAAGGAGGATCGAAATATGCTCTAGATACCATGTTGAAATATTATTGATAATATCTTAATGCTAACTTGATTACAAAAGACTCAATACTAATCTCTATTTATAGAGAAACATATACTCAATCCTAAATAAGGAATAAATCATAATAATAATGAAAAATATTCTAAGATATCTCTATGATTATAAATTGATCCTAATAAATAATTTAAAATGCAATAATATAATATAAAAGATATTATAAGATATTTTATAATATTCTAACATAAGTAATTAGCTCTGATACCACAAAATGAGAAAAGCAGAAGTTTTTGAATAATCTAATTCATTGATCGAACAAAATATTACAAATAGGAGATTATATATAGGGTGAATAATTCCTAACATCCCTTAACAAACTCAACTAACTATAATAAATATAAAACTAACTTATAACTAAATAATGAATGATAAAGAGAAAATGTTATCAAACTAATTACTTATGCAATAAATTCGATCTAAATATAGCTTTGTTGGTAGATTCTGTCCATACTTGACTTTTTCGGCCTCTTTCTTGTTATGTCCTATAGTTTTGCTTGGAAAGTTATTTTACAATGTAGACAGAATATAACTACTGTCTTTTGTTTTTGTTTTATTTTTTATTAAAACCCGTTGTGTATTTTATATTAACATGACCATTCTTTCCAATATACTTAGATATTTGTGAGTAGTTATTAAACCATCTTTCATCTTCATACTGTAGTTCCCAAACGGTGATGTTCCAGAATGGGTCTGCAATGCTATGGAAGTGGCTGGAATTGACATTTCTTCCTGTTGTGCTCCACTTTCATCATACCAAGAATAGTGGCTCGGGATTCATTGCAGTCGCCCCCCTCTGCAGTGCAGTAAGGTACATTGGAAATGTCCGATTAAGATTAGACGATTCATATTTCAAGCTTCGATTTTTAAATTAAAAATAATTAAAATCTGATCTTAAAATCTGGACAGTCAACTGCAGGGAATCTAAATTTGTGATATTTAACAAACTTGTCGGAAGAATTTTGAGGTAGAGATGATATAGACAGATAGGCGAACACACGAAAGTTGCATTGATGAAATACAGAAATTAGTTTACACTAACTATTCTTTGCAGCATAAAGTTTGTATCCTGCTTATGCTGTTAGAGTACAATATTTTTTTAACTGCTAAATTACAAATTAGTAAAGGTTGGTAGTAATTTGTGGATCCTTTCAGTTCTTGTTTATCATATGCCTCTCAAGATTCTTGTTATACCATAGAATAACAGAGAATGATTTATGCAGTCTTGATTCACGTATTATTTTGTTACAGCATTATGTAGTGCTTTAAATGAATTAGTTTTTACATTAAATTCAAGTTTTATTGTAGACACCTATGCTTATCTTCTAGAAAGATGAGGTGGCCATTTTAATAATTGGATTCTAATCATTGTTATAATGATTGTGGGAAATTTGTTATGGCTTGTCTTTTTTATAGCCTTTGAAGGCTGTGAAATAAAGTTATCCAATTTGAATCAAAATATTCCTGTCTCCTTTATTCTATGTACAGCACCTTTCATTCCCTTCATTGAACCATATTCTTAGATTGTGGTGTCGCCTCGCCATGTTCTTTTCCCACGGCCACCCACACTCAATTCCTGGATGATTTAGAGAAGCAATTTGGCGACCAATTTGAGCAACTTCAGCTTCAAATAGGTACGGAAATGGATGAACTTAAGACTTATTTGCACGTAGTTTCAACAAAGTTACAACGAAGGTTCAAATGGTTGCAATGGTTAGTTATGATGAAACTTTGATATACAAATGTGACAAATTCTTTCTCTTGAATGAAACTCTGACGACGACAATGGTTTGATTGGCCTCCATTCATCATGATAGATAGGTTTTCCAATAGCATTTCAACTATACGAGGCACAAAATTGATGTATACCCCACTTGGCAGTAGTATGTAGCTGATGTTACTATGCCTTTTGGTGATGCTTCCGAAGATCCCATTTCTTCGTCGTTATAACTCAAATAAAATTAATTTCGTTTTAACAAGTAAGAAATAGTAAGATAAAGTTTTCTTAAAACTCGTTGATGAAGGATGGTTAAAATATATGCATTTCAATGTATAATATTTTTGGTACTAGAATGACCTTCAGGGTTTTTGACACAATCATCATAATATGATTTTCATTAGATTAATATTATTTATAGGTTTATATTTCAAATCCAACCTTATTTCATTTATGCGATTCAACTCACCTATGAACTTAATTGTAATTTCTAGCCATTTAATATCATTAATATTTCAATATATATTAACTATATCCATATTAAACTAAATATTTTCAATTTTTTCCTTTTCCATGTTCAAAAGATTAATCAATAAAAACTTAACTGATCAAAATGACATAAATACAGGTGAAACAAAACAATATTATAAAGCTATTTAGAAGTTAAGGAAACTATTGAGCATTTACACCTTACATGGAAACATTGGAAATAGGCAATCGGTTAGAGTGTGGGGGAGACAATTACATTAACGAGCAAGCCAATCTTAAGGTTTGGAGGACAACAACAATCCTTGATCCGAATGCAGTAGCGAGTGAACTAATTGTTGAAGAAACAAAATCATGGGATAAAACCTTGGTGCACACGTGCATTAATCCTTCACTAACAACCATGGTATGTGATAGGGGTGTTCAAAAAATCAAAAACTGAAACAAGCTACATAACTGAATTAAACCGAACTGTTTTTGAATATAACTGATTTATAAAAATTGAAAACCAAACTGTTTTCGAACTGATTTTTTAAAACTTGAACTAAACAGAACCGGTTTTCAGTTTGAAAAACTGAATCAAATCGGTTTTTGGTTCGAAAAAACTGAACTGATTTTTAGTTTGAAAAAATTAGAATCGAATTTGTTTTTTTAGAAGTAATTAATGGTAATTATGTAAAATTTGACCTGTATGAACAATAAAATTAAGTTAAACCGATTCAGTTCAAAGTAATAAGTTGATTCACTAGTTTATAAATTAGTCTGGTTTGGTATTTTAAATAAAATTGGTTCGATTCAGATTTTTTAATCGATTCAGTTTTCAAACGATTCTAATTCATAATTGAACTTTGTCCACCCATAATATGTGCAATGCCATTTAGAAATTACCTATGAGAAAGTACCTATGAACACTAGTAAAGCCAATCCTACCCACAAGGTGCAGATTAGAGAAGAAAATTATTCAAATAAATACCACTGGTCCTCTCTATTTCAATGCAAAAGAAATCAAATATAATCTATTCATACATTTTCCACTTGCAAAACAAGTATGGTTTACTTCCCCATTGGGAATTCATGGATGACTATGGTTTTCAAAGACTTAAAATTGGCCTCACAATTCTTTGGCATTAATATGTGGATGGTGGGGAATAGTGGTTTGAAGTTACAAAGGGGAAATTGAGTTGGCTAAAACTCAACTAATGCACATCAATGGTGTTTGTAGTGGATACAAGCATCTAACCCCTACCAAGAAATCATTATAAAAACCTATTCAGAAGTTACTGTCAAATGCCTTGATAAGAAGTTATGTATTTCCAATTCAGACAATGTTATTTTTTATTGCTTAACTATGTTAGCTAGTTTACCTAGAGTGAATGATGTTTTTATTAAGAGATGTAAGAATTCTATTGCACATGAACTTGTTTGTATTTCTAAGTTTATGCTTCTGACTCTTGTTACCAAACTAGCTTGTACCAATTTGGTCTTTTCTAATTGAATGAGTTTCTTATTATAAAAAAAAAAAAAAAAAAACATGATATGAACTTTTCTGGGTTTTCTTAATTTCTTTAAAAAAATTATTTTTGTAAATGAAAATTAATAAAATATTCGATACATAGCTGACGTAGCTTGGGACCTCAGTGTTTTTTAATAAAAATATCAACATTTTAAAAGATAAATGATTTATCTAAAAAAAAAAAAAGAAGAAGATGAATGGCATAATTGTAATAATTAAATAAACAGATTAAAAATGTAATTTTTTCTTAAAAATAAGAAAATCTTTCACCAATAAAAATTTTAAAATAATTCTCATACACGAGACCATTTGTCACTAATAAAAATTTAAAAATAATTATCATACCCATATAAATTATCGCTACGAAATTGAACTATCATACAAGAGATAAGTTTGTCGGTAATAAATTTTTTAAAATCACTATTATACACAAGACAAGTTTGTCACCGATGAGATTGAACAATTCATAAATTTTGTCTCAACAATTTCGCTTTTTCATATTCAGAAGTATGTACACATACTCTAACAAGAACATATAATAAATTAAGACTATTCATATAAGTCTTCTCTTAGATAAAATATTTCAATCCGAATTTGGTAAGAAACACAGGTTCAATGTTGGATTCGTATCTACAATAAGGCTCCAGAATATTGGAGGTCGAAGATTATTTTTACAATTACTTTAGCTATTGCACCCCATTATCGCTTGATGAAGCAATCAACTAAAATATGTTTGGGTATTTCGCTTGAGTTTTAGTCGATTTGATCATGTTACAAGAGCTCAGAGATCGCACTATTGTTGAACGTGCAGGGCATTCATTTTTTTATTTACATTGGTTATGAATGTTTATGGTTTAAAGAAGTTATTTACTTTAATCGAAAATTAAAAATTTATATTCTAGTTGAACAAAGTATCGAGATACAAATATATATCGAATATTTAAAAAAAATTAAAATATTATTTTTTGATAGGTATCTTTCAAAAATTATTTAATCTAAAACTATATAATTAAGATTGACATATTATAAAACTTCAATATACGTTATACAACCTATTTCAATAAAGTAAAAAATATCTTTTAATTATTTATTTCAAAAATTACAAAATAAGAGTTCGATCTTATATAATTTGAGAATATCTTTTATTAACTGGTATCAAATTATTTAAAAATCAGATAACTTTGGCTCAACTTTTAAAAAAATTTAAGAAGTTAGATTATTATTTAAATTAGTTTAGATTTTAAAAAATTGTTAATTAAATAAATTAAACAAAAATAAAAATCATATATTTGTGTAGAGTATAATATCTTTTTAAATATTTGAAGTTATGTAATTTAGAAATAGATAATATGTATTTTGAAAAATATAACTATTATAATTTTATTACAAACAATGAAAAATAGTATAATTTTGGAATCAATTTTTAATAATTTAAATAGTTTTTTATTTAAGTTATTGTATGTGTGGGACTTTAACGTCTCCAATAAAAAAATCAAAAATATTTTATAATTAAGTAATATATATTACACACATATTTTGGGACCTAATATATAATACGACATAAAAATATATTATTTATCAATTAATCCTCAGTTTCCAAAAAAAATTCATTAAATTTTAAAGTAATTGAAAAAAAAAATATTAAATAGTTTTATTTATTTAATTTTTTTATTGGAAAGTATGGATTACATGATTCATATAGTTATGATTCTAGAGATAATTTATATAATCCCTAAATATAAATATTTAAATAAGAAATATTTTTTAGGGCAATTGTGCACATGAATATACTATTCGCAATTATAATTAAATATATATATATACCTTTCGTTGACAACAAAACTGGTATTATTTGGTTTAGTATTTCTTGCATAAGAATAATCATTGAAAATGAATCAAATACATGCTTGTCTAGAATGCGGCAGAT
>NC_021165.2:28045441-28047391 GCF_000331145.2 Cicer arietinum | reverse complement strand
GTCACTATTCAATTAAACACAATACGCATTTCATGATATTCATCAAGGTGGTAATATCACAAGTCAAGGAGTACACATCGTCATTGCAGATTTCCATAGTCATACATTACATTCAGAATTTGTCATCATGATACGTCATCTCAAACAATAAAGGGTCTTCACTCACATATAATAATAATAATACTAGACCATTCACACACACCACATCAATTGCAAGGCAAATAATTACAATTCATCACATTTTATATCATATATCAGTATCAAGGATAGATATAAACAAAACACAGAATGAATCAAATACACAATTCTACAATAATTCAACTATCACACGATCTTCAAAAATCAAATCAAACAACATCCTATAAAAGTTTCTAATTCGTATTTTAACCTCACAAAATTCAAGTTTGCTCATTAGTCAATTATTACTCAAAGGGCTTCTGCCATACGTAGCGAGCCCCGAATGAATTGTGGGAAATACGGTATTCCCGTTCATCTCACTTAATTTATACTCATGCATTCGAACTCACTCTCACCCCATACCTCAATTTGACGCTTTCATAAGATATAAGGACCATAATGATTTTCAGCAACCATGAGATGTCGACAACACGTCCAAACGAGTCCAAAAGCATCGACGAATTTGCAGAGTCAATGAAACATGGCTGATAATTTTCCCCAGAGTCAATGAAACATGGCTGATAATTTTCCCGATGCATAAAAATCAGCATTATATAATTAATAAAAATATTAGGCGAAGAAACATATTCAAAACGTCATGAAACATGTTATTAGAAAAGGTCTCACTAACGTACTGGGGCGCCGACAGGGTTCGACATCAACTTCACCGAAACACGCAAATGAGTAGTGTTTCTTGAAGATTTCGACGAGAGGAATCCAAAAATGATGTCAGTTTTTCAAGACGATGAACGTGTTGGCCGGAGTTTGGCAACACAGCCGCGACGAGGGTGAAAACCCAGTTTAACGATTGGCGATTTGAAGCATAGGTAATGGAAGAGGGTGTTTTGTGGAGTCCAAATATGGTCTCAATTTTCATTGGTGATGTTCGTGGTGGCTGGAATCTTGATCAAAAGGTGGATGTGTGATTTTTGACAAAGAGGAATAGGGCGTTTAAGTTTGCGATTCAAGTTGGAAATGAAATAGAAGATCACAACGATCACAAACGTGGTCTCGATTTTACACGAAACTTGGTATAATAGTTATAATTGAAGAGAGAAGGTGAAGAAGACATAAGAATGGAGGCGGAGGCTAAGTCTACGAAGATGAGGACGCGTACTTTTGTTCTCCTTTTTATTTTTCTCTTCATTTTATTATTGTTATTATTATCATTATTATTACTATTATTATTAATAATTCGTTTTTAGTTGGAGTTAATCCATAAAACACATTCTACTCATTTCTTTTATTTTTTATTTTTAAAATAAAACCAACAATTAGCGAAACTAATTTTTATTAATATATATATAAATATATATTAAACACAATTTAATTTCTAAAATATTACTAATATTTCAAAACTAATATCATATAAAATAAAATAACTTATTTTATTAATCTTTTAAAATACTTTAATACTCAAAATTCTCATATTCCAAATAATCACTATAATAATACTTATTTTTTTTTTATACTAGAATTAAAATATTATCATCATTAGAAAATAGTCGAAATTGTAAAATAAATAAATAAAACATCAAAACTTTATATTTATTATTAAATCATAATAAATATATAAAATCACAATGCTATAACAAGAATATAACAATAAAGGAAATCAAACACAATATCATTACTATTCCAACATAATTATTTACAAAATAAATAACTAAAAATAGAAAATAATTATAAATAATTGAAATATAAATACGTGTATACTTAACATTAGTCAAACGCGAAGAAAGTATTACATTAATTGGATACGCGTATATACAC
>NC_021165.2:28000586-28044294 GCF_000331145.2 Cicer arietinum | reverse complement strand
AAAACTGGTATTATTTGGTTTAGTATTTCTTGCATAAGAATAATCATTGAAAATGAATCAACTACATGCTTGTCTAGAATGCGGCAGATTGTTCTCAAGTGCATTGGCCTTGGTCAACTTTATATTCTAAGGTGTCATTATTATTGTTATTGGTGCACGCATGTACGGCTAATTTGTACAAACTATTAATAAATTTTGTTATTATATTATTAAGGAGAAATTATTAGGTTAAATTTGTCTTTGTGTATTATTCTCAAGTTCGAATTTGCTACACAAAATTTCCTTATATGATGTTTTTAAAAATAAACGTCATACTTTTAAGTATATGATTTTCCATATTTAATATCCAAGGTAGAGGAATTTGAAAGGAACCCTAGGAAGAGGAATTTGGAAGGAACCCAAGGAAGAGGAATTTTGTTCAGAAGAAATGGAAATGTGGGTCTTGAAGCATATACAAATGCTGACTATGTCGGGTCAATTATAGATAGAAGGTCAACCACGGAATATTGCACTTTTCTATGTGGGAATCTTGTGATTTGGAAAAGTAAGAAACAAAGTGTGTATCCAGATCCAGTGCTGAAGCAAAATTTAGGGCAATGGCTCAAGGAATATATGAATTATTGTGGTTGAAGATCATTTTGGAGGACCTGAAGATAAAGTAGGATGAACCAATGAAACTCTATTGTGATAATAAACTGCTATTAACATAGCACATAATCCAGTGCAACATGATATAACCAAGCATATTGAAGTTGATAAACATTTCATCAAAGAAAAATTCGACAGTGGCCTAACTTGCCCTCCATATGTCTCCTCCCAATGCAACCTTGCAGATCTTCTAACTGAAGGGCTAAACAACAACTTTGAAAGAATTGTATCCATGTTGGGAATAGAGAACATCTATTCACCAGCTTCAGGGGGAGTGTCAAAATCTGTTTATGTTTTATATTCCTTAAGTATAGGGATTTAGTTGTATAGGAGTACTAGTAGGGATTTAGTTATATATATGAGTACTAATAGGGATTCAGTTGTATTTGAGAGATTTTTTTTTATAGAAATACCATACTTTTGAAAAAAGTTCACCTAAATGCCTTACTTTAAAAAAAATATACCAAAATGCCCTATTTTTTTTAACTTTTGAAAAGTTAGAAAAATTGTTAATTTAATTAGTAAAAAATAATTAAAATATTTAAAAAACAAAATTATATTAATAAAATCAAATAAATAAAAAAATCAAATAATTTTATTTTGTTAACAAGTCCCTCATATTTTTAATCTGACCTAATAAATAAAAATAATGATAAATTAAAAATAAATAACGTGTTATATTATTTTAACAACTCACTCTTATTTTCCCGTTTAATTAACACTTAATATTATTTTGTTAACAACTATGTTCTATTTTTCCTCTGAATATAATAAATAATAATACTAATAATAACAACAAAAATAAAGTAAATTATATTAATAATTTCAAAGAATATACATTACAACAGAAGAAAAAAATACATCAAAATTGAGTAGATGTGCCAGCAACGTTTGGATAATGTTTTCTAGTATGACCAGAGACCTGACATAATCCACACTTTCTTGGTACTTTTTATGTAGTGTTCATTTATTCTTTAATGCATTTACTCTTTGGGCGAACTTTACTGACTCTCCGCATTCGAGAATTGTGATACATCTTAACACTTTGATATTCTGGCCAATATCCTTTGTTTGGTATAGATTTGAACGTTTTGTCGTAGACTTTTAGTACCGTTTCCATCTTATACACATCAGGTATAAAGCTCCAATAATCATATTTTATGCTAGAACATGTTGTTATCACATGTGAACAAGGCATATGTATTAGCTTGATATTTCCCACAATCGCACCACTTGTTAGAAACATTTACACCGAAATGACTAATTGGTCGCCCTTCTCTTGGATTTACCGTCTTGTGGACTATAAAAGTATGGTTGCTCTGATCTAAACTATCGACTTTATGACTATTGAATTTATGTATTTCGAATTTTATAAAATTTATGCATTTTTCTGTGTATACCTGACCACCAGCTAAAGTTGATGCGTGTAGTTTCTCCATAGTTGGAAACAATGTCTCTGTTTTATAATAAGTTGATTGGACCAAAGCAGTGATGAGAAGTTTTCCCATGGTTGTAAACAGTTTCTTCAATTTAATGTATTTTATTTTATTAATATAATTTACTTTATTATTATTATTATTATTATTATTATTATTATTATTATTATTATTATTATTATTATCTTTTATTTATTTGATCCGAAAGAAAGGAAGAAGTAATACGAGTGACACGTTATGTGTTTTGACACATCTAGTCAACCGCATTAAGTTTGATGTATTTTATTTTTTAATTTAATATATTTTATTTGATTTTATTAATATAATTTTGTTTTTCAAATATTTATTTATTTTTTATTAATTAAATTAACAATTTTTTTAACTTTTCAAAAATAAAAAAACATATATATATATATATATATATATATTTATGTAGTAGTTGGTTGCATCCTCAGGATGTGACCTCCTACTTAGGAAAAAAAAAAGTTCTTCACATGATCGCATCCCGAGGATGCGACCTCCTACTGGTGCTAAAAAGTAGGATATTTTAATATTTTTTTTTCAAAGTAGGGCATTTAAGTGAATTTTTTTTCAAAAGTTGGGTATTTCAATAAAAAAATCATATTTGAGTACTAATAGGATTTGGTTGTTTGGTAATCTAGTATATATATATATATATATATATATGTATTGCCAACATATTACAATTCAATAAATATAATTTTACTCTAATTATTCGGAATTTATACAAACCATTGGGTTTTCAGCTCCACATATAGATTAAATAGCCCTTATTTAATTCTATTAATATCACGTGACTGCTTTGTGCCTCCTGAAAATGTCATGTGGCTAGTAAACAGCCATGGAAAATGTAATATGAAATTTTGAATTCAGTTTATGGTATCTCCATTTGTTGATGTCACAGTTTTTTATAACCATTAATGTTCTCCAATTGACGAGCTTTCATATTTTGTCATAAATTGTGCAGAATAGAATTGGAGCAGATATCATAATGGCTCTGGATGATGTTATAAAGACCACCGTTACTGGTCCAAGAGTTGAGGAAGCTATGTATCGAACACTTAGATGGATAGACAGATGTATAGAAGGTAAATTTGTTAGCAATGAGTAGCATCCTAATCTATGGTGATATGCAGTGCATATACACTACTCTCTGTTAAAAAAAATGTTGTTTTAGCAAATAAATTTTGTTCCAAAATAAGTGTCGTTTGATTTTTTCAATGAAACATTAATTGTTTTCTTTCAATTTAACCCCCAAATTAATATAGTGTGCATCATTTTAAAGTCATCTCAATATGCATCTATGACAGTTGTTAATGAGGACAATTTAAAAAAAAATGTTTTACTTGTTCATTCATTTTTTATTTTTTTGAAAAATCCTTAAATGGCACATTTTTAGAACGAAGATTCTAATTTAGTTGTAGTAATACTTTGACTGCGTAAATAACTGGTTGATTCTGAATTGTGGTGAAATTGTTGCACTGGTAAAACTATCTATTGGGAGAGCCTTCGCTTGTATCATGTGGGTTAACAGTTGTGACTAGTTGACAGTTTGCACAATAGGCAGTATATTTTGGTTACCTAGAAGACTTAGCATTTGCAAAGTGTAAAACTCACGGTCTTTCTAGAGGGGTTTCCCTTACAGATATGCTTAAGGGCGGGGCTTCATTGATATTTTTGAGAGAAAGAAAATAGGAGAATAAGATACATGCATAAACCAGGGAGGTTTCATTATATAAGTTGAAAACAAATCACTATAAATCTACTAATCTAGAGCATTAATTATAATGGAATATTCTATATATGCAGAATATATTATTTAATTTAAATATCAACAAATATAAATTTGAGTGGTACTTAGTTCAGACGAGTCAAGTCAATAGGGTGATGTGAATAAATTCTGCATCCAAAGATCAAAATAATTGCAGAACTTAGATAGATCACAGCAATACAACTCTTAATGAGCCTGGCACATCGTGCTTAAGAAAATAACCTGGAAACGCTATCCCCATTCTCTCTGCACTCAAGCACGCACAAGCAAGACAGAAGTTACTTCACTAACCTTTGTTTGGTTTTTCAAGAGAAGAAAATGCATTCCGACTTTCATCCACTTCCCCTGTTGCCAAGCATTTTCAAAATTAAATTCCTAATTACTTCCCTATTCTTATCATCAAAATTTTCCCATCTTCAAGAAATTTATTTTAATTCTACCTTGTAAAGCACTATATATTTTTTGGTTCTTCTAGAGAAGAAAATAATACTTTCAATTTCTCTTCCCCTATTGGGAAGCATTATTAAATTCACATTATTCAAGCTAACCTCATAAACTATCAAACTGTATCAGTCAATCCATTTTTTCTTGGCTTGAAAACCAGTCCGTCCATATTATAATGGTAGGAACTATATATCATATATGCACCTATTTGAAATAAACAGACTTTTGAAATATTGGTTTTTCATCTTACAGTGGCTTGAGTTACATCACTTGTTAAATGGAAAGATATTTCCTCATTAGGGAAAACTTAGCCTTATTGTAGCAATATATTTTCTTCCCTAATGTTAATTACCAAAGAGTTCTATTCTAACTCTATTTCTTGTAGAGTAAGAGAGAATAGTTAGCCATTTTTCAGTTTCTTTTAGCCAATCAGTAGCACATTCAATACTTTGTATGAAGAAAGAAAGGTTGAGGTAAATAAATCAAGCACTATAAAATAGTTTGTTTTCTCTTTGAGGGCTTTGAATTGAGAATGTGGAGAAGTACTTCGAAATGTGTCCCTTACGTGGGTTGTGTATTGTGTTTTTTCTCTTTTCATGTTATTGTCCCATCTATAAAGAATTTGGCATTAATTTTAGCATTGGATGTCAAGTAGAATGCCATAATGCTGAATCCAAAACAGTTACTTAGTTCTTAGCACTGCCTTCTATAATCTTGTTTTTGCTTTGCATGCTGAGTACTAATACACATTACCCTGTGTTAACAGCTCACAAGAGGCCTCATGATCAGAACTTGTTTGGTATTGTGCAGGGTGGTTTAGATCCTAGATTGAGGTGAGCTCCAGGAAAAAGCATAACCTTCTTGATAAATGTTGTTCTTGTGCCATTATATTTAGTTTCCTAGTTCTTGATTTATCAATTTGGACCATCTATTATGATTATAAATTACATATTTTGTTACCAGGGATATTTGTGTCCAAGGTCTGGTGGAGCGCAATTTGCCCGGGTAGGTCTTTTTTCATATCAGCATACATGGTGTTTTTCCTAATATTTTTATACTTTTTTGTTTGTGCTTTACATACGATAACCCTCCAATTCTGGACATTGTCAAATTATTAATAAATTATAATTTGCGGTGTGTCTATTTGCTCTTGTGAATTGAAAAAAATTGATGGATTCTTCATATTGTTAAAACTATTTCATCTATCCCACATCTGATGGTGTTTGAAGAGAGGTTGGAAGAAGACCAGTATAAGCCCTAATTAGAAGAGTGACCAGGAACAACTCTACGAGTATGTTTGGATGATGGAATTTGAATTATTTGGAATTGATCTAGAATAATAAATTTTATGTTTGGGCAATGATTGTATAAAGAGTATGTTTGGGCAATACTTGGCATAGAATTAGAATTCAAGATTCAATTCCAATTCTATTCTAGGATATAGACTAATTAAAAATAAATTTACTTATAAACTATGAAGCGCAGACTCCGCCAACACAGACATCTGACATGACATAGAAACCTCGACACTTTGCTAATGTAAAAAACATAGGACCCTGACAACGATACACATTTATTTGTTATAATTTAATAAAATATAACGTTCTTTATAAAAGATCTAATTTGAGAATCAATATATGTATGTGCTAGTGTTTTGAAGAGTTTGTTATAGCGATTTTTGCTAGAGCTCTATTTGTTCCTTGTTGAACAGACTTGGCTCATGTGCTCGTGTAGTCAACACTTTGTCTCCTTTTGATGGGCAGCATTGGGGTGATTGTCCCTGCTCCTAGATGGTTTCCAGTGTGCTGGTTTTCCATGAGTGACCCAACATGTGTCCTTAGTGTCGGCCTGTTTATTTTCAGTGATCACACCATCCTCTAGATTTTTTGTACTTTTCTTTCACAGCCAAGGCTAAACCTTCATTGGTGGAGCTTTCTCTGGAAAAAATTCTCTAATGTTGGGCAGAGGTTTTGGTCCTAAGGATCGTTCCTCTTACCTAATCTAGATTCTTGTTTAGGCCAAGGAGGAACCAGTAGATTCAATCTTTCTCCACCAGTTTTTTTGTACTGGTTGTTGTCTTCAGGACATTTCCACACCATATCCTCATAGACATCCAGTTGTTGCCAATAACAGGTGAGAGTATGGTAGTATTCAGCGACTGTTGTATCTTCTTGCTGCAGGTCATGCAAAAGACTCTTGATCTCAAATATGGCGGAAGTATCATCAATATTTCAGTATGTTTCCTTGGCAGCGCTCCAGATCTCAGTTGAAGTGCTGTGATACATAAAGTTTTGATGGTCATTGAGTTTAGCAGCCATGTCATGACTAAGATGTTCTATAGTTTTTACTGAGTGGTCAGGGTCCTTTTTCTTTGGCTCTCTGGCATCATCAAATATGTAATCTTCCCTCCCATTTCCTTGAAGGAAAATTCGAACAGATCTTGCCATTGAATGTAGTTTTGACAGTTTAATTTGTAGCTAGTGGTGGGGATAATGGCGTTTTTGGTTAGACATAATTATGGAAGTAGTGGTCGCCGTTTTGGAGTTTTTGAGTCTGTGACTGAACTACTTTCTTCAGCCATGGAGGAATGGCGTTTCTCACTTGGACGGTTTGCTCTGATACCATGTGAGTTATTGAGAAAATTATTGTTTCTTTTCTTGAATTAAAAAGGTTAAAATTCTGGTTTAAATACAGCAAACCTTAGTCTAAGAAAGAAAATAAAACAAAATTAAATAGGAGGGATATACTATACAAGATCCCTTGATGTTTGCTACAACTTTCCTACATTATATATAATAGGCTAAATTATATATGTGGTCCCTTAACTTAATTTCAAGTAACGTTTTAGTCATTTATCTTTTTTTTTTCCCGACTTGGTCCTTTATTTTAATTTTAAGTGACAATTTGATATTTTATGTTTTAAAATTTCAACAATGTTATCCTTTTTTATACAAAAATTAAAAAAAAAATTCAATCAAAACTCATAAAATTAATTATATTCTTTAATATAATACAAATTTCATCAAATTCGTAATGCAAATCTTCAAATAAACTCATATTTTCATACTTTATTTGCTATTGTTATGAATAAAAGACTAAATCGGAAAAAAAAAAAAACAGCCTATATAATACATTACCTGAAATTAAGTTAAGGGACCACGAATGTAATTTAGCCTATATAATAATACATTAATTACAGAAAAATTCAGTCAATAAACGACTGATTCTCGGCCTAGATTTGGGATCCAACAAATTTCTTTTCTCAAATTTATGTCACCGTATCTCGTAGGGAGGAATATTAATGTCACCACGGAAGACATTAATCGCAAATTTGATGTATAATACTAAAGAAGCAAGAGGGATTCTAATGTCACTGTATATCACGAGTTATTTTGTAATTCTATGGTATTATCATGTCATATGGTATTAATTCTAATTCTGAATACAAACAAAATTCAGAGGATCAATTCCAATTCCCAGCACAATTCTAGACTCCAAGCTGACACCTAAGGATTTCTTATTTGAATTAAACACATAAGAACGAACCTTCTATACCACCCCTCACAATTTGTTTTTGTTCTGTAAATCATGAATTGTGTAGTCATGCTTGGATGCCCATATCCCTTTTCTTTTTATTCCTCTCGTAGACTCTCCACACTTTGGGCTTCTCGTGCGTTAGGCCCACTAGAACTTCCCCTTTTATTGAATTAGGCTCAGTCAGTACCATAGCAATTTCTGTAGTAATATTGAGTTAAATATAATTTTCTTGTCACAGCTATGCCATTGGTGGTCTTTCAGGCGGTGAAGATAAAAATTCATTATAAGATATTTCAATATATATTATAAGATATTTTCTAATATTCTAACACTTCCCCTCAAGTTAAAGCTTACTAAGTTTTAGCTTGCTACAAGAAAACAATGTTTTGCTCTACAAAATAATAAAAAATATGGAGAGGCAACTCAGGGATGCATGTGAAGTCGGAAAGAATTGCTATAAATATAGCCTAGCCAGATAGTCTGATTGATCATCAGCCTGAGAGAAATTCATGGCAGGCAATTGAACAAAGCAAGTTTCGTTCTTCTAAAAAACTGCATTTGGAAGCTTCAAACCATAATAATGGAGACTCAAAATATTTAAACTTGAATCTGCTTCAAGGAGAGAGAGGCGTGCTTCAAGGAGAGAAAGGCAAGGCCAGTGCATCTGGAACAAATTGCCAAGATAAAGTAAGTCATGGAAATAAAAGACACCGTTAGAATAACCACCAACGGAAGAAGTTATCACTAACATAATTCATATGTGGAAAAAGGGACACCACCAAAATGATCGTCGGTGGGAATAGAAGCCACTGTTATAATATATTAGTAAGAACTAAATTGCATGACAAACACCGAAGAAGAAGCAACGCGACTCTAACGAAACGAAGCCATGATCAATCAACGGAATAAGAAAATGCCTCCAAAACAGTTGAGATAACAGCTGTTTGAACAATGACACATATTTTCGTTGATCAAAATTGGAGAGTAAGGGCAGATCTGGAACCATCGAAGAGAGAATAATCGTGCACCAAGAAGAATATTAAATATACTATTCGCAATTATAATTAAATATATATATATACCTTTCGTTGACAACAAAACTGGTATTATTTGGTTTAGTATTTCTTGCATAAGAATAATCATTGAAAATGAATCAAATACATGCTTGTCTAGAATGCGACAGATCGTTCTCAAGTGCATTGGCCTTGGGTAGCCATAAAAAAGTTCACACCCAAACAGCTACACGATGTGATCAATGTGGTGAAATATTTCCATCAGCTCAAGCTTGTGCTGGCCATAAGAATGGCCATACGAGAATAATATATCATCCACAACCACCACAACCGTTACCTGGAGTGTCTTTTAAATGTGTATATTGTCCAAGCATATTTTCAACTTCTCAAGAACGTTTCGACCACATGGCTAAGTACCAGATCGTTCTCAAGTGCATTGGCTTTGGGTAGCCATAAAAAAGTTCACACCCAAACAGCTACACGATGTGATCAATGTGGTGAAATATTTCCATCAGCTCAAGCTTGTGCTGGCCATAAGAATGGCCATACGAGAATAATATATCATCCACAACCACCACAACCGTTACCTGGAGTGTCTTTTAAATGTGTATATTGTCCAAGCATATTTTCAACTTCTCAAGAACGTTTCGACCACATGGCTAAGTACCACTGATTTGGATTCTTTTTCACAAAGATATATGGGAGAACAATTTATTTTTGCATGCAAAAGTTAAATTTAGGAATAATTATTTGATCTTTCTTTTTTCTTATATTTTACGATTTTATCTTATTATAAGGAATTTTAGGTTAGTTGTTACAATTAGTTGGTCAACTTTATATTCTAAGGTGTCATTATTATTGTTATTGGTGCACGCATGTACGGCTAAATTGTACAAACTATTAATAAATTTTGTTATTATATTATTAAGGAGAAATTATTTGGTTAAATTTGTCTTTGTCTGTTATTCTTAAGTTCGAATTTGCTACACAAAATTTCCTTATATGATGTTTTTAAAAATAAACGTCATACTTTTAAGTATATGATTTTCCATATTTAATATCCAAATTAACGCAACTTAATTTTTTTTTTAAATAGATCTTGTTACTTCAAAATCCTTCCTAATTAGTTAGTAGAAAAGTAATGAAATTTGTAAACCTCCAATATATATTATAAACCAGATACTAACCCGCGAGTTGCGCGGTAGAATTTAATATATTATTGAGTATATATTAACAATAATATGTAATTTAAAAGTAATGTTAATTTTATTTTAAAATAGAATATATATGTACTTAAAGGTAAATATATCTTTGAATAATTATATATAAATTAGGTTTGCTTTAGTACAAAAAAAAAAAGGTTAAACATTATTGACTAATACAGTTTATGCAAAATATATTTAAATGTGGAATTTGTTTATTCAAGCTTATTGATTTCATTGAAGTAGCTTTTCTAATAATATATTTGTTAAATAGTTATGTATTTCTTTATTGTTAAAGTTATACATTTAGCTACAATATTTTTTTATTTTATATAATTTATAGTAGTTTTAAAACATTAGATTTATAAATTTATGTACTTTTTTACGTTTTCAATTTTATATCTTCATCCTAATTTTGTCAATCTCACTGTTGATCTAAGCATGCACTAAATAATATTGTGTGCTTTGTTTTATATTATAATATTTATTCGGGAGTGATAATTTGTTAAATTCGAAATATTGAAAGAATTCATTCGTGTATGGATTGGAATTGTTCAAATAATTATTTGACACGGTCAAGAAACTTCCAGAGTGGTTGAAAAATATTATAGGCAAGAAACGTTTGTAAATGTTTAAGACATAGAAAGTTTCGAGTCAATAATGAAATAGTTAGAGGTTCTTCATTTCTAAATATTTAATATTATTCATTTTGTTGTTGTTTCAATTATGCTTTGTGTTTTTTTAATTATATAAAGAAAAAGTATTAAGTGAGACACATTCAACATAGGGAAAAAAACTTATTTTCTATCTAATAATATTGATATATAATCTTGAACAATAATTCACAATAGAAAAATAATATTATTGAAGTATCTGTGAACTAATAGTGTGTCACACATAATGTGACATAGATCTTGTATTTTGTGTATTGAAGAGTCAACGCATTGTAATGATTTAAAGATTATGGATGATTTGCAATTTTTTTTTTTTTTTGACTTATTGAAATGAAAGTTTTGATGAGTAATTAGAGTTTTTTAAGTGTATTGATGAGTCGTTGAATGATAAATTAAAGCTGAAATTATATAATGTATCAAATAATTGTACTTGGACAATGTGTATTGAAGTAACAAAACATAATGGAATAAAATATAAATTTGGAATGTGCCACATCATAATAATTTTAGGAGTTCTGTTTTAATTATTATAATAATAGATAATAGATAATAGATTATTTTTATTCATTATATATTTTATAGTTTATTAACTAATATATTATAATATACAATATATATAGTTTTGGAATAAATGTTTATAGTTTAAAGTAGTTATTTACTTTAATCGAAAATTAAAAATTTATATTCTAGTTGAACAAAGTATCGAGATACAAATATATATTGAATATTTAAAAAAAAATTAAAATATTGTTTTTTGATAGGTATCTTTTAAAAATTATATAATCTATATAATTAAGATTGACATATTATATAACTTCAATATACGTTATACAACTTATTTCAATAAAGTAAAAAATATCTTTTAATTAGTTATTTCAAAAATTACATAATTAAGAGTTCGATCTTATATAATTTTAGAATGTCTTTTTTTTAACTGGTATCAAATTATTTAAAAATCACATAACTTTGGCACAACTTTTAAAATTATTTAAGAAGTTAGATTATTATTTAAATTAGTTTAGATTTTGAAAAATTTGTAATTAAAAAAATTAAACAAAAATAAAAATCATATATTTGTGTAGAGTATAATATCTTTTTAAATATTTGAAGTTATATAATTTAGAAATAGATAATATGTATTTTGAAAAATATAACTATTATAATTTTATTACAAACAACGAAAAATAGTATAATTTTGGAATCAATTTTTAATAATTTAAATAGTTTTTTATTTAAGTTATTGTATATGTGGGACTTTAACGTCTCCAATACAAAAATAAAAAATATTATATAATTAAGTAATATATATTACATACATATTTTGGGACCTAATATATAGTACGACATAAAAATAATATTATTTATCAATTAATCTTATGTTTCCAAAAAAAAATTCATTAAATTTTAAAGTAATTAAAAAAAATATTCAATAGTTTTATTTATTTAATTTTTTTATTGGAAATTATGGATTACATGATTCATATAGTTATGATTCTAGAGATAATTTATATAATCCCTAAATATAAATATTTAAATAAGAAATATTTTTTAGGGCAATTGTGCACATGAATATACTATTCGCAATTATATATATATATATATATATATACCTTTCGTTGACAACAAAACTGGTATTATTTGGTTTAGTATTTCTTGCATAAGAATAATCATTGAAAATGAATGAACTACATGCTTGTCTAGAATGTGGCAGATCGTTCTCAAGTGCATTGGCCTTGGGTAGCCATAAAAAAGTTCACACCCAAACAGCTACACGATGTGATCAATGTGGTGAAATATTTCCATCAGCTCAAGCTTGTGCTGACCATAAGAATGGCCATATGAGAATAATATATCATCCACAACCACCACAACCGTTACCTGGAGTGTCTTTTAAATGTGTATATTGTCCAGACATATTTTCAACTTCTGAAGAACGTTTCGACCACATGTCTAAGTACCACTGATTTGAATTCTTTTCCACGAAGATATATGGGAGAACAATTTATTTTTGCATGCAAAAGTTAAATTTAGGAATAATTATTTGATCTTTCTTTTTTCTTATATTTTACGATTTTATCTTATTATTAGGAATTTTAGGTTAGTTGTTACAATTAGTTGTTACAATTAGTTGGTCAACTTTATATTCTAAGGTGTCATTATTATTGATATTGGTGCATGCATGTACGGCTAAATTGTACAAACTATTAATAAATTTTGTTATTATATTATTAAGGAGAAATTATTTGGTTAAATTTGTCTTTGTGTTTTATTCTCAAGTTCGAATTTGCTACACAAAATTTCCTTATACGATGTTTTTAAAAATAAACGTCATACTTTTAAGTATATGATTTTCCATATTTAATATCCAAATTAACGCAACTTAATTTTTTTTAAATAGATCTTGTTACTTCAAAATCATTTCTAATCAGTTAGTATAAAAGTAATGAAATTTGTAAACGTCCAATATATATCTGCGGATGTGCATGTGACTATATATCCGCAACAAACTTCACAATTTTCCTAAGGATTTATCTACGGTACTGCTCCGTAGGAAATGTCCGCAACAATTCCGCAGGTAATTGCCTGCAGATTGTCTTTTGAATTTTTATTAATATTTTTATAAATAAAGTAGAGATTTTTAAGATCTTGATGTGTATATTGAAGAGTCGTTGCATTGTAATGATTTGAAGATTATGGATGATTTGTATTTTTTGTTTTTGTTTTGAGTTATTGAAATGAAAGTTTTGATGAGTAATTAGAGTTTTTTAAGTGTATTGATGAGTCATTGAATGATAAATTAAAGCTGAAATTATATAATGTATCAGATAATTGTACTTGGGCAATTGAAAAAGTTTGCATTGTATATTGAAGAAACAAAACATAATAGAATAAAATATTAATTTGGAATGTGCCACATCATAATTTTGCTGGCAAATATTTAAGGATGTGGCATAGATGAAGAATTTTGGAGGAGTTCTATTTTCATTATTATAATAGATAATAATAGAAAATTGATATGATACTTTAACAAACAAAAAAAAATGTATACTTCAAAAAGAATTACAATTTACTAATTGCATATACATATAATTGGACTTTGCACTCAAATCTATTGTGAATTTAATTTAAATTTGAAGTTATGTAATTAGTAGGTTATACATAAATTTTATTATGAATTTTCAATAAGGTTGGTTGTTCTTGCTATTCTTATATGTAGATGTGCCTCTCTTTATCTAATATTTTCAATTATAAGTAAAGGATTACATTTTAGTAATATATTAACTTGGTAATGAAAAATTAATTTGTTAAGATAATTTAAGAAGCCAATTGGTGAAAATAGTTGTGGTGGATAATGTATAATATTTTGTCCTTTAATAAAAAAAATCATTCATAAAGATATTAAAACCGATTATTAATATTGGAGAGACTTATGAAATTGTGAGTCATGCTCTATGTGCCCATAAATTGGTTGATTCTTCTCCTAGTTCTCTATAGGAATAGACTATATATCTTGTTGTGAGTTATAATGAAGTACATACTAAGGACCATCTCATCTCATTCTCAAAATAAATGAAGATGTCTATCTATTACTATAATTTTCTAATATATAATTGATATAAAGGCACACATTCTTAAAATATGTGATATTATAATCTAGTATTTATATAAGAAAATCATAGTAATTGAAAGTTTAATTTCTTTTAAAAAATGGAGGATCTCAAGTCGTTATAATAGTTTAATTTCTTTTTGTTTATAACGCATGCTTCTGGTAATGGAATACAATCAATGTATTTGTTTGCTCGTGTTCCATATACAACATCATCTTCAACATCGTTTTCAACATTTTTTCCATTATAGCTTGTGTTTTTTTTTTTGGCAAAGAAAACAAATTGACTAACTTTTCATAGTATTGGTAAGACATGTTTACATATTTATACAAAGAGGTTGGATCCTCAAAAGAATCAAAATGGGAACAAATTAATTCACCATGCATAAGTGTATGCAAATCCTTTTTTTTTTCTTTTTAGAGAAATAAATGATTTAGTTTGTCACATTAAGTAAAATTTTAATGATATTGATCGATAATTTGTAATAGTATGCTTCATCACCTTTTGTTTTTTGGAAAATGATATTTAACACTAATTTATATATGATATTTGACTATCTCTAGGTAACATTTTATTTGGTCACATAAAACAATGATTTATATATAATTGACGGAATGTTTGGTATTGGTGCCATTCATTATTCATTCTATTTGAATCATGTTAATAATTCATGTCAATTACATGATGAATAACTAAAGGCGGAAGCGTACTTGTGGGAATTGCCATTAATGAAATCCTGGGATGATGATGATAGAGCCAATGGGTTGGGTGATCTTCCTCAGCAAAACACCCTGAAGACCTTGCTCTCTTGATGGGGATAGAGAGAACCAGAGAGTTTTCTCCTTTAGGGTTTTGAAACTGAATAGTCTTGTTGTGTTTGCCTTGGGGACCATTACCCCTATATATAACTATTTTTTAGTTATATCCCAAATTGCAGTATTTCCAATTCAGCCCCTCATTAAATTAGAAACTGCCTGGTATCTACACTATTAATTTTCATAACCATTATGCTCTTTAGCCATAAACTATTATATTTTATTTGACCCCTAGTTTATTGGCTAATTATATAATGACCCTAACACACTTTATTAATTAATTACATATGTGACCCATAAATCTTACAATCTCCCACTGGTCACACATGTATCCTTAGGAGTGTGTTAGACTTTATGACGTCAAAAATGTCATTATAATTAACTTGAGTATAATCCAAATTGTCCCGTCCATTAATCATATCAGCACATGGAACCAAAGAGGCTTTCGTCATAATAAGCATAACTAAACCCATCAATGATCACCCGTACTGACACAACTAAATGACATAGACCCATTATGAAAAGTGTAGCATGAAAATTACATGAAGTTGGTCAATGCATGTCAATTTTCAACTGGTCCTACTTTATCGAATGAGATCATACCATAACTTAAATGTACAAAGTAACCAAAAACTGAATACTTTAAACTTTATTTCTGATCAGAAAGTCCAAATACAATGTATTTGTACTTTACAATTAAACATAGAACATGAATTACATAATGGACGAAACTCCCACTAAAATCAAGATTCCTCAAACTGTAGCACACCCATGTGAGCAGTATGCTCATGAAAGACCTTGGGTGGTAGACCTTTAGTGAGTGGATCCGCAATCATGGAGTTTGTCCTTAAGTGTTCTATGGATATCTGTCCACTTTGTACCTTCTCTTTAACAACTAGGAACTTAATGTCAATGTGCTTTGACTTGGTTGAGCTCCTATTATTGTTAGAATACAGGACTGCTGATCTATTGTCACAATACAACTTGAGTGGTCTTTCAATCCCTTCAACTATTTGCAGCCCCGTGACAAAATTTCTCAGCCAAATGCCCTGGTCAGATGCCTCATGAATTGCTACGAATTCTGCTGCCATGGTTGATGAAGCAGTAAGACCTTGCTTGGCACTACGCCAAGAAACTGCTCCACCAGCTAACAGAAAGACATAGCCTGAAGTTGATCTTAAGCTGTCTTGGCATCCCGCAAAATCCGAGTCAGAGTACCCAGTGATCTCTAACTGGTCTGACCTCCTATATGTGAGCATGTAGTTTCTTGTTCTCTTCAAATATCTCATGACCCTCTTGGCTGCTTTCCAATGGTCAAGACCTGGATTGCTTAAATATCTGCCTAAAATCCCTACTATGAACGCTATGTCTGGACGCGTACATACTTGGGCATACATAAGACTCCCTACAGCTGAAGCATAAGGGATCTTTTGCATTTCTTGAATTTCCAAACTTCCCTTAGGGCACTGTTTGAGACTAAACTTGTCTCCCTTAGCAACTGGGGTGTCCCCTGGTTTGCAATCCTGTAACCCAAACCTTTTGAGAACCTTATCGATATAGCTCTTTTGTGACAATCCAAGAATACCTCGAGATCTGTCTCGGTGTATCTGAATTCCTAATACAAAAGAGGCGTCACCAAGATCTTTCATCTCAAAATGCTTTGATAGAAATTTCTTAGTTTCGTGCAACATGCCTATATCGTTAGTGGCAAGCAGTATGTCATCAACATACAAGACCAGGAAAATATGTCTGCTCCCACTGAACTTATGATACACACAATCATCAACTGTATTCATCTCAAAACCAAATGAGAGAATTACTTGATGAAATTTATGGTACCATTGACGAGAAGCTTGTTTTAGCCCATAAATGGATTTTCTTAGTTTGCACACCATATTCTTTGGGTCTCCCAACACAAAGTTTTCTGGCTGCACCATATAGATCGTCTCATCAATGTCGCCATTGAGAAAAGCTGTTTTTACATCCATTTGATGAAGCTCCAAATTAAAGTGAGCAACAAGAGCCATGATTATTCTTAAAGAGTCCTTCGATGAAACCGGAGAGAAAGTCTCTTTATAATCAATCCCTTCCTTTTGAGTATAACCCTTAGCTACAAGACGTGCCTTATATCTCTCCACATTACCATTGGAATCCCGCTTGGTTTTAAAAATCCATTTGCAACCAATGGGTTTCTTTCCTTCAGGTAATGGGATAAGTTCCCAAACTGAATTGTCTTGCATAGACTTGTACTCCTCATTCATTGCTTCGATCCACTTATCTGAACGAGAATCTTGCATGGCTTGATGAAAGTTGACTGGGTCGTCTTCCGTCATGCCAACATTTTCCTCTACCTCATTGATAAATACTACATAATCATCCGAAATAGCATTTTTCCTTTCTCTAGTGGATCTCCGCAATGGAGCTGGCTCTTGAGGCACTTGTTCTTGAGGATCTTGAATTTGATCTGGATTTTGTTCTTCCTGAACAACCAGATCATCTTGAGTTTGTTCAATAATGGGAAAGTCAATTGGTGGAAGAATCAGTTCTGGAATTGTTACCGATTCTTCCTCAAAGACAAAATCTTTAACCTTAATCTTCCCCCCAAACTCAATATCCTCAAAGAACGTTGCCGTTCCCGTCTCAAAAATTGTTCTCAAATTAGGATCATAAAATTTATAGCCCCTTGATTTTTCTGAGTACCCTATAAAATAGCTGCTAATTGTTCGGGGTTCAAATTTCTTTTCATTCGGCCTATAAGGCCTTGCCTCAGCTGGACATCCCCAAACATGAAGGTGCTTCAGACTAGGCTTACGCCCAATCCAAAGCTCATAAGGTGTTTTAGCCGCTGCCTTAGTTGGTACTCTATTAAGAATGTATGCTGCTGTTTTTAATGCCTCTCCCCAGAGTGACTCTGGCAAGGTGGAATGACAAATCATACTCCTTACCATATCCTTAAGAGTCCTGTTTCGTCTTTCAGCTACACCATTCATGCTGGGTGACCCCGGCATAGTGTATTGTGGGACGATTCCACATTCCTCTAGGTATTTGGCAAATGGTCCCGGACGTTGTTCACCTGAACCGTCATATCTGCCGTAGTATTCACCACCACGATCAGATTTGACCTTTTTAATTCTTTTATTAAGTTGATTCTCAACTTCTGCCTTAAAGGATTTGAACACGTCTATTGATTGGGACTTTTCGTGAATTAGGTAAAGGTAGGCATATCTAGAATAATCGTCTATGAATGATATAAAATATTGTTGACCATTCCAAGAAGGAGTTGGAAATGGCCCACAGATGTCCGTATGTATCAATTCTAAGACGTCTGTAGCTCTATATGCGCCTAATTTCTTATCTTTAGTCTGTTTTCCTTTAATGCATGCTACACAAACGTTAAAGTCTGTGAAGTCAATGGAATCTAAAATTCCATCTGACACAAGTCGTTCAACTCTATTTTTAGAGATGTGACCTAGACGCTTGTGCCAAAGCACCCCTGAATTGAAATTGTCAATTTTCCGCTTAGTACCACGTGATTCCACATTCAAGGTTTCATTATAGTTAGCCACAGTTTCCAACAAATAAAGATTATCATAACCAGAAAGTAAACCGGTTCCAACAACATTCGAATTTAAAGACAAAGTAAATTCTTTATTCCCGAATGAACAATAATATCCTGATTTGTCCAAATAAGAAATAGAGATCAAATTCCGTCTAAATGACGGTACAACAAAAGTGTCTTTTAAATCCAAATAATGACCGGAACTTAATAATAATCTAAATTTTCCTATGGCTTCAACTTCTACCTTCTTCCCATCTCCTACATAGATCCATCTTTCAGTATCACTAGGCTTTCGGAAGTTCAGGCAACCCTGCATTGAAACACTGATGTTAGTAGTTGCACCAGAGTCTAACCACCAAGTGTTTCTAGGTACTGAAGCTAAATTAACCTCAGAACAGACCAAAGACAGAATCATACCTTTCTTAACACGCCAAGCGTGATATTTGGCACAATCCTTCTTCACGTGTCCAGAACTCCTGCAGAAGAAGCAGTTGTTATCCTTAGTCTGCTTCTTTTGTTCTGGACCCTTAGCAGCAGCTTTGTTCTTGGGCTCCTCAATTCTTTTCCTTTTGCCCTTGTCTTTAGAGATGCTAGTAAAGTGAGCACTTTCAGTCCTATCTTGCTTCAGCCTGTCCTCTTCTTGCACACATAATGAAATGAGCTCATTAAGAGTCCATTTCTCCTTTTGACAATTATAAGTCACCTTAAACTGACTGAATTGCGAAGGAAGAGACAGCAATACTAAATGAATGAGTAAGTCATCTGACAACTCAAGCTTTAGACCTTTAAGCTTAGAAGCAATGTTGGACATCATCATAATGTGCTCTCTTATATTTCCCTTGCCTTGATACTTCATGGAAATTAAATTCTGAAGCAAAGAACTTGTTTCAGCCTTATCACTTTTTACAAAGCGTTTTTCCATCTCAACAAGGAAATTTTTAGCTGTATCTATCTCATCCGAGACAGCACCTCTAAAGACCTCGGGAATGCCACGCTTTATGATCATAAGACTTATGCGATTTGAGCGATCCCATTTCTCATACTCTAATTTTTCTTCAGAAGAACTAGAGTCCTTAGGAGTAGAGGGTCGATCAATTCTTAATGCAAGGTCTAGATCCATGCAGCCAAGAACAATCAAAATGTTCTCTTTCCATTCCTTAAAATTTGTCCCATCAAGGACAGGAATAGAACTCAAATTTGCAGATATGGAAGCAACCGATGCTGTAAATTAAATAAAGAACGAAACTTAGAAACTCACATTATAGGAAAATAAATCAATAAATAAATAAATACATATGTTCAAATCATGGAATTTAACCCATCTCAAGATACCCAGTGCACCATTGATGTCAAGTCTTTGGACAGTAACACCAACTGCTAGTGGTACTCTTGTTGCAACGATCAAATATTGACAATAAGACATGTCAAACAATAAACCTTCCTTTGGGCCGATTTACTGCTCACATGTATACCAAATAATTGTCACACATTTATCATCGCAGGTGTACATGTAATTCTGCCAAATGTTAACCTTCCTTTGGGCCGGTCAATACCCGCATGAATAAACATATACACAGCCATTTGACACTCTTCACGAGCAATTTAGACAAGAGAGGTCACTTTGGCGACGTCAAGTTTCAATTAACTCATTCAAAAATGTCAAACTTGACTTGAACATATATTTATTATATCCAAATAAAACAATATTTAAAAAATATTGTTCACTAATATAAACTTTATTTTATTAGTATTAAAAAAATATTTATATTCAAATAAAGTTTATATTAATGAAAAATAATTTTTTTTTTTTTTTATACAAATCATCGTTAACCTTCAGAGAAAAAGATAGTCCAACGTTTTGGGGCATGGCGATGAGAGCATATTGATAATTCAATCGTCATTTTCCATATTAATACACCCAATATTTTTTGATAGGAGCTTTGGATGAAACGTAATGCAAAGTGATGATTTTTTTTTTTTTAGTTGGCTATATGAATACATGTGGTGTCCAAAACAGTACTGTCCTACATTACATGCACGATGATGCCAACCGAAATCATGCTTTTGCATTATTATTTCGTGCAAACAACAACCGAAATCACATATGCGTTTAACTTCAAACCATTACAAAAAAAAAAATTATAACCGGAAACAAAAAAAAATATGGATTCCATAATATATATATCAAAATTCACAAATTACAAACCCTAATTTTTCAATCATGTCAAAATTCCCAAATTGAATCCTAAACATAGACAATAACCGAATTTCATCATGAATTAAACATGGTAGGAGCTCTGATACCAATTGTTAATAATCCATGTCAATTACATGATGAATAACTAAAGGCGGAAGCGTACCTGTGGGAATTGCCATTAATGAAATCCTGGGATGATGATGATAGAGTCAATGGGTTGGGTGATCTTCCTCAGCAAAACACCCTGAAGACCTTGCTCTCTTGATGGGGATAGAGAGAACCAGAGAGTTTTCTCCTTTAGGGTTTTGAAACTGAATAGTCTTGTTGTGTTTGCCTTGGGGACCACTACCCCTATATATAACTATTTTTTAGTTATATCCCAAATTGCAGTATTTCCAATTCAGCCCCTCATTAAATTAGAAACTGCCTGGTATCTACACTATTAATTTTCATAACCATTATGCTCTTTAGCCATAAACTATTATATTTTATTTGACCCCTAGTTTATTGGCTAATTATATAATGACCCTAACACATTTTATTAATTAATTACATATGTGACCCATAAATCTTACAAATCATACACTAGCATATATATACGAAAAAGAAATCTAGAAAGGTTTTTTTTTTTAAAGAGGAAAATATTATTACTTCATACTATGGGGATTTAATAGTAGTAATTTTGTATAGATATTAAATTTCATATATAATATTATTTTTATAGGTAAATGTTAGTAGTTAATTAGATTATGTTGGTTTTTTATATTGAATTTGGGATCTCGTGTCTAAAGTTTTGTTTAAGAGTGTACACATACTTCCTTTAACATCATACGGTAAATAAACTTATTTCAGCATTCAATGTAAATTGTTTCTAAAAGTGGATTTTAGAAGATGCTTAATTTGACATGGTGCCACTATAACGGAGTAACGCCTGGCATCATGGAATTGATCCGCAGTTGAGGCTGATGGTAGCAGTTTGAAGTTTGAATAGTTATTTCACTTTGTCGTGGCGTTCGATATATTCTCGAATATGAAGCATATAGTTGCTAAGTTGTCAAACAATTTTCTAGAAGATAAATTAGCAGATAAGCTATTAGCGGTATTGAGATGCAAGCAATTAGTTTCTAATAAGGCAACATAAAATTCATGCCAATTGCCATGAAAACAAAATAAGGGAGAGAGTTTAATTGATTTTTCAATTAAAAGGTTTAATTTATTTTGATTATACTATAAAATTCAGTGTACTCAATAATAAGCAGTCACTAATTATTATTACTTGCGTTCATGTGATATATATAAAAATTTATTTAAAATCTAAAACTATATATATATATATATATATATATATATATATATATATATATATATAATATTTAGTTATTTCTATCATGTTTAGTTCAATCAAAATTTGATTATAGTAATATGTGTGTTTAATGATATTAAATATATTTTTGGGTTATATTATAAATAGTAGATAGTTTATTTATTTATTTATTTTTAATAAGTAATTTATTTGTATTTGGTGGTTGCGTGACTAAAATTCTCTCGTGGATTATTAGAGACGACGACCGACGGAGACGCGACAAACTAACAAATCAGATTCATTCGGCAAAATCTTCAAACGAGGTAAGGGTGAAAGGAGGTTTGATTTTATGAGTATAAAATAACGTGGGATGAACAGAAATGATGTAATTCCCATAGATTCATCTGAGGCTTAATACGTACGGTCGAACCCTATTGAGTAATAATAATTAATTTAATAACATATGAACGGTAATAGTGAGGACTAAAATATAATTTAGAAACCTATAGATTGTGAATTAATTTATATCAATATTACATGTTATTTTATTTTATGAAACCTTATACTAATTGTTATTGTATGAATGATGTGTATTTGAGTGTTTTTGTCTACCTGATTGAAATTGTGATGTTACTTGGATGCCCCACTTGTTGATTTCTTATTATGTGATTGATAAGACTAGGCTATGCATTGTGAGTAATGTAGAGTGAATACAGGGATTTTATTGTGATTGATTGATATACATATATGATGATGTAAGTTCTGACGAATATTGTGAATTCAAATTGAGGCTTGTTGAGTTGTGATAATCGAATAGGTATGAGATATGTGTTATAGATTTTGGAGTAAGGACTATTTTGTCATCATATAGAGAGGGTCTGACAAACCTAGTGATTCGGGGAAGTACATTTGAATGAGCTTGATCGTAGAGGGCTACAATCGAACTGTAAGGTAAGACTGATAGACCTTGGGGGTATCTCTGGTGGGAAATTCCTATGTGGATTAATGAGTAGAATGGTACCAAATGATGAAGAAGTATAGAGTAACATGTAGGGATGGGAATAGGCTAGGCCGTCCGATAGGGGCCTATGGCCTGGCCTACTTATGGTCTGGCCTGGCCTGGCCTGTTTAATAAAAAGGTCAGGCTCAGACTGTTTTTAAAGCCTATTTATGTAAATAGGTCAGGCTCAGGCTTGTAAAAAAGCCTATTAGGTCTGATAGACCGACCTATATATATTTTATATATATTCCATTCTCTATTTTTTCTTCTTCTAATTTCCATTGCACTCACTCCAACAAACATGTATGAAAACAACATATTTTTTATAAAAACCGATATTATTTATTTGCTACTTTATATTTTATAAAAATCAATACTATTTATTTGTTATCTTTATATATATTATTAGTATATAAATTTAAAAACCCTAATTGTTTATTATTACTGATATGAGTTTGTTTGAGAGGTAATATTCCGAGTTGTTTGAGAGGATTTGTTTAGAGGTAATATTCTGAGTTGTTTGAGAGATAATAATAGGTGCGTTTGTTTCAATAAAAAATTTATTCTTTTAAACCAAAAACTATTTTTTAGGGTTTAAAAGGTATTTGTTTCATATTTTTAAAAAATTATTTTGTTAGAAAAATCATTTTTTTATTTAATATATATATACATATACACATTAGTATTGGTATATGGAGAATCATATAAATCGATATGTGTAGAGCATCATATAGCTATAGATAATTGTTTATTTATTACCTTTATATATATATATATATTATTACTAAATATGATGTTGCACGAGAGGATTTGTTTCAGAGGTAATAATCTGAGTTTGTTTGAGACCATTTGTTTGAGAGATAATAATGGGTGCGTTTGTTTTAATAAAAAATTTATTCTTTTAAACCAAAAATCATTTTTTAGAGTTTAAAGGGTGTTTGTTTCATATTTTTTTTAAATTATTTTGTTAGAAAAAATATTTTTAATGTGAATAAGGCTTTTAAATAGGCTTACATGTCAGACCATGGTAGGCTGTAGGCCAAACTCAGGCCGAAAAAAAAACCTATCATAGGCCGTAGGCCAGGCTTAGGCCTTAAAAATTCATTGTAGGTCAGGCTCAGGCCTTTCAAAGCCTGGCCTGGCCTGGCCTATTCCCACCTCTAGTAACATGCATAACATTTCATCCCTGTAACTGTTGTATTGTGATTGAATTAGATTAACCTTTGATATTATGTTCTTGAATGTTTCCCTTTATTTGTGTTGTGTTGACTACTTGTGTGTTCTCCTCGTTTATCTTATACTGTTACATAATTTCGAAATTTATCATTCGTGTTCTTCCCATTGTTTGGTGTTGTGGAAACCATTTTGTCTTGAAGACTCTTATTATATGCATTGTGTTAACGACATGTTTGAACATATTTTATTTTGGGAATTCCCGCTCTAAGAAGTTAAGAATCTTTATTGTTAATTCATGAATACATTGATTTTGTTTTCTTAGTCTCTTTCATATATATTTAATATAGGATAAAGACAAAATAAGATATATATATATATATATATATATATATATATATATTAATTTTTTTTATATAAATAAACCAAAAATTCTAAAACAAAAAGTAAATAAATTATGAAATAATTTTATATAGTTAAAAAAGTTGTTTACACTATTAAATAAATAACTTAAATTTTTAAAAATTGCAATACATTGCACCGAATTTAAATTTTCGAAAACATATATGTAACAATAAAATAATGACTTATAATTGATTGATTATTTGGTATTGGTATCATTTATACTTCATTCTATGATACTTGAATCATAGACTAACATATATATGAAAATGAAATCTCTTTTAAAGTTTTTTTTTTTAATTCAAAAGGGAAAAATATTATTAATTCATATTTGGGGAATTGGTACATCGAATTTTCAACTTATTATTATGGAGATTACATTGCAGAATTACATTATTTAATAGCAGTAATTTTGTATAAACATAAAATTTTATATATAATATTTTTCTTTATAGACAAATGGTAGTAATTAATTAGATTATATTAATTTTTTAAATCAAATTCAAATTCTTCTAACTGAAACTCTTTAACGTTCTTTAACTGAAAGTTTAATATTTATAATCAATTATTAAGCTTTTCATTTTTTTTATAGAAAAACATATTTATTTTTAGAATAACTTGACAACTCCTTTTATATATATGTTTTTTTATGTAAAGAACTATATATTATATGTTCAGGAAAAAAAGTATTATTATACCAAAAATTAAAAAAACTATTCTCTATTATGCTCTCATAAGTTGACTATGATGATAGCTGTCAACATAAATTCTAAAAAGTTTATTTAATTCTATTTCCTAAGAGCCTAAAGAAGATAGATTGTCTCTTCCTAAACATCTATTAGTTAACTATTTGCTTAGAATATGCTCTCTTTTCATATTTTCTTTTATATATGTGGACATTTCAATTGAGATGAACTGTTATTGTGAGAGGTGTGACCATTAAATCACAACCATTAGATTTTAGTTAACGGTTGAGATATTGTCTCTATAAAACACTGCACCTCCTTTATCTTTTTTTTTCATATATATATATATATGCGCGTGTAATTTTGTATCAATTTCCAACACAATCAATGTTATTCCTTGTCTTAATTATATACTAGAATATTACTTGCGTAATTTTTATTTTATAATTATATATATATATATATATATATATATAATTTATTAATATATTAATTTTGTAAATAGGTGAGGTTATAAGAAGAATAAATAAAATATAAGAATTTGTAGAGTTTGTAATTAAATAAGTATTTTTACTCTTGAAATAAGATGATTAAAATAATATTTTACAAAAGTTTAATTATAAAATTCTTTTAGGAATTGGAAAATTATTATTAATCAAAATAGAATATATATACACATATATATACATATATATATATATAGTTAAAGTTAATAATTTTTTCACCTTAATTTAAACCTGAGTTCTACCGTTCTTTAACATTTAACTCAAACCAGTTGAAATATCCACCTCACATTGATAAGTTCTTATATATGGAAGATTTAACTTAGACACATAAAGCACCTAATTAGAAGCAATTAATCCCTCATTTGGAAAAGAAGATGCAAAACCGGGGATTTGCTTCATCAAAATATCTAAAACGGAAATTAGAGCAAATATGAAAAGAAGAAAAACCTAAATACATATCTTAACATGAAGAAGATTGATGTTGACGATAGGAGGTTGTGATTTGTTGACAGAGAAAATGACAGTTGAGAAGCAACACACTTGCGAGAGATCGCAGTTTGTAGATAGGGATGAGAAGCTTGAGAAACAACGATGACAAAATCACAAGACGAGAAGCACTAATTGATCTTGCACAAAATATTATGGGAAGCGAAAAATATTAACTAAAATATTATAATTGAAATTTATAAAAGTCATATAGTTTTATCATAATTGAAATGTTATAAGTATTAACTCTAGCCATGAAGTGAACATTTTTGAACCAAGATACTTGACATCCTTGGATGCTTGTCTCCATTTAGAGGATATTTTTCAACTACACATTGATAGGGGCGTCAATTAAAATAAGCTCTTCGAACTTCATCTCATTGATTCATCGGATATCCTCAAATTTGGAGACGTTTTTCGTGATCACGTTTTAAACAATTGTCATCAAATTTATCCATGGTGATTTTTTGAATTTTACAAGATTGTTCATCTAGTTGAACTGTTTGATCAATGGAAGAATGTTTTTTAAGTGTTGATGTTGAAGTTTTGCAATTTTCGTCTTTGTCGAAAACTTACTTTTTAAAAAATGCATCAATTTAAATATCATGTCACTCTTAAAAAGTACACAAATTAATTAAAACAGATAACAAATTGATAAAAATAATTCACAATTAATAAATAGTATCATACCATATCATATATCAATTGTTAACATGTAAGTAGTTGGATTCCTAATTAGGGTGTTATAGTTTGTCTGTTCAATAGTAGTTATCATTCAATACCAGGTAGTTTCTCTATATAGGTCGTTTTATTAATTTTATTATATTTTATTAGTATAAATTCTAATAAATGTCTATCTCATTTCTCGTTTTATCTCTTCAATCGTTTAATTTCTAAAATAATATCAGCGGCTTGATTGTGATTTAAGAACTATTGAATAATCTCATTTACATTGTGGTAAAGATAAGAAGAACATTATTGCTGACAAGAACCATTGACATTTATTTTTTACTCTATTTATAGAGAAAAATTACTTAAGTAAGAGAGAAAAATGATAAGAACCTGAAAGATATAAGAAGCATATTGAGATAGTCAGAGGATTAAGACCAAGAAGCGACGCTAACGCGGCTGACTGCTGTGATTGAGAGAGAGAGAGTCAAATAGTAGAGATGGAGTGAGCAAGACATAGAGAGGGACAATGTGAATTTCTCAAAACCTTAAAGGTTTGAAAATATTTTAGTAACCTATCACTATTATTTTAATAATCTATCATTATTTTTTTTATAAAAAAAATAAAATAAAAAATGTTAGGGATATTGTGGTCCCTGTCTACTCGCTCCTGAAAAGGTGTGCCACTGCCGAAAAGGTTCACGACGACAAAGAGGGAGAGCGAAAGATAAAGACTATGGAGTAGCTTATGCTTATGGCCCTTACCGCTATTTTCCATTTTAAAGAAGTGAAGTAAAATCACTGAAAAATGTCCGCGACACTTGCGATGCAAAGCCATTTAAAAAAAATCGTGAATCTCATTTTTTCATTTCAAATAAATAAAAAATACATTTTTAAAATAAATCTAAACGTTACTGTACTAACTATGACATTCTCCTATATTTTAACTAGTATTATACATCATATATAAATAATTTAATAAAATTTATGTAATATTGTGATTAATTTACATTCTAACGACAATAATCTCTAATAGATCATCAGTATTAGTCGAAATCACAAATCATTAACATGATTACAACTACTATATAAAATTTTGTTATTAATTATTTCATTGAATCAATTATGCCAGTTTTCTTTTAACATTATTTATTTAAAATCAAATTCGAGAAACACAATTTTTTAGAAAACATAAATTTCTTCAAAAAATAAATAAGAAATAAAGATTAGTGAAATTAACATTGGAAACATGGACATGCATTATTGAAAATTGTAAAGTAAAAATGCACTACAAGCCAAAAGAGACATGAAAAATTGAGTGAATAAAGTGCAGAGGAAAAGTAGTGGTCCTAATTACATCTATGATCTAGATCCCGAATCAAAATCAGTCAACTAGTATCCACTTTTCTCTTGTTTTAGTTTAATAGCATTAAGTAATGTAATTAATTAAATATGTTTGTGTCACTCTGAATACTTGCTTCATGACTCAGCAATTTTAAACTATGACTTTTTATTTTTTCTTTTACAAATCCAACCAAGCATATATGATGACATGTCTACCCTTTAAATATTTGATTTAAATAGTTGGTGTATTAAATGTGAGTATAATTTTTTTTTTTTATCTATGTTAGATGTATCGAATATCTAATTCTTTTTTGTTTTCATAATAGACGATTAATACATCTAATATTTTTAAGTTTTGATAAATATGTGTAGTTATTTTTAGCCTAATTTGATAATTATTTTGCCTCCCCTCGTGATCCAACACCAAATTATGAGTGACGAGGGTTATATTGCCCAGTGCTCATATGTTTCATAACATAGAACAAATAAATAAAGAATCCAAATCGAGAGTCGTAGACTATCTTACATAAAGTCTTACATCTTTATGTGTTTTCAAAGAGGACATAATTACTCTATTAACTTTATAATTCTTATAAAATTTTATTTTTAGTTTTTATAAAAAAATACATTTTTTTATTTTAATAAAATTATTATTCAAGGGGTTTTAATCTGTGTTGGAATGTCACCAATATTTTTGAATAATTTTTTAGAAGTCATGTTTACGTCAT
This sequence comes from Cicer arietinum, assembly GCF_000331145.2. Lineage (NCBI taxonomy): Eukaryota > Viridiplantae > Streptophyta > Magnoliopsida > Fabales > Fabaceae > Cicer > Cicer arietinum. The sequence continues at coordinate 28,015,072 of NC_021165.2, read as the reverse complement.
TATAAAAGTTTCATTATAAGAAATGAGTTTAAAATTCGATTAATTGGTTCTTATTTTCGTTATTTTTATCTTGACTTTATAGCGTTTAAAAAAATCACATCTAATTTATTTCAAATTAAAATATTTTAAATTTTTGTGAAAATTATTTGTAAACTTCTAAGTATACTTGAAAAAAATGTACAAAAATATATATTGATATTTTAAAGAGACTAAAAACAAAATTTTAAAATTTTATGGAGACTAAAAATATTATTAAATATGTGAGAATATGATTATTAATTAAATAAGTTAAGTTTGTTATGATAAAAAAAATACAGAATTAATTATTCTGTTATTGAACCAACCTTATAATCAAATAATGATGTCACACATGCCCAAACTTGATAAGTAATATTCTTTTTACTAATTATCACTCCTTTATGTTAAAAATCAATACAATTTGAATCATTCTATTTTTTTCTTTAACCGAATTAACTATTATCTTTAGTATATCATTAATAAGGACAATTTGGAAATTACATATGATATATATTCACATTAAACATCAATAACAATTTACAACACAATCCAACATCATGAACAAAACAAAGGTTTGACATTTTACTACCTTATAAGAACTCTGAACTCTGTCTTATACTAAAAAAATGCATATATAGCTTCACTAATGTAACAACAGTTATTCCCTTTGCATAATAGTATCATAAGGTCCAAATTGACATCCATGAAGAGAATCTCTAAGCAAACATTGGTCTTGTGGTTTAGATCCATATGATGAAACATCACACATTAATGGTGTCATGAACATGTTCCCATTTGTTGAATTGAAAACAGTACTAGGCACATTTTCATATGAAAATTTCAAGTTACATTCTTGTTTAACCAATTGAGAAGTAGTTTTGTAAATTTGCGATGAAGGGGATTTTGTCTCTATGAGATTCATCATTGTGATGTCATGGATACTAGATCTTTTTTTGTCCTTCCCTCCATTAAGTTGCCTTAGGAAATATTTTTGTGCATGACTTGCAACTTGTGTTGGTGTCCTTGTTGTCACAAAATCATGAGATATGTTTTTCCAATCTCCTTTACCATATTTCTTTAGACCCATCAGAAATTTCCTGTGAATTTGATGGTTTAATTAGCAAATAATCCATTGGAATTAAAATCAACCAAGACAAAAAATTCTTGGACTTTAGGTAAATATTTGGCAACAAAAATTGAACAAGTTAATTTCATATTATTTTAAATAATAATGTTAGTGTTTAATTTTTTTGTCGGAAAATATTAATAGTAGGGATCAGACAACTTCCTACGTAGAACTTTTTCGATCTTAAATTTTTGTCTTCGAATCACATCAATAATATTTACTCTAATTTTTTACAATATTATGGATTATGATGCACGAGTGCATGACTCCTATTTTTTTGTTTTTTATTTTTTATTTATTTTTAAAATAGTCAATATTAATAATTAGTTATTAATTTTATTAAAATATAAGAAGTTGTGATGTTCCCTCAACCCATCAAACCAAACTTTTATGAGTCCTTATGCATAACCCATATTTAAAACCTTTATATTAACAAAAATTAACTCTTTTATTTGAAAAATAACCAAAGTTTACTCAAATTATAGTTAAACCAACTACATGAAACAATTACTCAAAAGTCAAAACTACTTAGGAAAGAAAAAAGTCTTCATCTATTATATGAGAGAGAGAAAGAGAGGGGGAAATAGAAAAATATATTTAAACATTATCTAAATGAAGGTCACTTGTGAGGAAACAACATAAAAAACAGAACAAAAATTAGGCTTATGAATGTGTGCAATGCAAATACCTGTGTTCTTCTGTAGTCCATGGAACTCCTTTCTTCTTATCATACTCTAATAGCCTATTGGAAATACCCCTTTTGCCATTAACACTAAAAAAATTGTTGCAATCATCAAAGTTTTGATTTTTAACCCATTCCAAAGTGAAAGAACTAGTAGTAGAGTAAATAGGAAAAGGGATCAACCCTGATTCAATAACACTCACATCTTCTACAAGATCCCTATAATGTTTCATCACATCACCAATAGTCTTAGTTGGAATCATTTTTGCCACCTTCATCCAACGGTTAGGAGTGTCCTTATCATATAAAGCTAAAGCATTCTCAAATAATTTGTTTTCTTCTAAAGTCCATTTGGTAATAATTCCCTTACTCTCTTGGAACAACCAATTGGAATTTTGAAGATGATGATAACAAGTAGATGGTGAAAGAACATCAATTACTCTCCTCATTGTTCTATCTATTTGTAGTGTGATAAATAGCAAGCATGCCAAAGAAAGAAGAATGCTGGTATGATCGCACCTGATTAAGAACTTTGTGAGAGAAAATGTTTTCTCTTCAAAATCTAATGTTCATGACAAATTCTAATGCTTATGGAAAAAGCGTATAAACCACTCAAAATTATATAGATTAAGAGAAGAAATAAGCATCACCCAAGATTAAAAAAAAATTAAGAAAGGTCAAAATTCAAAACCCAAATAGAAAAATTGAAATTTCAATGCTATAAAAGCTTATGGAGTGGAGACTAAATAATACGGGATAGTTGTAAAGAGAGAATTGGGAAAAGTATTATAAAGAGAGTGAGTTCTTTGATGCACCATTTTTATAAGCGATCTGCCGTAGATTAGTATTTAAAAATCGTTGAAAATTCTAATGACGATCGAAAATATTTTTTGGAAGTAATAGCTTGTGACGCCCCTTATTTTATGAATAAAACTATAATATAATTTATGTCGATTCAATATACAATACATATTTTTATTTTTATTTTTTATTTCAATCGAACTAATATAATTTAAGTCATTATCTTCAACATAAAAATGAAAATGATCAGCAGTGTCTACTTCTAAATATATCATTTAAACACTTTTTATAACTAGTATCATTTAAACATTTTCTATAAGTGATCTACAATAGACATGGTCCATATTAAAATAAATTTAAAAAAGAGACTGTGGTTTGGAGTGTAGAGAAAAGTACAAAGAAGTTAATAGAAAAAAATGTGTCAATTATGTTGAGACAATGATCTATGGAACATGGACTAGTGGAGAGAGAAGAGAGAGATGAAAAGTCAAAGAGAGTTGTGAATGATCGATTAGTTAATTGTGGGAGTGAGTGAGTGTTGAAAAAGGATAATTTTTAATTGAGGTGGCGTGGACTCATTTGGGGGGAATTGGGAATCTAGATGGATGTCATGAGTTGAAACATTGACATTTGATAGAAACCGAAGTGGTGTTGCACAATTATTTGAGTGCAAAAAACTATATGGAACAAGTGAATAGACAAGGCAACTTGGTTCCTAAATTTATAATGATTGTTCAATTTAGTCTTTTATTTTTCTTAAAAAATATTTAGTCTTTTAATTTTTCGAAACAATGTAATAGTATGTTATGTAAGTATTAAAAAAATGAGACAACGTAGGTTGACTGGATTTAGTGCAACCCCGAAGTGTTTAAGATAGGGATTATACTACACAAAATGGTCTTGTTTGTTTTGTTCCCATGGAATATGTGTTTTTGCGTTGCCAACAACACCAAATATAGATAATCAAATGTTTGTCACCGCGTTGTTATTTGAATTAAAATCTTATGGTTCACTTTTTTACTTCTTAATTAGAAACAAAAGGTCAAATCAAATTGTATATTATTTAAGAGTGCAAAGGTAGTGTATCCACAATTAAGTCATAATATTCAATTTACCACATGGTATTATAGAGTTTTTTTTAATCAATGACAATTATCTAACTATTTGATATCGTGACGAGTTATATTGGATTAACTTTACATTATCACTGCAATATCTTTGTTCTCATTATTTAATATTTAATATTACAAACACACATACTTTGATGGTGAACTATATTATTCCTTTGTTTGTAATTTTTTTTTTTACTAAAAAACAACTTCATAACAATAGAAAGGAACGCTCACATGGACAATACGGTTTACAGGATGGTTCAGAATGCACCCAATCCAAATCTTAGTATCAACAAACTTAATTAATTGTCTAACTTTGAGCTTCTATATTTAGAGCTCTTTTCACAAAAACAACATAAACTTTAATAAAGTCATTACAAACTTAAAAGCTTAAGTTTGCCTCCAAAAAAAGTTGCACTTGGGGTAGTATTTGTCCTTAAAAATCCAAGCCATTAGAGAATTTTCATCCTTTAGGAGCCTCCAACCATGCTTTCCCATAAATCCCTTGTTGAAATCTCTGAATCCTCTGAATTCCAAACCACCAGTTTGTTTGGATTTTGACATCCGATATCAACTTAGCCAATGTAGCTTCTTCTTCAAATATAAGAGGCTTTCAACCTTTTGCTTCATTTGGGGGTGAATAGGGCATCAAACCAAGGATTGTGTTAAAATAATATTGGGATCTGCAACAAGAATTAACCAACAAAACAGAAGAAAAAAAAACAAACAATTGCAAGAAAAATGAAACGGAGAACGTTTTTGGTTTTTTTTTGCTGAAAATGGAGAACGTTCTTGAACAGAACATAAAACCAGAAAACGAAGACTATTTATCGTTCTCATTTCTGTAGTTTTAAAAACCAGTTTTCAAAATCAAAGTGAACGAAAATTAAAGAAAGATAGGAGAAGAATAACACCCCGAGTTACGTGTTCAATATCAATTGATGAGACCTACGTCACGGGAAAACAAGCAAGATTAATCCACTATTAATGATTGAACTTTACAAGATTAAGGCCTTCTCAAGATTGATCTCTTAGTATCTATTATTGTTTATGAAATAAAAATACTAGCATTTTCACTCAATCTTTCTTCTCTCCCTTGATCTTTCTTCTATGAATTTCTATGAATCTCGAATTGCATATGTCTCTATCTTTCACAAAAATCACTAGTGCAACAACTCTCAACAACTTACACAATGCATTTACAACTATATTATTGGAAGACAAACTTCTTAACTAACTATAACTAACATTGTCTTAACTAAATTCAGTTATAACTAACTAACTCCAAGTTGTTACTGATTTGAGACACACTTCCACAATTCTCCACCTTGACTCAATATCAGAATAATTCAATCATTGACTTTGCTGCCATTGTTTCAGCTTTACTCTTTGTCGAAGCCAACAATGTCCAAGCAATGCTTGAACTTAGCTTGTAAAAGTGATATGGCGAATGCATCCGCTGGGTTGTCCTTAGTTGCAATCTTCTCAACTGAAATATGCTTTTAATCAATCACATCCCTTATTAAGTGATACTTAACATCAATGTGTTTAGACTTATTATGATACACTTGATGCTTGGATAACTGTATAGTACTTTGACTATCACAATAAATTGAAACACAATGCAGTCTTTTTGAATTTTAAATTTGTTGTCAGTGAGCCATTTAAGTACCTCATAATCCACTCGAGTGCTGACCAATGCAGTGCTCCTAGATCATTCATAAATCTGCTGACAACATTCACAACATAAGTCAAATCTGGCATATTACAAATCATTCCATACATTATGCTGCTAACTCCACTAGCATAAGGAATGGTACTCATTCTTTGTCTTTCCTCACAAATCTTAGGTGAGTCTTGCATAAACAATTTTTAATTTTGTCCTAGAGCAGTAGTAACTTGTCTTGCCTCATGCATTCTATATTTAGTGACAACTTTATTCAAGTAGGAAGCTTGAGAAAGAAATAGTCCCCCCTTCATTCTGTTTCCTTTTATATCCATTCCTAAGATCCTCTTGGCCTCTCCAAGTTCTTTCATCTCAAACTCGTTTCTAAGATCAACTTTAAGCCTTTTAATATGGTCTTTAATTAAGCTTGCAAGAAGAATATCATCTACATAGAGTAATAGGTAAGTTGGAGAACATTCTTGACTTTCCTGAAAAACTGGAGAATGTTTATGAGCTAGAGAACGTTCTTGACTTTCCTCTTTCAGAATGTAAACACAACTGTCAAAACTACATCTTTGGAAACCAGTTCTTATCATGAAATCATCAAACTTCATGTACCATTGTCTAGGACTTTTCTATAGGCCATACAATGACTTTTTAAGAAGACAAACATTGTTATTGCCTTTAGCAAGTCATTCAGGTTGCTGCATATAAATGGTTTCTTCCAGATCACCGTGTAGAAATGCTATTTGGACATCCAACTACTCTAATTCCAAGTCTTGTTGAGTTACAATTGACAGCAAAATTCGGATTGAATAATGTTTTACAACAAGTGCAAATACTTCATTAAAATAAATTCCTTCAAGCTAAGAAAATCCCTTTGCAACTAATCATGCTTTGAACCTTATCTTCTCTTTACCTTGAATGCCTTCCTGTCTCTTGAACACCCATTTTGATCCAATTACCTTTTGACTTTTAGGAATGTCAACAAAAATCCAAGTTTGATTCTTTTCTAATGATTGCATCTCTTCATTCATAGTTGTCATCCAAGCTTCTTTGTCTTCACTATTAATGGCTTCCCTGTAGTTGGTTGGTTCATCTCTTTGAAGATCTTCAACAACACTTAAAGCATAACAAATTAAATTTGCTTCACCATATCTGATTGGAGGCTTGATAACCCTTCTTTCTCTCTCCCTTACCAAGTTGTAATTGGCCAAATCTGTTTCTGTTGCAGCATTATCATCAAGTGATGTATTAGTTATGTCTTCATGATTAACCTCTTGATCTTCAGGTGGCTCCACCTCAATCTGAACACTTTCGTCATTGTTGTTTGAAGCACTGTTAAATGGAGAATGTTATGCGTTTCTGCAATGTTCTTCGTTTCTGCATCACTGAAATTGAGAATGTTCTCCGTTTTTGCATAATTGAAACGAAGAATGTTCTTTGTCAATCATGGGCATTCTTGTTTCATCAAACACTACATTTCTTGATATGATGCACTTAGGCACACCTTGGACAATTCTCCACAACTTGTAACCTTTTATTCCTTTAGGATATCCAATGAAAACACATTTGATTGCTCTAGGATCCAATTTATTTTGCCTTGTGTGAGCAAATGCTAAGGAACCAAATACCTTCAGGTTTGAGTAGTCAATTGGTTTTCCATTCCACATCTCAATTGATGTCTTAAATTCAATAGCTGATGAAGGACATTTATTGATCAAATACACTGTTGTAACTACAGCTTCTCCCAAGAATGTTTTAGGTAGTCCTGCCCTCAAGATCATACATCTGACCCTTTCCAAGATTGTTTTGTTCATCCTTTCAGCAATGTCATTTTATTGAGGGGTGCCTACAACTATTTTATGTCTTTGAATACCTAAGTCCCTGCAATACTTATTAAACTGCTCTGAAAGATAATCCAGGTCATTGTGAGTTCTTAAACATTTCAGCTTAGATTCCTTTTGATTTCCAATTTGCATATGCCATTCTTTAAATTTCATAAAAGTGTCACTTTTATTTTTAATGACATAGATCCATACTTTCCTAGAATAATCATCAATGATGGTTAAGAAATAAGAACAACCTGCACGAGTCTTTGTCCTTAAAGGATCCCAATAATCAGAATGAGGATATTCAAAAGGTCTAAAGTGTTGTGTTGGACAACGCCAAAACTACCGCTCTTAGACTTACCTAGAATACAATGATAAAAAATTCCAATTTTCAATTTTGTCACCATTAAGAAAATTTTGTTTTGATAACTCAATTAAGTCTCTTTCACTTACATGTCCTAACCTCATATGCCATATTCTAGTAGATGAATGCAAATTAGAGCTAGCAACTGAAGCTTGTGCAATTATAGTAGAACCTTCTAAAATATACAAGCCATTTCTTTTAATGCCTTTAACAATGATATCATCTTTATTAACAATAGTCATAGTATCATTCTTTATGTATGTTGAATATCCTAGTATGTCAAACATGCCAACAAAAATTAAATTTCTTTTTAATTAAGGATTGTACCTTACATCATTCAACAATACCTCCTTGCCACTGAACATTATGAATCTGATTGTTCCTTTGCCTTGGACTTTACATGATTTGTTGTTGCCATGCAGAACGACTCCACCATCACGAAGATTTATTGATTCAAAATAATTCTTTCTTGGACACACGTGGAAAGTACAACATGAGTCTAATACCCAGTTCTTTTCACCTTCAGAATCTGAAATCATTAATGCCTATGTAGATTCATAACCAGCATCAACAAGTGCATCATTTCCTGAATCTTGAGAGTTTCTTGATTCATTTCTATCAGGTCAATCTTTCCTGAAATGTCCTTTCTTGTGACAATGGAAGCATATATACTTCCCTTCAGATTTTGATTTTGAATTGGACATATGCTTATTTCCATTTGATCTTTTCTTGTCAGTTCTTCCTCTAGCCATATTCAGACTTTCAACATGATTATCATTGTTGATATCAAGTCTTTTATAGCTTTCCTTTGTCCGGATGGAGGCATGCACTTCTTCAAGAGTAATTGTCTGTTCTCTTCCAAACATAATCGCATCCTTGAAATGTTCATATGAACTTGGCAGGGCTCTAAGTAAGATCAGAGCTTTGTCTTCATCATCTAACTTGACTTTTAAATTCTCTAAATCAACAAGGATTTATTTAAAATCAGCAAGTTGGACTGTGACATATTTCTCTTCATCCATTTTAAAATAGAGCAATTGTTGTTTCAAGAAGAGCCTATTTGAAACTGATTTAGTCATGTAGAGAGATTCAACAGTAAGCCATAAGGCTGCTGCTGTTGGTTCCCTTGCAACTTCCCTCTAAGCTTTGTCTCTAAGACACAAGAAGATATTGCTCTTTGTTTTTTCAATCAGTTCTTCCTTTTCTGGTGCGGTCATTGTTGTTGGAAGAGCTAATTCACCCTTTAATGCGTTCACCAAGTCTTGTTGTACCAGAACAACATGCATTTTTATTTTCCATTGACCAAAATCATTTTATCCATTGAATTTTTCAATGTAAAATTTTGTGGTTCCAACCATTGTTGCTCCCTTTTCCCATAGACAGTGCCAATTGTTAAAACAATATTGGGATCTACAACAAGAATTAACTAACGAAACAGAAAAAACAAACAATTGTAGGAAAAACGAAACATAAAATGTTATTGGTTTTCTGCTGAAAACGGAGAATGTTCTTGAACATAACAGAAAACCAGAAAAACGGAGATTGTTAATCGTTCTCATTTATGCAGTTTCGAAAGCTAGTTTTCAAAATCAAAGTGAACGAAAATTAAAGAATGAGAGGAGAAGAATAACACTCATAATTAGTTGTTCAGTCTCAATTGATTAGACCTATATCACGGGAAAACAACCAAGATTAATCCACTATTAATGATTGAACTTTACAAGATTAAGGCCTTCTCAAGATTGATCTCCTAGTATTTATCATTATTTATGAACTAACAATACTAGCCTTTTCACTCAATCTTTCTTCCCTTCCCTGATCTTTCTTCACTGAATTTCTATGAATCTCGAATTGCATTTGTCTCTCTCTTTCTCAACAATCACTACTGCAACAACTCTTAACAACTTACACAATGCATTTACAGCTATATTATTTTAAGACAAACTTCTTAACTAACTATAACTAACATTGTCTTAACTAAATTCAGTTATAACTAACTAATCCAAGTTGTTACTAATTTAAGACATACTTCCACATGCTGTGAGAAAGCGACAGTCAAGGAAGATGAAGACTATGAAGACATTCAAGAAATGGAATTGGCTTATAAATTATGGTTGAAGGCGTCAATGTTCCTGATGTTTACTCGATACATTAAAAGGAGCATAATTCAAGCTCTTGTAGCAAAAACCTTTTTGTTGAAACAAGCAGCAACAACAAAACTTTAAGAAAAGCAATGGTAAAAAGCTTGATGTGATTAGTGTGAAAGTAAAATTCGAGAACAAACACCACCTAACCCAAGGATCTATCGAGGTTTGGAAAGTCTATGTGCAATTCAAGCCTTGGTGAGGCTCCATAGAATGAAAAATTCTTTGATGGTTTTGTGATGGAAACCAAGCTTAAAAGAAAATAAAGTCGAAAAAAATTAAGGAGAAGTGTGGGTTTGAGTCTTGCGTGGCGGTTCCTTTCAATGGACAAGGGAAACACATGGTGTGAGGCTTATCACTTATGTGAAATGACTAAGTAAATTTCACTTTTCATTCTTTTTCATATAATCACATTTCAAGGTCTGCTTTGGGTTCTAAAGGAGAAGAACAATGGTTTTTCTCTAGAGTGTATGGTTTTCTAGAGGAACAAAATAAAAAAGAAAACTTGGTTACTAATTCTACAACTAGCCAATTTAATTGGGAGATAAATGTGTTGAGAAATATGATGTAATTCAAAATTAGTTAGTTAGAGCTAACTGGACAGTTAGTTAGTCAAGTTAGTTAGAACAAAGTTTAGTTTGTTAAAAGCTATAAAAGGCAATGTATATGTACGTAAATAGAGCAAGTGAAATAATAAAGTTCTGATTCTCATCATTTTGATCTTGTATTGTTACAGTGTGAATTTAGATTTCAATTTCCTTTGTAATTTGTTCCAACAAATTGGTATAGCAGAGCAAGGTTCTATTCTTGGCCAAACGAAGATGGAAAAGAACGGTCATTTCCCAGCAAATCTTCCTATTTTCAATGGAAATAACTATGAGCGTTGGTGTGCTCAAATGAAGGTGATTTTCCGATTTCAAGATGTGCTTGAAGTCGTTAATGATGGTGTTTCTGAATTGGCAGCAAATGCCACTGATGCACATAAGGCTTTGAATAAAGAACAAAAGAAGAAGGACGAAAAAGGCTTATTCATTATCCATCAATGTGTCGACTCCAACATTATTGAGAATATCATAGATGTTGAAACTGCAAAAGAAGCATGGAACAATCTCAAGAGTGCATATGAAGGTGTTGATAAGTTGAAGAATGTGAAATTACAAAGTCTTCGAAGGCAATATGAGTTATTGTAGATGACTGAGCAAGAAACCATTGTAGAGTTTCTTATAAGGCTACTCACATTAACAATTCAGATGAAGTCGTGTGGAGAAGCGATAACTGAGTTGTTGAAGGTAGAGAAAGTTCTGAGATCTTTAACTCTTAATTTTGATCAAATTGTGGTAGCTATAGAGGAGTCAAATAATCTCTCAGAATTGAAGTTAGAAGAACTTTAGGGTTCCTTGGAAACTCACTAGTTGAGGATCAAGCAGAGAAGCTCAGAGAAAGTGACTAAGCAGACTCTACAAGCTCAAACATCAAAAAAGAATTTCAGTGATGGAAGAAAGTTCAAGAATGGGAAATGGAAGAATAAAAAAGGAAAAGGATCAGGTGAGGGCACTAGTGAACAAGGTGCTCAAGAAGGGAACAAGAAAGAAAGAAGGAAATACAAAATACAAGAAAATGTTTGACTATAAAGAAATTCAGTGCTTTAATTGTCAAAAGTATGGTCATTTTGCAAATGAATGCAAACATAACAATAATCTTCAAAAGAAAGGTCAGGTTTGCAGACAACATTAGTGTCACTGCTGAAGGTGTTGGTAGTGTAAATTTTTTTAGCAAAGATGGAAAATGTTCCTACATAAATGATGTGCTTTATGTTCCAAGCATGAAGAGTAACTTACTCAATCTTGGACAACTACTGCAAAAGGGTTTTTCTATGAGGATGGAAGAGAGTCAACTAAAGTTGTATGATGCAAATTGTTGACTAATCTTAAAAGCTCATTTGTCCAACAATAGGACTTTTAAGATCAGGTTGCAAGTGATGGAGCATAGATGTTTGTCAACCACAATCAAAGATGAAAACTGGAGATGACATAAGAGGTTTGGGCACTTGAATTTCAGAAGCTTGAGTTCATTACAAGAGAAAAATATGGTATATGGTCTTCCCGTCATAAAGATGCCAACTCAAGATTGTGAAAGATGTTGTGAGTCAAAACAACCCATAAATTCTTTCAAGGGAAAAATAACAAGCAGATCAAGGAAAAAGTTTGAAGTGGTATTTTCTGATGTGTGTGGTCCATTTGAGGTCAAGTCACTTGGAGGTAACAATTATTTTGTTTATTTTATTGATGAATATACTAGAAAGATGTGGGTGTATTTAATCAAGAAAAAGAGTGAAGTATTTGATGTTTTCAAAAAATTTAAAGTAATGGTTGAAAAACAAGGTGAATGTGTGATTAAGACTCTTAGGATTGATGGAGGTGGAGAGTACAACTCATTGGAATTTGCAAAATTTTGTGAAAATGAGAGAATTGTGCATGAAGTAACATCGCCATATACACTTCAACACAATGGTATTGTTGAGAGAAGAAATAGGAATATCTTAAATATGGTAAGAAACATGATGAATGAGAAAGGAATACCTCACTATCTATGGGGAGATGTAGTAGCAATCGCTAGGATGCCTAACCAAGTTAGACTCGGGAGACAAGCCAATGATAATTGGGGCTTAGTTGGTATGGGGTTTGAAGGATACCCCTTCACTTGGACAAATGAAAGAGAAGGTTTATAAAATATTCAATGACAACTCGATAAAGGATTAGCAACTCAAGAGTTCTTGAACTGCTATTCCCTATCTCAGGTGATTCATATTCCAAGATACAATTCAGATTACACAACCCTTCTTATAATGCTACAAGATCAGTATTATAGTAAAAGGAAGAAAAGAGTCCATCTATTTAGGTTCGAAGAAATATGGACCAAAGATGCACAATGCGATGGTGAGATCTGAAACCAATGGATCGGGGTTGGTTCATTTGCAAAGGCAAAATTGACTTCTATGAATGCTTTGGACTTAAACTTTAAGGAGTATATGTCATGTTCCATCCATAAAGAGATCAAGATGATTGAAGAAGACTTAAAAGGGGACTTAATATACTCAAAGCGGGGATTACAAATTACAAAGAGAAAGAGAAAGAGAAAAGGCATGCAAAAATCCTCCAAACAGAGGAAAACATATGGAGACAAAGAAGTAGAGCCATGTGGTTAAAGGATGGAGACAAAAAACGCAAAATTCTTCCATGGTAAGGCTAACCAAATAAGGAAGGTGAATGAAATCAAGAAACTAAATGATGTTCAGGGTAACTAGTGGCATGGTGAAGAAAATATGGAAAAAATCTTTATGAATTACTTCTCTTATGTGTTTACCTCCTCAGATCCCACTGATATAGCACAAACTTGTGAGGTAATGGTCAGATCCCACCGAAATGAGTTCGAGCTGCTCCTTCCGCAGCACTTCCAGCCTTAGCTCCAAATTCCTTATGTTTGCTACGGAAGTGCGAATGCGTTCGTCTGCCGCAGCTGAATCTACCGCTCGAATATTCCTTAAAAATAAATTGAGAGTTCTCCGGCGGTTTTGAATCGCCTGTTGTATTTGACGCATTTCCGCATCAATTGCGGAAAGCCTGTTGGAAGTTGCAACATCCATAGCTATGCTATTACGAAATTTCTTTGATTTGAATGAATTTGATGAAGAAGACACTTATTGAGCCTCCATTTATAGAGTGGTAGAGGAATCCCGCCATGCGTCACCGAATTTGATGGCAGGCACAATTCTGGCTAGTTCTCCGCACTACTTTTCTGCAGTTGAAGACTATCATGCCTGTTTAATGAAAAACTGGCTGGCTCTGGCTACCTTGCGGAGCAAACAAAATCTCCCCCAATCACACTGCCTGTATGAACAAACAAACTTTGTACAACCAGCTTACGTGGAAAAGATTCGATATTCTATGCCAATAGACTCGTGACATCCATGTACTGAGTCGTCAAATGAGCCACGTTAAGAAAGCCCAAGCTTATACGCATTGGCTGGCCCACAGGGTGCCCCACCCAATAGGGCCCGAATGAAAGACCCAAGCCTACATGAACCATCAAAGAAAGTCCTACCACACTAGATAGCTTAGAAATTTCCCATGGGAAAACCCTGTCTTATGTGACTGCGTGTGCTTGTTAGATTGCTTGGGGTTCTATGTTGGGCCCACTCTTTGTCACCTTAGGAAAATGGACTTATCGGCTGTCTTTCTGGGCCCTATGATGGACCTTTATATAGAATAGGAGAGGGCCAAGAATTCTTTTTCCCGTGGCACATTTAGTTCTGGTTGAGGCTTTCTTTACCCGGTATAACTGGGCTCGGAAATTCGCAGCATTGCGGCCTGACTCATCATAAGTTGGAGTGATGAATCCTGGCCCTCCCGAGCCTTGTAACAATTTTCCGATTGAATTAAGAAAATTACAAACTTGTCCGTTCCGTTTCACATTTCCCGCCAAATATAACTGAAATAAGATTCAAGAACGTTCTAACAACCACGCAACAGTCATGCTTCGCCGATTCCTGTTCCACGCTCCTTTCACGCGCACGTGATCGTTCTCTAACCACCGCCTCTAAACCGCTCCCTCACTCATAGTTTCGCGCATAAATACCTCTACCTCCTCATTTCTTTCATTTTTATTTGCATTCTCTCTGAAGGAAACCCTTCTCTTACTGGCCTTCTCACTCTTCTCTCTCCGCCATGGACATCTCTTTGCG
>NC_021165.2:27952248-28000390 GCF_000331145.2 Cicer arietinum | reverse complement strand
GAGCTAGCCACGGCGGCTCCTTCACTCTCTGACTCCGCGGCCACCGCAGCCTCTGCCTGGACCGGTCCTTCTACGATCTTCGCTCCATCAGATGCCTCCCTCTGCACCTGCTTCTCTTGCTCTTTCTCTAACCTCCTTCGTGAGCACTTCCTGGTCTCTTCACAATTGATTATATGCGGAGACTTGCTTTTGGTACCAAGATCGAGACCTTGAGTCCAGGCCGTTGCATCACCCTCACCTCTGATTCGGTCAATAGAAAGACCAGCACAACTGCTAGTGCTAAGGTCTTTATCGGAGGGGTGGAGATCACGCAACCTGATCTCTTCAACAACGGCATGGTGGTTATTCATGGCCTTCAAGGTTTCATCTCTCCGCTCTCTCCGTTTTCTTGCGACGTGGAGAGGATGACCTCGCTCTCGTTCCCGTTCCATCCAGATCATCATTCTGGTCAACATATCCAGACTTCCGGCTCGGTGCAGCCTGCTATAATGCGCCTGATGCTCAGAGATGCCATGCTCCGGCTCCGTAACAATGGCTTCAGCATCCTAGCCCTCGCTATGAAGGTGAAGTACGCCGAGCTTGTGACTCTTAACAATACAATATGACGGTCTTCGCCGTTGACGACCTTTCGATCTTCTCCGGTTCTCACTCTTATATCATATCAGCAACGTCAGGTTCCACATTGTGCCGAACCATTTCTTGTCGATCGCGGATCTGGAGAAGCTTCCGGTGGGGACTGCTCCGCCGACATTGGAACGAGGCCAACCGCTGCTTATCACAACCTCTGGTGCCGGTGGAGGTTTGACCTCGGCGCCGATGAGGATTAAGGTGCCGGACGTCATCCGCAACGTCAAGATCGTGGTGCACAGTGTGTACTTGCCATTTCCACATATTAATCCTGTGGCTGCGGCTTACGACAGTATCCTAGGAGGCTCAGAAGTCTCAGGAGGAGATCAGACGATGGAAGGAACGTGTGCTGCTCTGGATGGGCATGGAGGTTGTGGTGAGTCCCCGATGCCTCAGGTCAAGCCAATGGTGGAGATCGAAGATCACCATGGCCTGTAATTAATCCTGAAAGTGTTGCTTTGGTGACACGTCTCCGTTTATTTGTTGTCTTTTTTGTGGTCAGTCAAAGACAGAAGAAAGGGGCCGAGGAAGGGGAACCCCTTCGAGTACCAATCCGGTCCATGTGCTGGTCATTCTAAAATTTAGTCAGACTATAGCCTGGGAAAAATGACATATAGAATGTAGATCATATAAAATGAAGGATGATCTAGGGTAAGGCATGGGTGAGGGATTAATAAACTAGCTCGTACCACGTAGGAAAGGGCGTAACCCCACTCTAAAAGTCGTTCGGTTCCCCTCGGGGAGGTTGAAAAAGCTCTTCACAATAGGAGCAAAAAGAAGAATTGTCAAGGTTGTCGGCATATCTGCACTGCACCCGGCTCAGCTCAAGGTGCAATCCAAGCAAAGTGAGAAGAGCAGGCGAAAGCAAGGTGCGAAGCACTAGTGACATCCTCAAGGCAACGAGTTATGAGCTCCTAACGGGTAGGAAAACAGAGAATAGAAGAAGCTGCAATTGCTCCTGTTGAATGAGTTTCAGTTGGAAGAGGGGGCATTAGCGGTTTAGGAATCGATCTAGCTGCTTCTCCTAGAGATGGAGAAGCGGCATAACCGTATGAACCGTACTCGTCTGCTTCTTCTTCTTCCTCTCCTAAATCTCATTCATTTCAATTCCATTTGCATTTGGTTATGTTTATGGTTATCCACGCCATGATGTACTGGAATTCCTCCTAAATGAAGCATCCGAATGCATTGCCCTTCTTGACTCCGAACAACATGCTCTATTAGAGACGAGTTGCTTTACGCCCTTGTTTTGAGTTCTCTTCTCGCTCTTCACAGGTCTCCCCGAACTCAGAAGGTGTTATTTTGGAAGCTGTTGCCTTTGACTAGTGTTTTTAAAAGGTAGCTTATCCGAGTTAACTCAAGAGCTGGCTCTGCCGTGCCGTAAGCAACGTATATTCTGGTTAATCTTACTTTATTTAGTCCTTTTACCTGCCTGCCCCTCATCCTTTGGTTGCCTGTCTAGCCACTCCTTTCTTTAGTATTCGAGGTGGGCTCTTAAAAGAGCTCCTTCGGCAGCGCCGTACGTGACATTCATTCTTATCCTTATTTCTTTGTATTCGTTATCTGGAGCAGCGAGCTAGCGAAGGAAGGGAAGCTCCGCACAAGGAAGCGAAAGCTGGTTGTATCCCTTGCTTGTTTTTAGTGAGCGAAGCGAACGTGTACTGTCGAGTAAAGGCAGCCGTTGTTGGCGCCGACCCCTCTAAGCCCTGGCACATCACAAGCCATCTTACTTAATATTTTCTAAATAGGAGGAAGGGGCAATGTCAATTGAATAAGCGTATCAAAGAGAATGAGGTCTAGCGCCCCAGAATACAATCGAGAAAAAGCAATAGAACAAGGTGGGAATAAGATATAACAAATGGGTAAGACAACCAAGGGCAATTCAACGGCTTTATGAGATAAACGGCTTTATGAGATAATCGGTATACTTTCTGCGTAGGCAGGCCCAGCAGTATCCAATCAATGTAGTTGGCGGAACAAAGGAAACAGGAATGAGAGAAGTTTAAGAGGAAGATCTAAGTACCGAGAGGGAAATGGAGCTCGAATCTGTAGTAAGCAGTACCCTTCGCAACGGCTCCAAGAAACGTGCTTATACCCCATACCGTCTGGAGAATGAGATGATTGACCGAGAGTACTTATGAAACCCGGCATTGAACTAAGGGTTTTATCTGCGATCTCCTGCCACAGAACACTCAGCTTACAAATGCTTGAGAGGCGCGATAGAGGGGCGCCTTTAAAGCTGCATTGAACAACCCGTGAAGTGCTTTTCCTCTCTAAAACCCTAAAGCAGGGGGTCTTCCAAGTATGGTATCAGAGCTGACTGGCCACACCCGGCCTGAGCTGCCATCTCTTTCTCTTGGTCAAAAGGCATTTCCGCTCCTAAAGGAAACACTCTTGCTCGCCACAAAAAAGCAATTTCGGCACATTCATCAAGCTTAGGAAAGCCGGTAATTCCTTCATGAATGCGCAGGGGATTCAGAGTAAGACTAGCAGCTTCTTCAATAGCAGCTCTAATGTCAAAGCTGAAAAATGTCATTGCCTCTAGCACTAGCATCCGATTAAAGCATTGATGCATAGACTCGTCCTTAGGCTATTATTTTCGAATGCGGGAAGTGGCATCTTTACCGAGAGTTGAAGTAATTCCCCCAGCCCCAGTTTAGAGATTTCGTCAACGGGGTCATGCTCTTTGAGATAGCGTTGACCGTAAATCCCTTAGCTTTCGAGGGATTCGGAGAGGTCTACGAACCTGTGCTTCGGCTTTCGCTGGCGGGCTTTCGTCATCAATCACTGTCTGGGCTGGGCCGTCGTTGTAAAGACGCGCATCCGTACAGACAGTATGCCTAGACTCCTTTAAAAAAGGGCAGGGCTTATTGTCGGCAAATACCCAGTTTATCCCTTCTCATCAACGTATTTGAAGCATTGATGAAGGGTGGAAGGTACCACGCTGTGGATCCAAGCAGGAAGTTTAGGAGGTGTCACCGTCAATCACGTAAGAAGTGACCTCAGTCTTCAGATCCCATGTTTGGCACACACAAGAGACGAATCTTGCCGATGGCTCTTTGCGAGTCGGCATTGTACCCCGGAATAGTCACCTTGGTCTGACTTTGCGAGTCGGCATTGTACCCTAAACAAAAAAAAAAATAAAAAAGTCGGTGAAAGTTCTTTATTTTCTTTTTTTTTTTTAAATTACTTTTCTTTACCACTCTCTGATTTAATAATTTATGAACTTTTAGCACAAATTGATTTTTAATTTTTGAACGTAAAGAGAGTAAACAAAAGTAAATAAAAAAAATGTTAATGTGAGTTTTCTTGTAGAAGTTTTTAAATGGAAAAATAATTTTAAAAACAAGTGAATATTTTTTTCTTTAATTTTCACATATATTTAAAAGAAAAAATGTAATTTTTGAAAAAAAAATTAATTTTTTAAAGATTTTCACAAATTTTTAAATAGAAAAAGAAATTTAATTTTTTTATTTAAAAAAATTATTAAAGTGGTATCATTTAATTTAATTAAATCTAAATTCAACAACACCGTAGTTTTCATATCAGTGTGTACACATCTCTTAAATTGTTTTCAAATCATCAAATTGAAACTGAAAATAAAAAGGGGATTAAATGTCAACAAAAATGGTAAGGATCAAAATTGCGATAAAGAATAGGAGGGTAAAAATTGTGAATTTGGTAAAATTAGAGAAACATTTTAGCCTTTAATTTAATACAATTTATTGAGTCTGACCCATGAAAAGTATAGAGAGAGAAAGGTGTGTTTTATACTAAGAGCCATATAAAAAGTATTTAAGAAAATGCACCATTTTTTTTTTCATATATAAATCATAAAATTGACTCTGTTATAATATTGTTAAATTATAATAATGTTCTATTATGTTTCAAAATTTACACATTAATCCTTACATTTTTCAATATTTTGCAAATTGATCCATAAATTTTTTCAAATTTTGCAAATTGCCAACTAATTTTTTTTCAAATTTTGCAACTTGGTCCCTAAATATTATAAAATGATCCATCAATTTTTCCAAAATTTAGTTTTGGCCTACATAATTAATTTTAATATTTTCCCTAAAACTTTTGAAATTTACAACAATGAGCCAACTTTAATTAAAATATTGTTCTATCCAAACAATAAAATTTATTAATGAAGAAAATTAAATTAAAGCATTTGAATCCCTTATAATTTTGAATTTTTTAAAATTTCTAATTACTTCTTTCAAAGTTCAAACGGATTCTAAGAAATTAGATATATGAAATACCATTTGTTATATTCTCTCTTTTTAATTAATTTACATCCATTTTTTGTAAATGGAAAGTTTACATTCATATTGTAACTTCTTTCTTTTTTTTTTCATTGATATTTGAATTCCCTATGATAATTATAAAAATTTTCCATAATTTTGAATGCCAAATTTTGCAAATTGATCAACCATTTAATGAAGTAAATAACCTTTTTTATATTAATTAACCAAACAACAAAGTCAAAAGTGTACACTTGTTTGTTCCAATACATATACATAGCATCTCTTAAAAATTTTGTGTGATGAAAACCAAAATGTACACTCCATTTTTATTAAACATGGTTGAACAAATTCTCCCTTTTGCTCAATCAAAAAACAATGATGCTACTCACTTATTAAATTACATTTTTCTTTTCCTTCACTCATTTTTGCCTGGCTCCTCTGTATCCCTCCACACCTACTTTGTGCATTGGAAGGCACATTTTTTTTAATAAATTTTATGGTCAATTGATGGGAGGAATATTAGCATTTTGGAAGATCTTTTGGTGGAGGTATCAATGATTGCTTAGGACCTTGTCCATTGTCCACCAAAAAAGCCATCTTTAGACCCCAAGTTGTATGTATCTCCAAATGACAATGCATGAACCAAACTCCTGTAAAATACAAGACATTAAAACAAGATCATATTAAAAACTCGTTCGTAAATTTTTCTTGTCAATTTTTAAGAGTATACTAAGCTAAGTTGTTCATTTTTATAAAATTCATTGCATCAATTATTTCTTTATCTATGTATTTTAATTATTATCTTTTTGAAAAAGACAAAAATACCCCGTAATTATTTTATATATTTTTTACGACATGAAATAAATACTATTTCGAAAACATAAAATAATTTATATCTTATTAGGTAAACTTGAAAAAAAAAAACTAATATTTAATAGATTTAATAATATTATCAATTTTTTAATTTATACAATTCAATCAATGACTTTGAATATATTTAATTACGAAAATTGTTATAAAATTCATAATTATTTACCTGGATTATCAGCTCTGAATCTAATTGCAACCCATCCACCAGCTGGAACACCAACTGTGTTCCTTTCAACAGGATCAACAAGGTTAAAGTTCTTGGAATCAATTGTACTATTATAATTTCCAAGTCCACTACCAATAACAAAGAAATTAAATCCATGAAGATGAACAGGGTGATTCTCAAGTGTAAGAATTCCAGTATCTTGCATGACAAGCTGAACAGTTTCATTAAATTTCAACCTATAAACCTTTGTACCACTATCAGTGTTCAAATTTTTTGGTCCACTCCCAGTGAAATTAAAAAAAAAAGGTGGATTTGGAGGAAAATCCGTAGTAAAAACACCTCCAATGTTGAAATAATGTGCTTGTAGTAAAGCAGTAGTTGGCATAACAAATGTTACATTATTAACAGCAGCTACAACTCTACTACCATTTGCAGCTTTACATGAAGGACAAGGTTGAAGCCCTAATCCAATTGTAAAATAAAGTGAATGATCAATTTTTAAAGGTAAATTAACAGGGTATGTTTTGGAATTTAATCCTCTAAGAGAGTTTAAAAAATTATTAGCATTTTCTGTAGAATTTTTAGGAGGGGGTGTAGTTAGAAAAGTTGGGGTGTTTGAAAGAGTAAGTCCTGAGTAATGTAATGTTGCTGTGGCTGTTAAATTGTCAACAGCTACTGGTGCATCCATAAAAGGTGAAGCTGCCACTAAATATTTTCCACTTTTTTGGTTTGCTTTTAATAACACATTTGTTGTTTGGCCAGGTGCTATTACAATTGTTTCAATTTCAAATGGTTTTACATATGTTGCATCAACTTCTACTATTGTTAGTTTGTGGTTTGCTATTTTGAAGAACAGTTCTTCATTGAGTGCAGCATTGATTATTCTTAACAGGTAGCTTTTTCCACTTTCTACTGGTAGGTTGTAAACTTCTGCATATATTGAAACATATGAAAAAAATCAATAAGAATATTATACATTTCATTTTTGTTAGTATAGTAAAATTTGTTCAAAAGAAAATAGATACAATAATGCATACAAAATTTCAGATAAATTATTACATAGCTCGATAAATTGTGCTTATGTCTTAGATAGCAGAATGATTGATTTAGTTTTTCGTTAGTTAATTATTCTCTCTGGTCTCAAATATAACAAAATGTGAGTCAATACAAATTAATGTATTTGATATAAATTTTGAATTAAATACATCAATTTTTGTTTATTAAATTTTTTTTTTATATTAAAGAACAGATAGAGTTCTTATCAGAGACTAAAAGCACATAATTTGGATTTATTGAAACAAATAAAATAAAAGAATAATTGAAATGCAAAAAAAAAAAAAAAACCTTGATTAGAACAATTGGAAACTTTCCCAGGAAAACCATTAATGGTATGAGAATCTGAGACATTTGGTGCCATTCCTGATTTAAGAGCTTCATTGATAATAGCTTCAGTATCAGATTTCCACCACTCTCCTACAATTTATCAATTATCATCATAGAAAACTTTAAATTAGGATTCCAAAAATTGAATGCTATTAAAAGATCAATTAACAATTGATTTAATTCATAAATATAATTGTTAGATTATTAAAAAAAAATATTTCAATCATTACTACTAATTATAAGTTACAAAATTGAATTCATCAAGAAAATGTTAATTATTTTTTGACTTACCTAATACCAAAACCAATTCTTCATCTGGTTTTGGGAAAGGATAAGGGACACCTCTCTTTGGCAAGATAACTATGGCACCATGAACAGTTGACCTTAGCCAATTAACATGTGCATGCCAAAGAAGTGTTCCTCTTTGTCCTGTAATGGTGAAATTGTACACATAGCTATGCCCTGGTAGAATTGGACATTGTGTTACATATGCAGGTCCATCAGCCCAACCTGTTCTTAATTGCCTAATACCATGCCTGCCATCATTCATAATTATAATTATTTACATTAGCATTCAACCAATTGAAATTTTTTATTCATTAGAGGTAATAATTTTTGCAATATGGTCCATTATATACTTTTGAAGTAAAGGTCCAAACTTGTCATTGAGTAAAAATACATAGAATTATTGGTTAAGGACAAATGAAAATTTTATTAATTGAAATAATATGAACCGATTAATTTAATTTGTAAGATTTATGAAATAAAAATTTAGTCTTGATAAACAAAGGCTAATTTAATTATTTTACTTTTTAAAGTTTAGCACTATAATTTTAAAAGCTCTATTTATATTTAATATACAGTGAGAGACTATTAAAATTAATATATAAATAATTCACGACAATTTATTAAAGAAATATTTTAATGGATAGACTAAATTAATTATCCATCTTAAATATAAATGACTAATTTTTTAATTTTTCAATTTGAGATATTGAGTTGTTTGACCTTTGAAATTTGAAAGATTTTCTTTAAAAAAAAAAATCACTTTGGTCCTTTAAAATGTAATGTAAAATGCCATTTAAATTAATTATTTTTAAAATAACTTATTTTTAGGAGATTTTAATCCCGTAAAAACTATTTTGACTAATTTAAATCGATGCTTTTCATTTGTTAAACACTAAATAAGTTTTGTATTTTTTCTCAAATATTTTGTTGATTATTTAGTCTTATTATTGTTACAATATGCTTAGTGTAACTTGAAGCAAAAATTAAAATGGATTACGATTTGATGGCTCACTCACCAATGGATGGTAATATTGTGGTTGACTTTATTCACAACTCTGACTAGCACTGTATCATCTTCTCTTGCATAAAGAGTGGGTCCCGGGAACTCCCCATTAACTGTCACAATTGATTTGCTTGAACATAATCTACTGATATTTTTGGCCACCACCTACACTCATTAATTATTAATTAATTGTACTAAAATTTGTTCATGAGGAAACTTTATAGATTGTGCATGTTGTTGAAAGAAATTCAGTGATGGTTTAACCATACTTAATTAGGTGCTGATTAATTTGTAGTTGAGTTGGAATAAAATAATTAATCTTACACATTACAATATAAGGTTACATTGTACCCAAAAAAACACTGATTTTAATTTTTTTTCTTTAATGTAAAACTTATAATGGTGCGAATGAAGTAAATTCCATTTTATATAAAAAAAAATTATGGTAAAGAGTTTAATTATTATATGCATTTAATTTTGTAAAAAAATTTATATTATCAATATATCATAATAATTATTTGTTGATATGATTTTATATATAATTATAACAAAAGTCAAGTAAATGTAAAATCTTTTTATATTAATTGATAGTATATATAAATTAAATTTTTTTGATGAATATTTTCTTAAAAAAATGAAACAATGAAGCATAAAATGAGAGAATTCTTCATTTATGCATGTCTAAATAACGTTACTAATCATTGATTAATTTTTACTATAATAAATATATAGTAGAGGTAATAGTTTGGAGAAGAGCACATATTATTCATTAAAAATTAAAAATGACACTATTTTTAGGATGTTAATTTTTTGAATATGAAAATTATTATAGGTTAGGAGAATACACAATTGTAATTTATAAATATTTTACATTGTCAATTGGAAAATATTAACATTCAACTCCTTGAGAGTTTTACAAGATGTTTTTTTCAACTAATTAATCCTACGATAATCATTCACATGCAAGTTTTTTAGAATTAATATTAGTTATGACATGATAATATATTAAAATTAATATAATTAAACATGCAAACTATATTTTTTTTACATGCATGATAATTATTAAATTAACTCAAACATTGATCAAGAAAAAACGTTACTTACATGAAATTTGTAGCGTCTAACTTTGCACTCGACCAAAGCTGGAAGAATGCAAGAAATGAGAAGTAGTACACGAACCCAATAATTCATTTTCACTCACTTTCTATTTTCCTTTTACAACTTCAAATCCTTAAGTTGCATTCACAAATGACTGTCCAACAATCACTTAAATAAGATGAAAAGTGCATCGCTACCACGTCGTTTTACTTTGTTAGGTGAGTGATAGAACCATTCTTTGAAATCAAGAGTCAGTAGACCTTAATAGGACAAATGAAATGAAACTAGATTATAATCTTGTGATATCTTGCATGTTACATAAAGTTGTGTATAATGGAAATTTTGGAATTGAAGTTATTATTTTAATCTCCTCAATTAGACACATTATTGTTGTTATAATCACTATTTCATTTCCTTCCTAGCTAGAGCCAATTTCATATATACATGTGTGGCTCACTTAAAAAAATTCTATGTACTTTTTCATAGGACCAATTTTATGTATTTCAATGTATCAATTTATTTTTTCCAATTTGCTTACTAGATAGGGCCAATTTCAAATATATATGTGGCTCACTTAAAAAACAATTCTTTGTACTTTTTCATAGGACCAATTTAATGTATTTCACTGTATCAAATTTTTTTTCTTACAATTTGCTTACTAGATAGGGCCAATTTGAAATATATATGTGGCTCGCTTAAAAAAATTCTTTGTACTTTTTCATAGGACCAATTTTAAGTATGGTCCACAAATAAGATAAGTTTTATATCATGCAAGTTTGTTACACCATTAAAATAATAAATTTTTTTATTGACCAAATGAGATATGATAAGACTTTTTGATACCATATAGTAAAAAATAAACTTGTGTCTAGTACAAAACTATTTTATTTGTGTATATTAGACAATACTTTTTGGTCAAAATATTTTAAGTATTATACATATTTTATGTTACTAATGAAGAAAATATAAATTATCCCTTTCTCTTAAAGAGTAAATTTTTTTTAAATAAGCTACAAATTTATTAAGAAACAAGGAAAAATAAAAATTGAGGGAAAAAAACCTAATTCAAGGATAGAAAAAAAAAATTAAAAATCCTATATTTTGACTTCTTTGTGCATTTTTTTTTCTTATCTTAGAAATCACCTTTGTAAAATTCTCATCATTGATAGTAGAACGGTTTTACAAATATCTAATAGTTGTTGTTTACTCTCTCTCATCAATATATCTCTTAAAAGATGTTTCGCTAACATCTCTATCTTTCAAAAAATTCTAAAATACCTTTAAGTCATGATCAATCTTGGGATGTAAATTATCACTAGTGACAGTAACATTTGGATATGTCATACTCAATATTATAGTCTTTGAGTGTAAATTAACTTTCAAATAAGAAGATATTTGATAATTGTTCTCCTCTAACATTACACATATTTGGATAATGATGACTCTTTCATAGATGTTTTGTGTTAGCAGATAAGGTGGAACCAAAGACCTCGTGAATTACATTTTTAAGACTATCTACAATTTGTGTAGCTTGGACCTTAGATTCTTGAACAATCTCCAAAATGGTTTCTGATTTCTAAAATCAATTGAATCTGAATTTTCATCACGATTCTTGTCTTGATCAGAGAGAGAAAATTCTTAAATAAATGTGGTGTTTCCTAATTCAACATTAGAAATATGACCCCAAAAAGTAGAGTTAACAACTTGATGAGTAATATTACTCTTGTTTGTGCCTTCAATGTCAACATTTCCTTAAGAAACAATGATTTTAGAAACATACTTCTTTACCAATTTCTTTTTCATATCGTATCTTCAACAAAGTGAGCTATTCCATGACCATTAGAATCTTTTTGATATTTATCTATAGAATGCATTACAACCTCGTAGGATTCACATAACAATGGTAATTTTTCATAATCAATCTTTAAGCAAATTGTAAAGAAAAAAATATACATTCACATTTAACATGAATGTGTTCTCTCAACTCTTGTGTCAAGTCTAAATCAAACAATACTCGAGCAAAATATCTCAATATTTTTGAGTTGATTTCTTCATCTAGAGATAAAGAAGGGTCACTACCTAAAGCGAATGTGAAGATGATATTTGACCTCTAATATTTTTGTGGCAGAATGTAAATACATATCCAACATTGGGTTTGTGTTTTTTACCAATACTAGATTGAAATTTGTCTCCAAGAGAAAACGAGAAGAAAACCTAGTTTTAAATTCAATGTCTCAACTATTCGATCACTTTGCAAATCATCATGAGAAACAAAGGAAAACTCATAAAATTCTTTCGTGTTGGAAAAGAGTTGGTTTGAACTAATCAATTTTCTTTTTTTTTTTTTTTAAACTTTCATGTAAAATCGACAATGTGGTCGATGTATCACCTCTAGATATAGTAACTCTACCATGAAAGTTATTCTTGCAACTCACTAAACCTAGTTGCTCATCTTCTGGAACTTTGATTACGAGGGTCGATCATTTGATACAATATTTTAGTAACTAACTTAAAGGAATGTTGCAGTAATTCTTAAGAATTGGGCAAAAAAATTGATTAGGGGTTGTGGAGTGTTGACTGATTAAGTGAATGGAGGAACAAACTATGGCAGTGGTTTACAAATGGCTACCATGGAAGCACCACAACCAAACAATGATATGCAACCAAACACACCGATGTTTTGAATTTGCATTAAGAAGTATGTTAAACAAAATGAGAACCCGAACATGTTGAAGTTGTATGAGTGAGAATCTTCTGAATAAACAAGATTGCGAATGTGATGAACTCAATGACCTGTTTAAAGAATCTGAAACAAGATAGGGACGAGATAGACAAAGAACGACGACAACAAATAGAGAACTGGTGTCAAACAATAGAAAACCAAGTCACAGTGAACATGGTGGCGGTAGACCTATCTTGATGATCGATAATGGAGGTGGTGGTGGCTACAGGTAGTGCTGTACAAGTGATGAACCTTTATCAATCATTATTTTTAGAGTTATTTTGAATCATTTGTTTAGTGTTTTTTTTAATTTAATGTTCATTTTAGAGTTATTTTGAATAAATGGTCTTAATTTGGAGAAATAAGGTGTTTATTATTTCATTATCACAATTTAGGTGTTATTTTGTGTAGTTTTGTTTTGTTTAATTGTTTTAACGCAATGCTGAATTTTGGTGAAAAAGTAACATGACTTATGTGTAGTATTTTTATCATATATAGAGTTGCATACGACAAAATAGAGTTAAATTAGTTCTAAATGAAAGCTAACATTCATAGTTACAACTTTCATGAAAACATCGAAATTCAATTTGAAATGTAAGAGAGTCAAAAGTGCAAGTCAAATAAGATAAAGAGAAATTTGAAAGGATAAATTAAGGTGTTTATTTAACACTACAGAACATTGTACATAAGCAAGACATTGCGTACAACCATGTGCTACATTGCAATTGGTGCTACAGTTTTATGTCCAACGCAGAGCAATACGCCCATAATTGTAGCAATGAGTTAGCATGCATCCTAAAGCTGTATTTAAGCTAAAAACTCATTTGACAAGGATTCTGACCTATATAACGCATTGAAGATCATATTTGGCACATCTTGAAGGCTAAGAATTTGAAAATTTAACTCTTGAAAACAATAATTGAAAATTCATTTCATTTTTCTTGTGTGTAATTTCATCTTATTCCTTGTTATTATGTTATTAATCATAAACTAATTTTCCTATTGATTAGGGAATAAATGAACATCCTTGAATCATTGTAGTTTTAGTTTTTATATATTATTTATGCAATTATAAAGTATTTGATTATTCATATTTTTTTTTCTTAATATTTTTATGTTTGATCACTATAGAATTGAATCTAGTATTATTTCATTATTGAAAAATAAACCATAATAACAGAAATCAAAATATATATTCATGTTTCAATATTGTTATACAAATATAAAATATTAAGATTTATCTAAGAAATCAATGTTCGTACATGTTTTGAGTAATAAATCTAATCACTTAAAGAATTATATTCATTGCTATATCGTTATTATAAATAGGACTAGAGGGAGTGTTAATTATACATTATATATACGAAATAAATATTCGCCCTCTACAATTTTAAGAAACAAGATGGTCTACTCTATCTAATAATTACTCTATCTAAGAACTTAAGAATATAAATAAATGTGACAAAAGGGTGTTATAATCGTGCATAGAGGGAGTATTTATGAACAAGGAAGGTATTTGTGATGTAACTTCCAAAATTTTCTCTGTGCTCCCAACTAATTTAGCATAGAAATTTAACCAATAAAATCATGATCATCAGTTTTAGTTTCAGAACCTAATTCATCATTATGGGCCAGAAACAGAGCCATTTACCTGCAAGCAATTAGCAGAAATTAATAATGTTTAACTAATGTTTTTTTACAAGATTTCGCTAACATTTGTATAAAGGAATCTGATTAATGAATTTAAAAGTAAAATTATTAATTCCTCTATCTCACAATAATTAAATTATTTGTTTATTTAACATACATTAAAATAATTAAAAGAGAAAATACTATTTTTACTTAATTATCTTTGTAGGAATTGATGCATTATCAATATTATAAATGAATAGTAAAAAATATTACATTAAAAATATCACGATTTAAAAGAGTTATATTTAGAAGAGTTATATTTAGAAAAATAACAATATGCATCTAATAAATTGAAAGATGGCCTATATAATTAGAACATTTTTTTCCTAATAAATATTTATAATTAAGGATAGATGGAGTTATATTACTGAATAAAAATTAAAAAAAATTTAATGATAAGAATATTATTTATAAATAATACATAATGAAATCAAGAAAATTTTATTTTACTTCCTCTTTCTTTTATTATCGAAAACCCTTAGCAAAAATAACAGATATTAAAAATAGTTGATAAAGTAGTAAATTTGTTTGCAAGATGTGTTGTTTTTATAATAGTAGATTAAATAGAAGTATTTTTATAAAGAAATTATTAATGTTGGTAAAAAGGTTTAATATTAAAGGAGAAAAGATGAAAATGATATAGCAAGTATTTGATAAGGTTTTCAAGTGTCTTGAAAAATACAAGAATTTGTAAATATATTATATGCATATATAAATAAAAGAGGTCATTGGCATGTAATAAGTGAAGTCAATATAGTAGGTGAAAGAAACATGGATAGTATTCGATAAAAAAGATATGATCTCACTTGAGTTAAAGATTTTTATCATTAGATTTTTTACACTATTATTAGAAATAGAATTCTTGTGTGCTTTCTAAGCTCAATGTAGAATGTAGCATGCTTCTTTGTTTACCATACAAAAGCCACTCATTAACCAATAATAAGTGGTTAATATATGTCACAAATTAATTAAAAGACATAATCTCAATCTTTAGATTATTAATGGTAAATGTAATGATTAAGGTGTACCAAAAAAATGTAATGATTAAGTGATCATAATTATGCCGATCTATGTTCTATGTATGTAAATTAAAATTAAAATTAATTTTAGTGACAATATGTATGAAAATGGTAGGGGCTAAGGAACTAGAAGCTGGTTGCACTAATAGTTCTTATTGCTTAGTTTACAAATTATATAATATATGGTTGAGAAATGGCTTTCAAAATTGTAGGTCATCTATCAAGTAGCAACACATAGAAGGTACACATCATGTTTGGTTTGAAAGCCAAGATTAAACTAATGTTGGGTATGTTAACAACTCTGTCACCTTTCTAATGTGTTCTATATTCCATTTTAATTTCTTTTCTTTATGTATGTCTTTCTAGATCCCTCTTTTTGGGTAGGTAACGGAATAACACACAAAAAGGTAGGTCAAAGTGTAATAAAATGTTTATGCTGAAACTATATAGCTATATATTTATAGGTGGTAGTGGTTTTGGTCAACTTAGACATTAACCAACATTATGCAATTGCTTGATGTTGATTGATGGTGCCAAGGTGTTACCTTTTTATTCTATATTTTATTCTATGGTTTAAATATTCTTGGTATAGTGTGAATGCAAACACACATATTCAAAATTAATAAGAGTTATTGGTTTATATATAATTTTTTAAAACTATTAATACATGTACGATCATTTTTAATTATTTTTCTTTTAAAATATTTTTATTTAATATAAATATAGCAAGTTTCAGTTTTAATTTTTGTATTTTTTTGCTTTTTAAAAGGCTAAAGTATATTAATATGTACTCATTCGTTTCATATATAAATGTAATTTTATAAAAATAGTTTTTCTTTTCGTTTTCAATGTTAAAAACAGTATTAGTTATTATTGTTAAAATTATCTCATATTATTTATAGTAGAGAGAAAACTAATTAAGTTGATTAAGATAACGCATATTTAAAAAAAAAATTAGAAAAAATATAAATAATTTAATTAAAAATAATAAAATTTAATATCTCGATCCCACAATAACTAACGCATACATTTATGAAAAGAATTTATATCAAAAAGAGTATCAATTTTATATTAATACGTTTTAAATTTTTTTTTGTCAATTGTATCTTGTAATTAATAGTAAAATTAAATATATATTTTTTTGTCGCTATAAAGATGTGAGACTTCAAATTTAGTGGTACTTAGTCATTAAGTTAGTCTATGTTGTCTATATGGTGTTGAATGGGAAAACACAGAGGTGACTGAGACATGCCACTAAATTTGTATTAATAGTGTAAATTTAAATTTAGATTGTATGTTTCAACGATGTAGTAAAATATTTTATTTTATATTTAAATATATTTAAATATTATTAATATATATAAATTAAATTTAAATTTATATTATTAATACAACTTTCTTAACTACAAAGACAAAAACAATATATATAATTATTAAAATACATTTAAATACTACACATTGTTTAAGATACCAATATTGATATAATGCTTATAAAAAATTTAATGAATTGGTTTGAGTATTAGATAATTTATTTTAAAATTACGTGAAATTATATTTTAGATTAATAAATGTTGGATTTATTGTTTTAGTTCAACTTGTACTCAAACTTACACAAAAATATCAAACTAATTTTGGTTAAATTATTGCGATCATATGATCATTTGATTTGTTTATCTCTAAATAAAACTCACAACTCAAATAGTTGGAATTTATGTTAGAAAAATATTTTATTTTATAATTATAGTAGTTGTTTTTGTAATTTGTTTTATAAATTATTTTCTTCACTTTATTTTATAATAAACATCTGAATTATAATTTAGTAAAAAATTGATGTATTTGGTTCTTAAAAGTTTTGAAGGCTATGTACTAATATTTAAATTGGGCCTAATAAAAAGTGCAATTTTAATAATTAAAATTTTTTAATAACCCAACAACCACAATTCTATTTAATAATTAAAAATCATTGCAAGTAATAATAAAACGGTGTTGGACTTAAGTCCCCTTAATCCTAATTTTGACATAATTAACAAACATACAATGTTCATACATCATGTGATAAATCTAACATTTTAACTGAGTAAGATTTCAGGAACAACAACTCAACCCTACATACTTGAGACAATCGCTTGAAACTCAAGGAATCAACAAAAGTTGGAAAGTTTACTGAGCAAATCGATTAGGCAATGGATTCTGTAAAAGGGTTGTATGAAAGTGTGTAGTCTGTGATTAAACAATCGATTAGTCAATCGACTGGCACAATCATTGATAAAAATTGTGCAAGTCAGAGGCAAGCCTTTTAGCACGCTAATCGATTGGCACATCGATTGTTCAAATTACAAAGACTAAAGCTGATTGGATAAATCGATTGACACATCGATTGTGCAAGTCACAGGGCCAAGCCATTTAATACGCTAATCGATTGGCAAATCGATGTCGTAAATAAGATTTCATAAGGAACATGGTCTGTGACAAACACAATCGATTGGACAATCCATTGTGAAAAATTCAATTGTAACAAGTTTGGTATCAATCGATTGAAATGAACAAACTGGTAAAATCACTTTTTTCAGAAACATAACACTTAATCGATTGGCACGTTGATTTACTTGAAATAAGCTAAATCCCTATTTTAAACCAAATCGATTGGCAAATCGATTGACACAAAAATTTGAGTTACAGGGAACACTCAGTATATGGCCAAATCGATTATGTGTATTAATGAATCGATTATGTGACTTAATGAATCGACTGAGTAATCGATTGTTTTGATCTCGTTGTTGGAACAAAACACCTGAAATCGATTATGCAATCGATTCAAATATAAACTACACATAATTTTCTGAAAAGTGTATTAAAATAATCGATTAGGTAATCGATTAGTTTATGTAGTTTCAAGATTCAAGAAAAACAAGACTTGCGATAATCGACTGGGAAATCAATTGAGCCTGTTTTATTACATTAATGAATCGATTGAGAAATCGATTTATATGTTGTTTTTCAGAAACTATATAAACGGTCTTCAATCACTTTCCCTAAGAATTTTTAATAACATTTTGAATAACCTTTGATATTGCTTTTTCAGACCTAGAACCAACGATTATTCATAATCAATAGAAAGCTGAAAAAGATTTCTTGAGAGAAAAAGAGAAAGATCTCACAAACACTCAAATGGGCAAGCAACTTCTTGTGTGAGATTCATTGCAAGTGATTGAAACAAAATTCTGTATATCTTTTATATTTTCTGTAACAAAGATTTTGTAAAGAAAGAACTGATAAAAATCCAGTAGTGAAACTGATAGTTATCTTCATTGTTGAGAGGGCTCATCAAGAAGAAGCTTTACTGTGATCTTGGAAGAGTTTGTAGAGAAACTCTGGGATACAGTGGTTGCGAAATAGAATAGAGATAGAGTTTTAAGATTGATAGGCCGAGAGCACTGGAACATCTATAAAACACTCTAGAAGATTCTATTGAAAAGGCCGAAATCGTTTAATTTCGGGACTGGACGTAGGTCGTCAGATAGACGGCTGAACCAATATAAAAATCGTGGTGCACTACTCTCTATCCCTTACTCTTTATTTCCATCTTGCATTGTATCATTGTATGATTGTATGATTAATCTTGATTGCATGCTATAGACGTATTATGTTTCATTGATATAGCTTGAATGGTTAAATTGGCATGCTTGTATCTTGATTAATCTGTAGAACAATTACTGTATATGCTGAACTAGTAATTAGTCAATACATGTAAGATTTATTGTTTTAGTTCAATAAATCAATAAAATTACGTGAAATTATATTTTAAATCAATAAATGTCGGATTTATTGTTTTAGTTCAACTTGTACTGAAACTCACACAAAAATATCAGACTAATTTAATTAGTTATTGTTAAATTATTGAGATCATTTGATTTGTTTATCTCTAAATAAAACTCACAACTCAAATAGTTGGAATTTATGTTAGAAAAATATTTTATTTTATAATTATAGTAGTTGTTTTTGTAATTTGTTTTATAAATTATTTCCTTCACTTTATTTTATAATAAACATCTGAATTATAATTTGGTCAAAAATTGATATATTTGGTTCTTAAAGATTTTTAAGGCTATGTACTAATATTTAAATTGGACCTAATAAAAAAGTGCAATTTTAATAATTAAAATTTTTCAATAACTCAACAACCACAATTCTATTTAATAATTAAAAATCATTGCAAGTAATAATAAAACGGTACTACCGAGTATCGAACTCAAGGATTGCGTTTTACTATCGAATTATATTTAATTACTAAAATAAAACAAAAAATTTCTGAATTGATTGAAATAATATTTGAAATTAACAACATTAGTAAAATTGATCCTTTATAATAAGAAAAATGTCAGTGATGAGTTTCACTTCGAATCCAACCTTGGTGTCTAATTTGATCCTAGTTATTGAATTATTTTATTGAATTACCGAATTCTCTTTATTATTCTTACCCTAATGTCTTAGTGACATAACCTTTAATTTCAAAATAACCCCTAATTTCTTTATGAATTTAAGATTAGAATTAAGCATTAATGTACATGAATTCTCTTTTTAAACTATTGTCTCTGCAACTAATTTAATTGGTTTCATGACCTGTATCTATCCCTAGACTACAAATTCATGAATTTCTCACCTCAAGCATTCGTAAAATCCACTCTCATTTCAAAATACGAATCGTAGAACATTTTAATGTTGATCAAATAATAAAAAGAATTAAGCATAGCTACGAGAAAAATAATTCAAAAAACTCACTCATATAACTAGAAATCAAATCAGAAAAATAAGGATTTTATTTTGTTACACTCATTCCTAACAAATAGGGTTTAGTTACTCATGACAAAGATAGAAAAGATAGAGATTGAGAAGAATTACAAGAAAGATTCATGAATGATTCTTATAAAACTACTTCAATGGTGTTAGTCTTTGAGTTTCTATGCTAGGGCATAAGTCTCCTAACTTCCTAATAGTCAAAAAGATCCCTAAAAAGTGAAAAAACACGTTTTTAAACATTCAGCCGCTTGCCACGCGCCCCAGGCACAACTGTTGTGCTTCAGGCGCACAATTTCTTATGTTTGACATTTTATGCATGTTTCTCCTCTTTTGAGTTTGCGTTGGGTTCCAATGTCTCCATGAATGTTGTAGCTATGGATCTTAACTTTCATTTGCACTTGATTTGACTCCAATTGGACATCTACAACTCCAGATATGGTTGAAATACTCTACATAGTTCATGTTGATTTCTCACCAAAATTCAGCACTGCACTAAAACAAAGTAACAACGCAAAACTACGAAAAATCTCTACTTAATCAAAGAAATAAGAACATAAACATTTCATTAAATCAAAGAACTAAAATTAACAAAATATATCAAATAACTCCTTAAATTAACTAATGGTTAAAGATAAATAAGACTAAAATCAATAAAAAAATATGCATATGATGAAGAGTAATCAGAAGTATAGCCTTTTGGTCAAAAAATATTTGTGTCATATAATGGATCAAATATATCCATACCAATTTATAATTCGTATGTCTTTTAAAAAACTAAATTAGAAGTAGTCGTATTTTTTAAAAATTATTGAGGATTTTAAGGTGATCGTGTTCATTCTATGTTTCAACTAAACTCTGAAGTTCAACTAGGCGTCCAACATCCTTAATTACATTCGACAATCATATAAAGGTTACAATATTAATTAAGGGTTGTTAGTCCAATTTAGTTCTTAAACAGAGGTAAATAAAAAGGAATACATAATGTGTGAAAAGGGCAGGATAATCAAAATTCTAATAGTGATTCTCATTACTTTGTTGGTGTCAGTAGTTCCTACTCTTTAGATTCATTTTTTTAAATCAGTTGTAACAAACCCATAAAAACTTTAATAGTAATTCTCATATCTAAACCAAGATTAGCTTTATCACCACTGGTTATTTTTTCAAGTTTGTAGGAGCACTAATCTTGTAGCCTCCTCATCATGTGAAGCTGAATACATTGTGGGATCATATGCAACATGTCAAGCATTATGATTAGATTTGGTGTTAAAATAGAACAACATTCATGTGAAGAAGCCTATGCAGCTGCAAATTGACATCAAATCAACTGTTAAACAATATTTCACTTCCTTCATGATCAGGTTACAAGGGGGGAAATTAGAAGTGATTCATTGTCCAATTGAAGCAAAAGTTGACAGATTTGAGATACTAAGAGCAGATTTGGTAGTAGCACTCTTGAAGAAAAACTAGTTTGAATTAGGGGTAGATGTTGTGGTGAATTCAGTTAGTAGCTATATTAGTTTAGTTTGTTTACTAACAGTTTTTCTGTTATATAGTTAGTTAGTGGATTTCATTCACAATGCCCAATGGTCTATTACTAGCATTATCAATCTGAATTCCCTAATATTTGAGGTCATGCTTAATCTTTGCAATCAGAGATGAAGCCCTCAACTAAAGGTTTTTAATATTGAATGGGTTAGAAAACACAAGAAAGGGAGTTTGAACTTTGTTTTGTCATTTTTAAAAATTACTTAAGTTGCTTAACCAAAAGATATATTTTTTATTAAACATTCAACTTATGATTTTAAACAGGTTTAGTAAAATAAAATTGAATCATAAAGAATTTATGTAAGTATAGAAGTACGCCTAAGAGGGGGGTGAATTAGGTGTTAGTAAAGTTTCTTGTTTTTAGTGATGTGGTAGTTGGATTTTCTGAGTTTAAGAACAAAGCTTAATAAAAAACTGCAGTAAGTAAATGGACACTTTAAGATTTATCCTGGTTCCCCTTATAACCAAGGGTACGTCCAGTCCTCTTGCACACCACAAGAGATTAATCCAATACTTGTCAGAAAAATGTACAACTCCCACCCTGGGATTCTTCCTACAAAACTTCTAACAATACTTCTAAGATAGCACACCACTATCTTAGATTAAGCTATCTTGTACAAATGATACAATAAGGTTTGAATGAGTCTAAGATGTGGTATATTGATAAACAACTCAATAGCAATTCAAGTACTTACGAACTTTTAGAATGATATGAAAATCTAATGCAAGTACTTAGAAAAATCAGAATTTTGTTCAAAGTTGTTTAATGAATTAATTCAAGGATTGTTATTTTTTGATCTGAAGTTATGGGGTATTTATACTCCACAAAACATCCTTTCAGATTCGTGGCCATTGATCCAAGAGGTTTGATGAAAAATTACAATGTTCTAGAGGCATCCCAGATCTGAAAAATTGTAATGTTTCCAGGTGTATTCGAATACAGTATATGTGTATTTGAATACACGTCTTTGTAACGTTCAAAAAATTCAAATTTTATATCTTGTATTCGAATACACATTAGTGTAGTCGAATACAGATTAGTGTATTTTAGCCTCTGACTTAACTTGTATTCGACTACAAATGGGTGTAGTCGAATACACACAAAGGATTTTTGGCCACTGACTTAGCTTGTATTCGACTACAGATGGGTGTAGTCGAATACAACATTAAAGTTTTGCCTCTGACTTAAGTTGTATTCGAATACAACATGGTGTATTCGAATACACTTATGCAAATTGTCAAAAACATGATTTTAAATGATTTGTTAATGTTGTTTTTGATTTTTGAAAATATGTTAAATGCATATGTAAATATGAATTGTTCTCATGTATTTAAACTATTGATTTGTATCATATACCTTTACATTTAATCATTTATTATTTGGATTTTGAAGCTTATTGAAGATAGTTTGATCTTCTTTTTGATCTTGCTGCATTGTCCATAGTTGGTGGTCTTGTCGTCATCAAAAACATGTAGTTTACAATTTATATTTAGAAAGTATATTTTGTGATGCTAATGGTAACTTCCTCGGGGGTATGATGCTAATGTTGGGGCCAACACTGCTTTGCATGTTGAATTGAGTCTTGACATGCATTCAAGTGAAATAGTTAGAGATAAAGGATGTACATGTTCATGGTTGGAATGTGACTTTATTTGGAGTGTTCCAGCTTTCAGTAATTTGTCCCCGGTACCTTGGAGTATTTATAGTATGTGGCTTGATGTTTTGACAATGATTAGAAATGTTTTCTTTTGCATTTCTCACATTTTCAAAGAGGATAATCATTGTGTTTGACAAAATGATAAACTTAGACTTTGCTATTAACGGTTTCATTTGGTGGACGTGGTGAAGGTGTTAGAAAACACACAAAAAAAATGAGGTTTGAATTATGTTTTGTCATTTCAGAAAATTATTTTAGTTGTTTCAGTACAATCGATGACTTAATCTGCTATTTAAGCAATAACATACAAGTATTATTTACTCTTCCTTTTTAGGCTTTGAGTATTTTTCTTATGCATCTCCAAGCAGTACCATTAACACCTTTCTCAACTTTTTGATAAGTTTCCGTTGAGGTTCATAAGTATTTTTATACCTCTCCAAGTATCTCTTATGGATGAGAGAGTTGTTGCCAATATTTTTATACCTCTCCAAGTATCTCTTATGGATGAGAGAGTTGTTGCCAATATTTCAGCGATATGGTAATTGAATTTTCTATTTTAAGATAGTAACTGATAATAAGTAAATGACAGTAATTAAATGAACACAATAGAATTATCTTGCTTCCCCTTATGACCAAGAGTACATCCAGTCCTCTTGCACACCACAAGAGATTAATCCACTTATTGTCAGAAAATGTACAACTCCCACCCTGGGATTTCTGCTACAAACTTCTAACAACACTTCTAAGATAACACACCATTATCTTAGATTAAGCTACTTTAAGAAAGTACTACTTTCTTTTACAAGTGATATAGTATGATTTGGAATAAGGATATAAGAGAGGTATAATGATTTCAATCCAATAATACTTCAAGTGCTTTGAGAACCTTTTTGAATGATACGAAAATGAAATGCAAGTACTTTGTAAAAAATCAGAATTTTGTTCAAAGTTGGTCAAGGTTTGATTCAAGGATTGTGTGTTGTTTGATCTGAAGTTATGGTGTATTTATACTCCATAAACATCTCTTCAGATTCGTGGCCATTGATCCAAGAGGTTTGATGAACAAATACAATGATCTAGAACCATTTCAAATCAGAAAAATTGTGTTGCTTCCAATTGTATTCGAATATAAGATGTATGTATTCGAATACACTTCTTTGTAATGTTCAGATTTATTCAAAATTTGCACCTTGTATTCGAATACATCTTTCATGTAGTCGAATACAGATTCATGATTTTTGCCACTGACTTGCTTTGTATTCGGTTACAACAGATCATGGTCGAATACAAATTCGAAGGTTTAGCTATTGACTTGATGTGTGTATTCGACTACAACAGGTCGTAGTCGAATACATATTCGAAAGTTTAGCTACTGACTTGCTTTGTGTATTCGACTACAGCAGGTCGTAGTCGAATACAGATTCGAAAGTTTAGCTACTGACTTGTTGTGTGTATTCGACTACAGCAAGTCGTAGTCGAATACAGATGTGAAGCTTTTGCTTCTGGCTTAGCATCTGTATTCGAATACACTATTGTATTTTGTCAAAAAATATTAGTTTTAAGACTTTGTTAATGTAACTTTAACTTTTATAAATACTTTATATGCATATGTAAATATGAAAGGTTCTCATGTATTTGAGGTATTGGTTGTATTATTTACCTTTACATTAAAACATCTAATATGTTTGGATTTAAAGCTTATCAATGAAGATATTTGAACTTCTTTTTGAACTTGTTGCCTTGATCATAATCGTTGGTCTTTGTCTTCATTAAAAACATGTATTTTACAAGTTCCAGTTTGTGTCTGTAGATTTTCTTGTTTTCAGTGATATGGTAATTGAATTTTCTGTTTTAAGATAGTAATTGATAATAAGTAAATGGCAGTAATTAAATGAACACAATAGAATTATCCTGGTTCCCCTTATGACCAAGAGTACATCCAGTCCTCTTGCACATCACAAGAGATTAATCCACTTATTGTCAGAAAATGTACAACTCGTCCCACCCTGGGATTTCTGCTATAAACTTCTAACAACACTTCTAAGATAACACACCACTATCTTAGATTAAGCTACTTTAAGAAAGTACTACTTTCTTTCACAAGTGATATAGTATGATTTGGAATAAGAATATAAGAGAGGTATAATGATTTCAATCCAATAATACTTCAAGTACTTTGAGAACCTTTTTGAATGATATGAAAATGAAATGCAAGTACTTTGTAAAAAATCAGAATTTTGTTCAAAGTTATTCAAGGTTTGATTCAAGGATTGTGTGTTGTTTGATCTGAAGTTATGGTGTATTTATACTCCATAAACATCTCTTCAGATTCGTAGTCATTGATCCAAGAGGTTGGATGAACAAATACAATGATCTAGAACCATTTCAAATCTGAAAAATTGTATTGCTTCCAATTGTATTCGAATATAGGATGTATGTATTCGAATATACTTCTTTGTAACGTTTAGATTTATTCAAAATTTGCACCTTGTATTCGAATACATCTTTCATGTAGTCGAATATAGATTCGTGATTTTTGCCACTGACTTGCTTTGTATTCGACTACAGCACGTCATGGTCGAATACAAATTCAAAGGTTTAGCTATTGACTTGATGTGTGTATTCGACTACAACAGGTCGTAGTCGAATACATATTCGAAAGTTTAGCTAATGACTTGCTGTGTGTATTTGAGGTATTGGTTGTATCATTTACCTTTACATTAAAACATCTAATATGTTTGGATTTAAAGCTTATCAATGAAGATATTTGAACTTCTTTTTGAACTTGTTGCCTTGATCATAATCGTTGGTCTTTGTCTTCATTAAAAACATGTATTTTACAAGTTCCAGTTTGTGTCTGAATTGACACATAGTTTGTTTTTAGGATTCTAACTCTCATTGAGAGGATATTACATTTCAAGTCCTAAATCAATTCAATTGTATAAAATACTTTGATTGATTTACATCAATTCTAGTAACTCTATACTAAGAGGATTTTTTATTCATTTTAAGATATATCCATATAAATCTTCATAATTAATTCAGCGTATCTTAATTTAAGAAGACATACCTCAGAGGATGACACTATAAGAAGATGTCATGGACTTCTTCAGTAAGAGGATAAGTCCACTATGATGCGCAGAGGATGTTGAAATATTGACTTCTTATCAAAGTATTGACTTGATCCGAGTGATGACTAGACAGTTAATTGGTTTACCAGAATTATCAAATGCAAAGTCATCAGAGAAAGCTTATAATCATATCTTCCAGATGCGCGTTGACATGACATTGAACAAAGTTAGACACAACTTCAAATTCTTCAGAGCCGCTGTGAAGTTGTTTAACAAATTCACTTTCTTTGTTCATAAGAGGATTTAACTTGTTCCAGAACATTGACTTTATTAGAGACGTCATTTAGACCTTTCATCTTTTGACCTATTATTAGGATCCCAAGTGCACGATATTTTCACATAGTAAAAATTATCGTTCACACAAGGACTTTGTTGTGAGTAACGTCTCTTTACTATGATGATTAGCTAAAGTTGTGATTGTTGATAGTGGTTTTTTATTAAAATTTGCAATAAAAATATATCACTAGGATTGTAGTTTTTTTCACAATGATGGATACAATAAAACTAATCTTCTCTAAGTTATGGGTGTCAAACTCTTAAAAATCAGATATAGAATTATAACTAATGCCTTCTTTCAAAATGCATTAAATATGTTTTAAACTAATAATCAACCTATTTTTATAATGGAAGTATTAGAAAAATTCTTTAAGTGAAGATATTTTTCATGATTTCATGAGAAGCATAATCTATATTCATGATTTGATTCTCTTGTCCAATCTTGTCGATCATATATCAAATTCCCCTTTTAGTATATTATTTGATATTCAAGTACAAACATGAATTTTGCTAAGATTGGATTAAAAGATCAATACTCATGACAAAAAGAAATAGACATTGTTAGAGATCCATCACTGAAAATCATACAATTTCAAGACAAGGAAAATCTACTCTCACATGAACATAGTAGAAACAAAGCTTAAATATAAAAATATTAGAAAATAAAATAACACAATAAAATGAATATATTGAAACTAGAAATTTGCTAATAAAACTACAAGAACAAAAGGAAGAGTGACAAGAGATTGTGAGTAGGAATCTATCTCAAACTGAGTATTTTCATCCATTTTTCTAGCCCTAGGTTCCTTCATAAGTTTTAATTACTGTTGGATTTTGATCCTTTGATTCCTAATTTTGACATAATTAATAATTCAACAATGTTCATACAATACATGATAAATCTAATATTTGAATTGAGCAAGATTTCAGGAACAACAATCAAATCCTACACACTTGGAACAGGTTGCTTGAAACACAAGAAATCAACAAAAGTTGACTTTTGACTAAAGCAAATCGATTGGGAAATCGATTTCATAGCAAAGGTGTAAGGAAACACAACTGTTTGTGTTGGTATAATCGATTGGGCAATCGACTGACTGAATTAGAAATTGAAAATGCACAAGTCAGTGGCACCCCAGTTTTGAGGGTAATCGATTGACAAATCGATTATACAATTCACAAAGTAAACCTGATTGAAATAAATCGACTGGGAAATCGATTGGACAAGTCATAGTGGAAACCCAGTTTTAAACTTAATCGATTGGCAAATCGATTACTCAAAAATCACTTGCAAAATAATTTTTCCTGTGACATACAAATCGATTGGACAATCTATGTTCTAATATTTCAATCAAGTTAAGTTTGGTCGAAATCGATTGGTAAATCATATACATTGAATATTCTTGATACACAATAACACTTGGTTAATACATTGAGATTACTTTTTCAGATCAAATAGAAAAAGAGGATTATCAACAATCAAAAAGATAGCTGGAAAAGTGATCTTGAAAGACAAGGATTCTCATAAACAAATCTTTGATATCCAGAATTGTGAGAAGCCATTTTGACCAAGATTGAAGACTACTTTTTGTTCTTTCTGTATTCTGTTTGTAATAATTCTTTGAAACAAAAACAAAGCGAGAAAATCCAGCTAGAAACTGGTGACTACTTTCTTGGGTGAGAGTGCTCAACAAGAAAGAGTTGTACTTTGATTCTGTGATAGGTTGCTGAGTATCTACAAGGATCAGAGGGTGATCAATAGGAAAGAGATCATTAAGATAGATAGGTTTCGGGGAGGAAACTGGACAATCTGTAATTGATTCTTTCTATTGGAGAAGAAAATCTGAAATCCGTTTGGATTTGCAGGACTGGATGTAGGTTGTCAAGTGGACAACTGAACCAGTATAAATCCTTGGTGCAATCTTCTCTAACCCTTATCTCCTTTGATTTACTATCTTGATATATCTGTATATGTGATTAAAATTAGATGCATGTTAAACATATTCTGTAATAAGTAATATTGTTTAATCTGATAATTTGACTTGTATGCATCTTGATTAATCTCATATCAATCTAATAAAACTTGCTAATCTTGTATGCCACAATTTAATTTCCGCTGTGTGTATGAAATTGATTTAATTTCATAAAGAACTGATACATTCTGATATATTCCGCTTATTACGAGGTCATATATACCAACAATTGGCCTCAGAGCCTAACTTTTCGAGAGGTAATACTCATAAAAGCACTATGGCCTCAAACGATTTTCTGGGAGAAGGCGCATCGTTAGCAAGACCTCCAGCTTTCAACGGAACAGCTTATATGTACTGGAAGCACAGGATGCTAATCTTCTTGGAAGCCAGTGGCATAGACATCCTTGACGCTGTTGAAAACGGTCCATATATTCCCAAGATTGCAGGAACGAATGACTCAATGATTCTCAAGCCTAGAGCCGACTGGTCAGATGATGACAAGAAAAAGGTAGGTTATAATGCAAAGGCTAAGAACATTATAACATCTGCTCTTTGTGCAGAAGAATTTTTTAGAGTGTCAAACTGCAAGTCAGCAAAAGAAATGTGGGACATTCTTCAAGAAACACATGAAGGAACCACAGACGTGAAGAGAGCTCGCGTAAACACACTGATGCACGAATATGAATTATTCAGCATGAAAAGGGACGAATCCATCAGTGATCTGCAAACCAGATTCACACACATTGTGAATAATCTTCATGCATTGGGAAAGCAAGTGGATAACGAACAGCAGATTGGAAAAATTATGAGTTGTCTAACCAGAGAATGGCAGCCAAAGATAACAGCCATAGCAGAATCTAAAGATCTAGCAAAGATGACGACTGCAACTTTGTTTGGTAAACTAAGAGAACACGAAATGGAATTACATCGACTGGACGAATCAGAGATGGAAAGCCGCAAAAAGAAAGGACTATCCCTGAAGGTTCAAGCCCAGCAATCGAAAACTGAATCAGATAGCTGCTCAGATCAATCCAGTAGTGAATCTGAAGAGCCGGAAATCGGGTTGCTTGTCAAGAAATTCAAGAAGTTTCTGAAGAAGAAAGACAACAAATTCAGAAAACCATCTAGCTCCAAGACTACTGACAACAAGACCATTACATGCTATGAATGTGGTAAAACTGGTCACATAAAGTCAGAATGCTACAAATTGCAAAACAAGAATAGAGCTACAAAATCAAAAGGCAAGGAACCAGTCACCAAAACCAGAAAAGCTTATATTGCATGGAATGATAACGATGAATCCTCTGCATCTTCTGATGAAGAAGAAGTCAACTTGTGTCTCATGGCAGATACAGATTCAGAATCAGAAAATGAGGTTAGTTCACAATCTAATCCAACCTATGATGAACTTCAAGAAGCTTTCAATGAACTGCATGATGATTATGTGAATTCCATAAAACAGTTGTTAAGCACAAAGAAAATGCTTGAACAAATGAATGTTGAGCATAAAGAAATTGAAAATTTATGTGAACAACTGAAAAAGGATTCACAAGAAAAATCTGCAAAGTGCATTGAACTTGAAAATACTGTTGCATCATTAAAATCTGATTTATTAAATTTTGCAAATAGTAAAGATAAGCTAAATGTCATACTTAGCAATCAAAGACATGTTCATGAAAAATCTGGTTTAGGATATACACCAAATATGCATGTCAAAAGAAAAAATAAAAACAGATCTGGTATTGGTTATATGCAAACCAGAAATGTCAAACATGGTCAAAAATCTGCTATTGCTAAGAGTATGTATGACATCTTTACTAAA
Source organism: Cicer arietinum (assembly GCF_000331145.2). Classification (NCBI taxonomy): domain Eukaryota; kingdom Viridiplantae; phylum Streptophyta; class Magnoliopsida; order Fabales; family Fabaceae; genus Cicer; species Cicer arietinum. The sequence goes on along the minus strand of NC_021165.2, from coordinate 27,970,067 downwards.
CCAAATAAACATTCATCCTTTGATGGCAGATGTCATTTCTGTTGCAGAAAGGGACATTTTGTGTCTAATTGCAAATTTAAAAAATTAGCCAATCAAGGATGGAAGCTAGTTTGGATAGAAAAGAAATCTGTGTTTGACACTAACCAACCAGGACCCAATTTAAATTGGGGACCTAAAACAAAATTCTGATTTTGTATTGCAGGTGTGCTTGACATCCACGAAACACTCATGGTATCTAGATAGCGGATGCTCAAAGCACATGACTGGTGACAAATCCAAATTCCTTTCCCTGACATTAAAGGAAGGAGGCTTTGTCAAATATGGTGATAACAACAGAGGAAAAATCATTGGAATTGGTGATGTAGGCGATGAATCAACTGCAGTAATCAAAAATGTGCTATATGTTGAAGGATTAAAGCACAACTTACTGAGTATAAGCCAGCTATGTGACAAAGGTTTTCAAGTAAGTTTTTCATCACAATCTTGCATTATTGAGCATAAAGATGACAAACACATAAAGCTAATTGGGGACAGAATCAACAACATTTACATGTTGGATTTCAATTCTGTACCTAGTGCTGTATGCTGCTTGTTATCCAACTCAGATGAAACATGGCTTTGGCATAAAAGAATTGCTCATATACACATAAATCATTTGAATAAACTTGTCAGCAAACAGTTAGTCTTAGGTCTACCAAATAGGAAGTTCTCTAAAGATAGACTGTGTGATGCATGTGAGAAAAGTAAACTGGTTAAGACTCCATTTCCCTCTATAGACTTGGTTAGAACAAATAGAGTTTTACAACTAGTTCACATGGACCTTTTTGGACCTGCCCAAGTTAAGAGTTTAGGTGGAAACCTGTATGGATATGTGCTGGTTGATGATTATTCTAGATTCACATGGACTTACTTTTTAGCTCATAAAAGTGATACATTCTCTGTTTTCAAAAAGTTTGCTGCTTTAGTACAAAATGAGAATGATTTGAAAATTGTTTCAATAAAAAGTGATCATGGAGGTGAATTCCAAAATGATCTTTTTCAAAATTATTGTGAATCAAATGGAATCAACCACATCTATTCAGCCCCTAGGACACCACAGCAGAATGGGGTAGTGGAGAGGAAAAATAGATCCCTAGAAGAGTTAGCTAGGACCATGCTTAAGGACTCCAACCTACCTAAGTACTTTTGGGCAGATGCAATTAGTACAGCCACCCATGTAGTGAATAGAGTTCTCATTAGGCCCCTGCTTAGGAAAACACCCTATGAGCTTTACAAGGGTAGAAAACCAAACCTGTCCTACTTTAGAATCTTTGGTTGTAAATGCTTTGTTTTAAACAATGGCAAAGAACACCTAGGAAAGTTTGACCCTAAGGCAGATGAAGGTATCTTTCTAGGATATTCCCAAACTAGTAAGGCCTATAGAATCTACAACAAAAGAACAAAAACCATAGAAGAGTCAGTTCATGTAAAGTTTGATGAATCTTTTACAGAAAACTTGAACAAAACTCCTTCTAAGGTTATTGACATTTTGGATGATGTTGTAGAATCTGAACCACTAGAACAACCTATAGCTGACCCTCCAACTAGTGCAGACCCTGTAGAACCTATAGAAACCTGTGAGTTGCCTAAGGAATGGAAGTTCAACCGAAACCACCCTTTAGACAACATTATAGGCGATATCTCTAAAGGTGTTGCAACTAGGAGAAGCCTTAGTCAGTTTTGTAACTTTACAGCCTTTGTATCTCAGATTGAACCTAAGAACATTAAGGAAGCCCTTTTAGATAGTGAGTGGATACTTGCTATGCAAGAGGAGTTAAACCAGTTTGAGAGAAACAAGGTGTGGAACTTGGTACCTAGGCCAGAGGGTAAGCATGTTATAGGAACTAGGTGGGTGTTCAGAAATAAGTTAGATGAGAATGGTGTGATAACTAGGAATAAAGCCAGATTAGTTGCAAAGGGTTATAGTCAAGAGGAGGGAATAGACTTTGATGAGACCTATGCCCCAGTAGCTAGACTAGAAGCCATAAGAATTTTATTGGCTTATGCATGTATCATGGACTTCAATCTATATCAAATGGATGTGAAGAGTGCCTTTCTCAATGGAGACCTCCAAGAGGAAGTTTTTGTGAGTCAAACACCAGGTTTTGAAAATCCAGATTTTCCTAACCATGTGTATAAACTCTCAAAGGCCCTCTATGGGTTGAAACAAGCTCCAAGAGCTTGGTATGAGAAACTCAGCACTTTCCTCATTCAACAAAATTTTTCAAGAGGAAATGTTGATAAGACACTCTTTACAAAAACTACTGAAAATGACATCTTGCTGGTCCAAATTTATGTTGATGACATCATATTTGGATCAACAAATGATAAACTTTGCAAAGAATTTGAAAACTTAATGAAAGGTAAATTTGAAATGTCAATGATGGGTGAACTGTCATATTTCTTGGGATTTCAAATTAACCAAAGCAAGCAAGGCATTTTCATTAGTCAATCCAAATATTGTTCTGATTTGATAAAGAAATTTAACTTTGATAAACTTAAGTCCATTGATACACCCATGAGTCAAGGAAATTTCTTAGACCGAGATGAGAAGGGTAAGCCTGTAGATGTCACTAGATTTCGTGGTATGATTGGATCTCTGCTCTACCTTACAGCAAGCCGACCAGATATTATGTTCAGTGTTTGTATGTGTGCAAGGTATCAATCGAATCCGAAGGAATCTCACCTCAGTGCAGTAAAGAGAATTTTCAGATACTTGGTAGGTACTAAAAGTCTTGGTTTGTGGTATCCAAAAGGTTCAACATGTACTTTGGTTGGTTATTCAGACTCAGACTTTGCTGGTTGTAAACTTGACAGAAAGAGTACTTCAGGAACATGTCATTTGCTTGGTAATTCTCTAGTGTCTTGGTTCAGTAAGAAGCAAACAAGTATTGCATTGTCTACTGCAGAAGCTGAATACATAGCAGCTGGGAGCTGTTGTGCTCAAATCTTGTGGATGAAACAGCATTTAATGGACTTCGGTGTCGATTTGGGAACAGTGCCGATCATGTGTGATAACACAAGTGCTATCAGCATAACCAAGAACCCTGTAATGCATTCAAGGACAAAACACATTGAGGTAAGGCATCACTTCATAAGAGACCACTTTCAGAATGGAGTTATCAAACTTGAGTATGTGAACACTACAGAACAATTAGCTGATATCTTCACAAAAGCATTGCCAAAAGAAAGTTTTTTGAACATAAGGATGAAACTAGGGATCATTGATCCTAGTGAAGTGTAAGTTTTTGATGATTCTGGTACTTTTCAGTAATGTTTTCCAGTTACATCGATTTGGAAATCGATTACCAGCATGGTAAAAGGTTTATAAAATCGATTTGGGAATCGATTACTTTAGCCCAGGATTCAAAATTTCAGAAATTTTTTTTTAACCTTCACGAGCATCGATTTGGAAATCGATTAGCTAAGTGTTCAACCTTAAGACAATCGATTTGGGAATCGATTAAGTAAAACTGGAATTCGATTTGAACATCGATTTGAAATATGACCGTTACTCAAAGTTACTAGCCGTTGGCACTTCATCATTACTGAATCGATTGAGGATTCCCAGCAACGGTAACCTAATCGATTGGGAAATCGATTTACTAGGTCAAGAGTATAAAAGGAACAGTTCTAAATCGATTTCTGCACTTTGTTTTCCAGATTTTCTCTGCTTTTCTCTTGTGTTCTTCATTCTTCTGTCTCTGCATTTGTTTGAATCTGCATTCTACATTCTACCTACTTCGAATCTACACAAAATTGTTGATATGGCCCGAGTAAAACAGACTCAAGCACGCACTCCATCTCCATCATCTTCTTCCACCAGTGAAACACCATCACCACCTCCAACTTTAACAAAAAGAGTACCCATCCCAACTCACAAAATACTTGCAAAGGATAAAGGAAAAGCTCCTGCCCCAATCCAGGAAAAGTCGAAGAAACGCAAAGAGCCCCCTACTGAAAAGCTCATGGCTGATGCCATGAAAGTAATTACTCAGAAAAGGAAGAAGAAGCCTACTTCTTCTCCACCTCCTAAGAAGGTCTCTGCACCTAAGGAAAAGGAGGTACAACCATCTTTGTCTACAGACTTCGCAAAAAGGAAAATTCATGAAGCTAGAACCATGGATTTTGAATATTTTGATGTTGTGGAATTTACTTTTCAGAACCACCTCAGGTTTCATGGATTGGAAAGTTTTCTGTCTTCTACACTCGACAGCTATCCAAGGCTGATCAGGGAGTTTTATTCTACATTCAAGATGACTGAAGAAGGTTTTACTGCTTCAGTTAAGGGAAAAAGAATTACAATGACTTTTGATGATTTCTCAACTTTATCTGGATTGCCTTTCTACGGCAAATCTATTGATGGCAGCACAGAAGCCGACACTGCCGATGAAGGTTGGGAAGAAACACTTGATAGGCATACCGCAGTTAAAGACCTGATGGTCGATGGGTTTGTTGAATCGATTTCACTGCCCATTGGTCAGATGAAGGTTCAACAGAGGATGTTGATGTATGCTTTGACGCGTATGCTGGTTCCACGATCGGGAAATCACGCAGTAGTCCAGAAGTTGGACATCATACTGTTGTGGGGCTTATCCAAAGAGTTAAGGATGAGCTGGTGTTGGATTGTGCTAAGGCACATGTTGGAAGCATCTCAAAGCAAGCTGATGCTGCCTTATCCACAGTTGATAACTAAAATTCTCAAACACTTCAAGGTCTCATTTGGAAATGAGGAATCTGCTAAAACGACATTGGTGTTTGGTGAATCGATAGTGAATCAGATGCAACTGAAGCGATTACATGGTAAATGGATAAGACCTCAAGCAGCTGCTGACCCTGTCCAGCCCCAACCTCAACCTCAGTCTCAGCCTCCACCAGTTACTGAATCTGCTACTCCTGATTTTGTGAACAGAATTTTGGAATTCATTGAAGCTCAGATGGCACACAATGCCAAAGTGTTGGAATTTCAGTCCAGAGTAGAAGCAAGTTTAAGGACTATGCAAGCCTCCTTGAACTCAGTTGTTCAAAATGTGGATGAGATTCAGACACACCTCGGCATCAAACTGTCATTTGAAGACGTCGCAGAGATTGGTCGACAAGCTACGGATGAACCTAACCCAAACCCCCTAGTTAACCCTGAGACTCACGGTGAGGAGACACCTGCTGAGGTTAATACAGCGGTCTCAACCTCTCCCTTAGATGATAGTGAGGACCAGCCCACACTAGGTGTTTAGGATCCTTAGGTTTGATACTGTTTTGCTCTGACTTGTTATAATTCTGTGATGTATGATGATTTTTTATAAATGTTATATCATTTGGCTTAATCATCTAAGTTGCTCATTAATTGCATTGATTGATTTTGCCTTTATACATATAAACTTCATTGTTTTTGATGCACTGTGTTATATGTTTCAAACCCAATGCATATGTTCTTTAACATAGGGGGAGAAATTGTTTCTACCTTTTTGACTTAAATGACAAAGGGGGAGAAATATTATAACTTGACAGTTGCATTGTTGATGTTTGTCTGCATGTTGTTATTACTTTGATACTTATGATATAGTTTGCTCTGTTACTTAATAACAAGTAATAATGTTGTTTATAATACACTTATGCTTGTTGTTTTGAAATGCTCAAGTTACAATTGTATGAATTGTCAATTATGCCAAAAAGGGGGAGATTGTTGGATTTTGATCCTTTGATTCCTAATTTTGACATAATTAATAATTCAACAATGTTCATACAATACATGATAAATCTAATATTTGAATTGAGCAAGATTTCAGGAACAACAATCAAATCCTACACACTTGGAACAGGTTGCTTGAAACACAAGAAATCAACAAAAGTTGATTTTTGATTGAAGCAAATCGATTGGGAAATCGATTTCATAACAAAGGTGTAAGGAAACACAACTGTTTGTGTTGGTATAATCGATTGGGCAATCGACTGACTGAATTAGAAATTGAAAATGCACAAGTCAGTGGCACCCCAGTTTTGAGGGTAATCGATTGACAAATCGATTATACAATTCACAAAGTAAACCTGATTGAAATAAATCGATTGGGAAATCGATTGGATAAGTCACAGTGGAAACCCAGTTTTAAGGGTAATCGATTGGCAAATCGATTACTTAAAAATCACTTGCAAAATAACTTTTCCTGTGACATACAAATCGATTGGACAATCTATGTTGTAATATTTCAATCAAGTTAAATTTGGTCGAAATCGATTGGGAAATCGATTGAACCAAATCCCAGGTAAGAACGTTTTCAGACAAATACATACAAATCGATTGGCACGTCGATTAGTATCAAAATAGCTGAGTCACTGACTTAAACTCAATCGATTGGCAAATCGATTGACAAAACCTTTTGAAAACCCAGTGAACTCTGAGCGTGTGACCAAATCGATTTTAAGTATTTGTTAATCGATTATGAAGATTTGATAAATCGATTATGGAATCGATTGATATGTGTTTCAGTTTGAACATAACATCTGCAATCGATTACGAAATCGATTCATATCAGTCTTAACATAATCACTGAGAAATGTTGTTTAAAGAATCGATTGGTAAATCGATTGGGTTATATAGTTTCAAGATTCAAGAAAAACAAGACACACGATAATCGATTGGCAAATCGATTAGACTGGTTTATCACTTTACGAAATCGATTGGTAAATCGATTGATTAATGTGTTTTTCAGAAACTATATAAACTGTCTTCAATCTGTCTTTCAATAACATGAATGATAATAACAATGATATCAATCTGAAATATACATTGAATATTCTTGATACACAATAACACTTGGTTAATACATTGAGATTACTTTTTCAGATCAAATAGAAAAAGAGGATTATCAACAATCAAAAAGATAGCTGGAAAAGTGATCTTGAAAGACAAGGATTCTCATAAACAAATCTTTGATATCCAGAATTGTGAGAAGCCATTTTGACCAAGATTGAAGACTACTTTTTGTTCTTTCTGTATTCTGTTTGTAATAATTCTTTGAAACAAAAACAAAGCGAGAAAATCCAGCTAGAAACTGGTGACTACTTTCTTGGGTGAGAGTGCTCAACAAGAAAGAGTTGTACTTTGATTCTGTGATAGGTTGCTGAGTATCTACAAGGATCAGAGGGTGATCAATAGGAAAGAGATCATTACGATAGATAGGTTTCGAGGAGGAAACTGGACAATCTGTAATTGATTCTTTCTATTGGAGAAGAAAATCTGAAATCCGTTTGGATTTGCAGGACTGGATGTAGGTTGTCAAGTGGACAACTGAACCAGTATAAATCCTTGGTGCAATCTTCTCTAACCCTTAACTCCTTTGATTTACTATCTTGATATATCTGTATATGTGATTAAAATTAGATGCATGTTAAACATATTCTCTAATAAGTAATATTGTTTAATCTTTTAATTTGACTTGTATGCATCTTGATTAATCTCAGATCAATCTAATAAAACTTGTTAATCTTGTATGCCACAATTTAATTTCCGCTGTGTGTATGAAATTGATTTAATTTCATAAAGAACTGATACATTCTGATATATTCCGCTTATTACGAGGTCATATATACCAACAATTACAAGAAACCATCAGAGTTTCACAAAAGAAAAACGGTACAATAGTTGAAGTTAAGCATATTACAACTATAATAGCCATTACGATAATGCAATAATCCTTGTTGTCTTGGTGTGACAAATTCTCACTTTTTCTCGTCCAACCATTATGGTTGCAATGGTCGTTACAACCAAGTCGTAATTATGGCTGGAACTTGTTTTTCTTTCATCTTCTTGATCAACATGGACCATGACTGCACCACTTGACTTCAGGGCTCTTTGCACAAAGAATCTTCACTTATTCATTCACTTCTCCTTGCGACCAAAACAAAACAAAAAGGTAGTGAAATAAAATGAAAACTGGAATTAAAAAAATATGATTAACCTATCAACCAAAGTTATAAAAACAGATAAATTTTAGCTTATCAAATTCCCCCATGCTTGAATATTTTCTTGTCCTCAAGCAATCGCTCCAGGTAAAAGTTATGAATAAATAGACACTATGAATAGAGAACTCAACATTCAATTCGACTATATGCAATAGGAAAGTCCTTCAATTCAACTTAGGCTTCTCTGAAAATATAATTCTCATTAGGAAACTCACCTCTCAAATTATCTCTGTGTTTCAGGATAGTGGGCATTCACTCAAAATGTCCTACCATAGACTTGACTATTAACTAAATCTCTTCTACATCTCTCATGAGAGAAAATATGAATCAAAAGCATATTTCAAGGTTGTGACAGGGTCAAGAGACAATAGGTGGGGAAACAAAAAAGAGAGATATTCAAAAGGCTATAACAAAATAAACATATGATTACAAGTAACCTTTTTGAACAATTGGAGCTCAACATAGTACTTATCATTTCTCTAATTATTCTACCTTTTTACCTTACGAGATCTCACTTGTAATGAGTCCAATTTGTTACTTCGAGTAGAGCACCTTATTGTGTCCTTTCAAATATGGACTAAAAAAAATTTCCTTTTTTTTAATTTCTATTTCTTTTTTTTCTCTTTTTTCTTGTTCTGATTTTATTTTTTTTTTTTTGTTCTTAAGTTGCGCCACTATTTTCTAAAAGACACCCAAGAATGATTTTATCAATAAAGCAAGAGATCAAGAAATATAATTCATGTAAGGCTCAAAGTGAGCAACTACTGATAAGTATAAAACAAAACAAGTCGTGAAGCTTGGAAAAAATAAATCATATAATGTTTTTTCTTCAAACATGATCACAAGAAAATTAGCCTTAAGAAGGTTGCAAGTTAAGCTCTATAGAACACAATCAATGGTGAATAATCACTCAAAACAAAGAAAAGGACATAATATTTTATGGTGTAACACAAGCCCTTGAATAAGCCCAAAACTCATATTTAGTAGCTAAATCAATGAAAACATGTTATCAGAGAATATGTTAATTTATCAAACTGAAAGTGTGGCTCCCGAAGGTGGATGTATTGCCTATTTGACCACACCATGAACATAAATTACGGTTCCTTATCAAGGACATCAAAAAGGTTTTCTTTCAAGTTAAGAGAAATTATTTATTTATTTTTATTTCAAAACAAGATTAAAAAAAAAATTAACACACTAAAAAAATAAGCACAAAAAAAAAAATTAACACACTAAAAAAACAATAAAACAAGAAAGTGTACCCCTATGTTGGGATCAGACATTGTCCTCAATGTAAAAATTGAGATATTTATGAAAGGAATAACAAAAGCTCACAAATTTAAGGTGGTGGTGGAAAGTGGCCTTGGTGCTTTTGTTCAGCCTTTATATTTGCACTCTCTATGTTTGGAATTCTGGTTCTTAATGATGAGATGATGAGGGATAATCACATTGATGTTGGTGAAGGCAGTGCAGTAATTCTTGTGGCTCTGACAAGGGGCTCTTGTGGGTCTTTATGATTAAACAATTAGTTATTTTTATCTCCACTAGTAGTTCTTACGGGATTTGGCAAAGAAATGGAGGCATTGCCACATATCAATAGTTTGTGTGTATTATTAAATTTAGTGAAGAAATTCATAGCATGACAGGATTCCAAATTAATTATTGTTTTGCCCAGAAGCGTGTCTAGATCATAAATGTCCTCTTCACTACCTTAGCATTATTTGTTGAGGCATCCATTACTTCAATCCACTTAGATACGTAATCCATCGCTAACTAGGATGTATTGATTTCCAAGATATGAAGGGAATGATCCCATGAAATCAACTCCCTAAACATCAAAGATTTGAACTTCAAGGATATTGTTTAAAGGTATTTCATTTCTTTTTAGTATGTTCCTGGTACGTTGGCATTGATTACATTGAAGCACAACGTGGTGTACATTTTTTAAGAGTGTAAGCCAGTAAAAGCCTAATTGAAGCAAAAGTAGTGTATGTCTTTGATGCAGTTTTTGTGGAACTAGCATGTCCACCGTAAGCGAAAGAGTGGAAGTGAAACATGATGTTTTCCATTTCTTCTTCTAGAACACATCTTCTGAAACTTTCATCAGCCTCTCTCTTGAAAAGCAGAGGTTCATAACCCATAATAGTGTTTAAGATCCGAGAAATACTTTTTTTTTTTTTTTATAGTTCAAATCTAGTGGTGGTACTCCAACTTCGACGTAGTTCACAAATTCTGCATACCATGGTGCTTATATTTATGAAAAAGCAAACAATTGATCATCAAGAAAGGAATCATCCAGGGGCAACTCATTTTCATTATTTTCAAGTAGCCTTAAGAGATAATCGGCCACTATATTTTCAATCCCCTTCTTGTCTCGAATTGCTAGATCAAACCCTTGGAGAAGTAGTATCGATGGAATCAATCTCGGCTTAGAATCTTTCTTGCTCAAGAGATATTTTATGGTTGCATGGTATGTGTAGACAATTATCTTCGATCCCTCTAAGTAGGAGCAAAATTTGTCAATGGCAAACAATACTGCCAATAGCTTTTTCTCGACTTTGGCATAGTTAACTTGAGCTTTATCCAAAGTCTCCAACACTGCACCTACAACAAAATTGCTAGCATCGCACATGATTTCAAATGGAAGACTTCAATCAATGTGGCTGCATAATCGGGGCAAATATCAATGCTTCTTTTAACGAGCAAAATTACTCAAGACAAAATTCATCAAAGATAAAAGTTGCAATCTTAAGGAGTAGATTGGTTAGAGACTAAGAAATCATAGAAAAATCCTTATTGAATGTAAAATCCTACATGCCCCAAGGAACTTCTCACTTCTTTTATAGAGGTGGGAGGTGGCCTTTTCTCTATTACTTCAATTTTTTGCCTTCTCTACGTCAATACCTTGCTATGACGTCAAATGTCCAAGAACAATTCTTTCTTTAAGCATAAAGTGAAATTTTTCCCAATTTAACACAATATTAACCTGTTTATACCTTTCAAGTACCATTTCTAGATTGGCCAAACAATTATTGAAACTAGATCCATACACAAAAAATTCATCCATGAATACTTCCATTATATCCTTAATAAAATTAGACAAAATTGACATCGTGCAACATAGAAAAGTAGCAGGGGCATTGCACAAACCAAAATGCATTCTCCTATAAGCATATTTGTCATAAGGACAAGTAAACATGGTTTTCTGTTGGTCTCTAGGATGAATGGGAATTTGGAAACAATACACCAGAATAACCATCCAAATAGAAAAAATGTGAATGTTTTGCCAACCTTTCTAACATTTGGTCAATAAAAGGGAAGGAAAAGTGATCTTTATGAGTTGCTTTGTTCAGTTTTCTATAATCTATACACATCTTTCACCCCGTAACAATCTTAGTTGTAATAAATTCATTTTTTGTTTAATTTTTAACAACAGTGATACTTTCTTTTTTCAAAACTAGTTGAACATGACTAACCCATTTGCTATCAGAGATAGGGTAAATTATCCCCACATCTAGGAGTTTAAGTACCTATTTTTTCACATCTTTCTTGTTAGGGTTTAACCTCATTTGATGTTCAATAAAGGGTTTATAATCATCTTCAAGTAGTATCCTATGCATGCAAATAAATGAATTAATTCACTTTTAGTTTCTTCACCATTTAATTCAGCACTTACAATAACAAGAAATGTATAATTTTTACCAAGGAATTCATACCTGAGATTTTATGGCAAATGCTTAAGTTCTACTTATGGAGCTTCTTTTGGGATAGGTGTTGAATTTTCTATTGCCAATGTCTCAAAATTTAGGTCTGGAGCAAGAGGATTTTTATCCAACAATTTAGCATATGCATCATCTTTATTTGTCGACTCTTCATGACTTGTGTTCTAATCAAGCATGCTTCCAACCATTTTGGGGAGAGTGGTCCTAAAGGAAACTCCTTAACACAATGATCAAATAAATTGACCCTGCAACAAGAATCTTTAAGATAAGGACTTTTCATAAGATTCGACAAATTCAATTCAATTTTTTCATGACCCTCATTGAAGGCAAGCTTCCCATGTTTCACATCAATTACAACTCCTATTGTAGCTAGACATCACAATTGGTATAAGCAATTATCTTATTTTGACAAGAACATCATCTAATATTCCCCCCAGATACTTGATAGATTGATCTACTAGATGTAAAGAAATGTTTGTGGGCTTTAACTCACCCACATCAAGTTTCTTACAAACTAACAAAGACATGGGGCTCAGACTAGCCCCAAAGTCAAACATAGCATGTTCAAAACTCATATCACCAATCATACAAGGAATAGAAAAACTTCAAGGATCTTTAAATTTGAGAGACAATTTATTTTGAATTATGGCACTACATTCCTCAATTAAAGCATTTGTCTCATTGTCATTAAGTTTTCTTTTGTTTGACAAATTTTCTTTCAAAAACTTAATTTTTTCTATTGAACATAATGCTTATATATACATTTTTCAAAAGTTCCACAAACTTCCTAAATTGCTCCTTAATCTTTGAAGAAAAGGTATGGGTGGTTTGTATGGTGTTGGAGATACATAGGGTTTTTCTTTTTCCTCATCTACCCTCTCGCTTGATGGTTGGGCTTTTTCACTCTCATCACGACCAATCTCTTCCACATCTCTATCCTAGGGTTTTTTTTTTGTTTTTTTTTGTTTTTTTATTTCGCTTCTTAAAGTGACAACCTTCAATTGTCATCCTGAGAACATACCAGAAGATCTAGAGGATGAAGTAACTTGTTGAGCCACTTGGGTGATTTGTGTTTCCAACAACTTATTGTGTGTGGCCATGGAATCTACCTTATATGCTAATTGCCTAAGTGTTTCATTCACTGACTAATTTTGATTTTTAAACTCCTCATTTTTTTTGGTTTAAGTTAGCACAAAATTTTCCAGAAAATTTTTTAAGCTAGACTTTTGGGGGTTGTTGAAAGGTCTTGGTCCTTGGAAATCGGGAGGTCTAACCATCGATTAGGAAATAGGATTAAGGGGGACTTTTGTAGGAAAAATTTATCTGATTCATCCACCCTTGATTGTAAGTATTGGAAAAAGGGTCTCATATTTTAGGATTGTTAAGATAATTAACTTGTTCATTACCCACCCCACCATTAGTAGACATTTTGACTTGGCATTCAACATCCATATGACCAATAATAACACAAATTTCACAAGGAAAAACATTTGGTGCGACAACATTTACATTCAAATTTTTGAAACATTGCATCTACCTTATAAGCAATATAATATAATGCATCAAATTCATACATATTGCCTTTCTTTTGAGGATATTGGTCACCTGATCACTGGTAGTGGTTATGTGACATGTCTACCATAACAGTATAAGTTTCTTCTATGTGCTTGTTCATTAACACTCTTCTTGCATTAGAATCTATCATAGTCCATTATAGAAAGTATGGACAATTAGTCATCTCTCCAACTCATGATGAGGACACAATCTCAACATCTCCTTGAAGCGCTCCCAAGCTTCATAGAGCGATTCTCCATCTTTTTAACAAAAACTTGTTATTTGATTTCTCAATTGTGCAATTTTTCTTGGTGGAAAATATCTAGCAAGGAATGCTTGCTTTAATTGATCCAACGTGGTAATGGATTCAAAGTGCAACAAATGTAGCCAAGCTCTAGCTCTATCCCTTAATGAGAAAGGGAAAAACTTTAGTCTAATGGCATCACTAGTCACTCCATTTATATTCAAAGTGTCACAATACTCTAAAAAATAGACAAATTAAGGTTTAGATATCTGTTAGAGTACCAGAGAATTGCTTTTGTAGTATCATGGATAGCAACGAATATTTTAATTCAAAATTGTTAGCCTCTACTGTTAGTTGCGCAATACTCGTATGCGGTTTTGTAGTATTAAAAAAGACATATTCTTTCAAGGTTATAATTTTCATTCATTTTTAAATCTTTTTCTTGTTCAGAATTTTTGTTTCTCTCTTCTTCTCCAATAAAAAAAACTTTATATCTCGGCTATTGGGTTGGCAAGATTCCCAAAACTTCATATTATTCGTATTCAAAGAGAGAGAACAATTAATAACATAAAAATGATTTAAAAAAATTAGTGTAATCGGTACAAAAAAAATATAATATCAAAAGCAAAGTCTCTTACAGAGGCGCCAAATTATCGCGTAATAAAAATTATCATTCCCACAAAAACTTTTTTGTGAGTACCAATGTCTCTTTACTATGATGATTAGGAAAAGCGATGATTGTTGATATTGATTTTTATTAAAATTTGCAATAAAAATAAAATATTAGGATTGTAGATTTTTTATAATGATGGATACAATAAAATTAATCTTCTCTAAATTGTTGGTATTAAACTCTTAAAAATTAGATAAACAACTACAACTAATATGTTCTTTCATAGAGAAAAAAATGTATTTTAAACTAATAACCAATATATTTTCATGATTGATGTATTAGCAAAATCCTTTAAGAGAATATATTTTTTTGTTTTCAAGAGAACCAAAATCTATTTTTATGATTTCACTCTCTAGTCCAATCTTGTGGATCATATATCAAATTCACCTTTTAGTATATTTTTTGATATCTAAGTACAAACATGATTTTTACTAAGATTAGATTAAAAGATTGATACCCATGACAGGAAGAAATAGGAATTGTTAGAGATCCATCAATGAAAATCCTACAATCCCAAGACAAGGAAGATCTACTCACACATGATCATAGAAGAATCAAAACTTAAATATAAAAAAATTGGAAATATAAAATAACATAATAAAATAACACAATAAACTGAATATTATTGAAACTAGAAATTTGCTAAGAAAATACAAGAACAACATCAAGAATAACAAGAGATTATCAGTAGGAAGTTGTCTCAAACTTAGTATTTTCGTCCCCTTTTTATAGCCCCGGGTGTTTTCATGGGCTTTAATTACAAGAAACCATCAGAATTTCATAGAAGAAACATAGTTCTACGATAGAAGTTGAGCATAATACAGTTGCAATGGTCATTATGATCAAGTAGTAATCCTTGTTGCCTTAGTGAGGCAAATTCTCACTTTTTCTTGTCCAACTGTTACGGTTGTAATAATCATTACAATCATACCGTAATACTTGATGGAACTTTTTTTTTTTCATCTTCTTGATCAATATGAACAATGACTGGACAACTTGACTTTAGGGCTTTTTGCATCAAGAATCTTCACTTATTCTTTCACTTCTCCTTGCAACCAAAACAAAACAAAAATATAGTGAAATAGAACTAAAATTGAATTAAAAATATTAGTCAAGGACAAATAATCAAGTGCAAATAACATATAAATTTTAGCTTATCACTTATGAGTCAGATGATCGACATGGGTCTTTAGTTAAGGGCAAATAATCATATCATTGTAGCATTCTTTTCCTTTGTGATCCGATGTTGAATCATTGACTTGTGTTTTCTTTGTCTTTAATGCTTTGATTGGGACTGTAGATAATCATATGATTGTTTCAATGTTTCTTATTGCTATATTATGACTTACTCTATTTGTAAACATAATTATTTGTGTAACATGTGATAATATTTTTGTTAGTACATAGGCACACCTAACACGGGGTGAATTAGGTGTATATAAATTTCTGCTTTTTAGAAACTTAGTCCATTATTTTTCTATTTAGGATTAGTGTATGGAAAAATGTAAATGGCAGAAAAATAAAGAACACAATAATTATCCTAGTTCCCCATACAACCAATGGTACATCCAGTTCTCTTGCACACCACAATAGATTTTCCACTATTTGTTAGAATAAGTACAAGTCTAACTTTAAGACTTTTGCTACAAATTTCTAATAATCACCATAAGATAGCACACCACTATCTTAGTTTACAACACTTGAAGAAAGACCACTACTTTCCTCAATTTACACAATAACTTGAATGGTTTTATAACAATGACTTTGACTGAAATCAAGAGTGTATAACAATTGAGTACAATGATAACAGTCTAATATAATTTCAAGTACAATAGAGAACATTTCTCAATGATATGAAAATGTAAAATATGTACTTGAAATATGAAAGTAAGACTTTGAATAAATCAAAATATTTCAGAAATTTTGTTCAAAGTTGTTTTAAGATTGATGTAAAGATTATTGAAAAGGTTGATTTGTTAAATCTGAATCTAAGAAGTAATTATACTCCTTAGACATCACTTCATATCAGTGACAATCGTTCCTAGAGGTTTGATGAACATATGCAATGATCCAAGTTTAATTTGAACTGAAAAATTGCATTGTTTCGTAGTTGTATTCGGCTACATCAGGAATATAGTCGAATACACCTCTATAACGTTCAATTGTATTTGAAAATTTTAACCTTGTATTTGAATACAACACCATGTAGTCTAATAAAGATGATTGAATTTTGCCACTGGCTTGGTTTTGTATTCGGCTACACAATGTTGTAGTCGAATACAAAGTGCAATTTTAGCCACTAACTTAACATTTGTATTCGGTTACACCATCTCGCAGTCGAATACAAAAATGTAGTTTTACCTACTGACTTAACATTTGTATTCCGCTACACCATCTCATAGTCGAATACAGATATTCAGTTTTAGATACTAACTTGAGTCTGTATTCGGCTACAACATGTTATAATCGAATACAACTTTGAGTTTTGTCAAAAACTTGATTTTCAAACATTGTTCATGCATTTTGATACTTTGAAAATTCTTTTGATACATATGCTAAAATTGAAGGTTCTCATGTGCATTTGAAATATAATAATATTAGATTGCATCATGTACCTTACATTATAAGATTTCTAGCATATTGGTCATAATTGACTTAATTGTTGATTCTTTTTGAGCTTGCAACTTGATCACTTTCCTTGGTCTTTGTCTTCATCAAAACATAAGTATTTTACAATTTTTGTTTTAGAAACACTTAGATTATTATATATAATTACTCATAATTTATATTATCTTAAAATAGATAGTCATTTATTTAAGTATTTGTCTTCTAAATTAGTTTGCACACTCAACAAATAAAATTAGCAGATAATTATTCTTATTTGTTTGTTTTGCTATCGTCAAAATATCAACTAAAAGATTGTAGTTAAAATCATTGTTGCACTAACATGTAAGACAATATACCTTATAGTAATAAAAAAGGACTTCGTCTGTAATAAACTAGGTCATTCTAATTTTAGTTTTTGTTGGTTTCTTTGAATGGATTTTTATTTATGTCTCCCATTCTTTTGTTTTTCTATTATTTTTGAAGCGATGCAAATGATTATTGAGTTGTTTGGATGTAACATAGTTAGGATATCACTAGTCTATAATGATATATATGCACTTCAATAGTGTATTTAAAATATTATTCTTGAGTAAATTGCAAAATATATGAAATTTGAAGAGAGTACGAAAACAGAAAAATCAATAAAGAAAGTTCTTGATATTATGGAGATTGAATATCATTCTCAAAACAAATATATGGTAAAAAAAAAAAAACTCAAATTAATGGTATCAAACTAAAATAGAATAATCGAAAAATTATTAATGAGAGCTAGGTCTAGTGGAATGAGATAGACTCTTACAACGTAGTATATCTGAATCTCTCCTGAAAGAGATATTCACATTTAATATGCAACGCACTTCAAATTACTTTTGATAGAGAAAATATATGAGAAATAAAAAGAAAAATAATCTTAAGAAAATTACAATCAATCAATTTTATATAAACTTGAATTTAGAAGAAAGAATTTGACAGTAATCTCTCAATAATTTCAATTGTTTTTAAATTCAATTATATATATATA
>NC_021165.2:27947487-27952105 GCF_000331145.2 Cicer arietinum | reverse complement strand
GAACCGCTCATGTAAGATTTTATTATTTAATTAGTATCCAAATTTATATTTGTGATTTCTAGTCAATTTATATTATTTTTATATAGAATATAATTATATTATTAAAGAAAGAATTATATTTGATTGGGTATAATTGAATGTATATAAAAGATAATACTATAATTGGATATATTTATATCATATTTATACTGATTTTTTTTTATATAAATAAATATTTACCTAATTATATCATTAATGGTACATTTATGATATTTTAAATTAATAATTATATAAATATTTTTACAGTTATTAATTGCATGTGTATCTATTATGTTTATGTAGGGAGATATGTGGTGTAAGAAAACTTGGCGCACCATATGTACAGTTTTCTGACCGGAATAATCCTGATTTATTTTTATTTTTTAATATAAAATATAGATATAAATTTTGGTGTATTTACTACAATTTTTTCCTAAATTAATCATTTAAAAAAAATAATAATAATCACTTTTAAAAATTTATATTCGTTTTATTATAAATTTAAAAAAAATTAAAAGCATAAAAATAAGTTAAAAATTACTTAAAATAAAAAGCTGTTTTTAATAGTTTTTTAAAAAATATTTTTTATAACTGTTTTTTTATATAAATAATTTCCATTATAACAGATAAATATAAACTAACATTTTCATTCTTTTAAAAAGTATCTAAAATTAATCTCTAAATTATACTGTATCAAATAACATTTTTTTTAAATTATGATAAATAGAAATAATTTTATGACAAAAATATTTCCGTTGACTTCATCTACCCCTCAATTATTTTTATCAATCATTCATATCATTGGAAAAAATAACAAATCTGGAAAAGTTTGGGTTCAGGACCACATTATCACATTGAAGATCTGCCACCAACAATTTACACATTTGGCCACAATGAAAACTCAAAATTCAAGAATCTTACATACTCAATTCAATGAAAATTTTATTTTTAACCTTTATGTTTTCTGAAAAATAGACGAAATTTAAGAGAAGGAAGTAAAGTCTCACTACCAGTTTGTTTAACCAAAATTAAAAACTCAGATTTTTTCAAACAATTCATTATGAAAATAATTTTTAAATCTAATGAATCATCCTTGTCATTTACTTTGAAGTACACTATTTAGTTTTCTCCTTTTTTTTTTTAATAAATAAAAGATAAAGTGTATTCCACAATCCTTTAAGTTACACGAAAATAACATATTCGTCTTTTATCTTTTTTATAACTTGTTAATCTTTGATCTTTTATTATGTTTATAAATATTTATATTTAATGACTTTAATTTCAAACAAATAAAATTGAAACTCAAAATTCTTTTAATTTTTTTAATAAACTCGTATAATTATTAAGAGAACTTTTATTGAAATAAACATAAGAATATAAATCATCAATCAACTTTTAAAAAATTAAAGATAAAACTAAAGATTTATATTTATATTCATAGTCAATGTTAAATTTATTTACACAGATAGTATACCATCTATTTTCTCGTATATAAAATTAAATTAAATTAATTCCTTTCCAACAAAAATATCTATAAATGCCAGTCTTTAACTTAGTAAATGGTCTAATTTTTGACTGAATTAGAAGCTTTTTGTTTTTGACAAATGAATTTGATTCTCATTCTTTAGGAATTTCATTTTCCTTTGCATTTGTCCCATTAACCTGTTTTATACGATTGGGCCCACAGTATTATATCCTGATAATTTTCATAAACTTTTTTTTTCTTTCTTTTTTATGTAAGTTCATACAGTTTCATTAGAAGATAAAAAAAATTATATTATCATGTATCCTTTAATTCACAATATTTCCAATCCCTAAACCTACTTCTATTATATGATATAAAAGAGTTAAAGAATAAAATAATAATTAATATTAAAATATTTTATCCGCGAAATCCAAATAAATAATAATTTCTTTTCTCTCATTTACTTAAAACCACTTTAAATAATTGATTTGTCGAAAAATGAATTTTTAGAAAAATAAAAAATTGCTAAAATTTTTTTTTATAATTTAAAGGATTTTAATTTTTTTTTTCTAATTCTCATTTCATGAAACAAGTAACAAATCAATACAAATTTTAATAATGATTATTTTTTCTAAAATAAAAAATCTTCAAAAAGTGTGACAAACAACAACAAAATAAGTTAAAAATATGAATGTATATAATTCATAATTTAGAGCACAAGAAGAAAATAATATTAATTATTAGAGTAATTAGTGGATACAGCTGCAAAATTAATTATGTTTTTAATG
Organism: Cicer arietinum; assembly: GCF_000331145.2. Lineage (NCBI taxonomy): Eukaryota > Viridiplantae > Streptophyta > Magnoliopsida > Fabales > Fabaceae > Cicer > Cicer arietinum. Next base: position 27,949,834 of record NC_021165.2, on the reverse strand, counting down.
GAATAGTAAATGAATTCGCACTTTGATTTGATTTACACCTCACTAATATATTCATCTTGTTTCTATTTGGCTATATAATATCAAGAAACAGAATCTCACATAACATAGGATAACAAGAGAGCAACAAGACGACAAAAGAAGGGGAATTTTGTCTTCTTCTTTTTCTTCATATTTGTTTCTCTTTGATTTCTCTTCCTGTGGACAAGGTTAATACCTAGGTCAGTTCTTGTGTTTTCTATTTTTTACCACGTTCAGAATTTTTCAAAATAATTAAAGTTCCTAACTTTTTCATAATTTACAACCCTTTATTTTATTTATTTTTACTAATTCTTGGATGAGCCTCTTAACATTTTTTGGTTGGTTGTGTGTTATATGTCTGCATTTGCATGCATTATAGAATATTCTATTTGCATGTGGTTTAATTTGTTGTTTGAATCTTTGGATTATAGTTGCGGTTGCTGTTACATTGCAAACTTTATTTTGTGACAAAATATGACAGTTTGTTGGAGATACCTCTAAAACCTTTATATTGTGATATCAATTGAAGTTGCATACTGTAATTTAGAACTATGGTTTGAAAATATAATAAGGAATTCTAGACTTTTATTTTTCGCGATATAAAGGTTTTAGAGTCTCTGCAATTGCATTGCAACCATAATTGTGACTCAATTGCGGCCATATTTGCTCTCATTTTACTGTAGTATCAAGATTAGCTGCCAAACTTTGAACACATTATATGTTCTAACATTATGATTTTATTTTCCATTCCTATTTGTCTCTATGGTCAAGAAACAAATTGAATAATCATGTATTTTTGTGGTGCATATTAATTTCAATAATGATGCCTTCTTATTCTACCTTTTCACTCATGGCAAAAGAAATTGACACTTTTCATATGGTTAAGTATTTTATTTTCTTTTTTACCCTTTCTCTCTTTTTTATATTGTTTTTGTTGTATTGACAATAAAGTGGCTTTTGGATTCCACATATGCAGCTAGAAAATTTTTAATTTGATTTATTATATCTATTAAAATGTTACCACAAACCAATGTTAATAGAAAGATTTTGGGTGATTTTACGTGATTTATGTAAATTTGACTATATACATGATTTTAAAAGATTTTGATTGGGGTTTTATAAGCTCACAAATTCATTGTTTTGCTCAAATTCTCTATTTGTAATTTGCAGAAACCTGCTAACAGGTCTTTAGTTTGTAGGTAACAACGCCAACAAAAAACTAGCAAATAGGAAAATCTATTTTGCTACTATGGAAGATATCACTAAAAAATATGAAGTGGTTGAAAGAGATGGCTCATATACAGAAGATGGAACAATAGACATTCACAAAAAACCAGCCAACAAGAAAAAGACAGGAAATTGGAAAGCATGCAGCTTTATTCTCGGTATTAAAATCTTCTTTTATGCCTTTCATAACCTTTAGTGTCATATCTGATACAAATTTGGCTCCTGTAAAGCGTGTAAAGTGAGGAAATCAATTGTGGTTATTTCAACAACCTTGTGATTTATTATGATACACATGCAATATTCACCTTTGAATTGTTAAACAATAATAGATAATACTTACATTTTAAAGTGCGTTGATCACTTTAGAGGAACCAGATCCATCTGATACACATTTTTGTTTTAGAATTTGATCCAACTAAGATGTTGAAATGAAAAAATGTTGCAGGAAATGAATGTTGTGAAAGATTGGCTTACTATGGCATGAGTACAAACTTGGTGAACTATCTCCAAGACCATTATGGTCAAGGAAATGCAACTGCTGCAAATACTGTCACAACATGGTCAGGGACATGCTACCTCACACCATTGCTTGGAGCCTTTTTAGCTGATTCTTATTTTGGAAGATACTGGACAATTGCCGGTTTCTCATGTATCTATGTCCTTGTAAGTTCATTTTGAAGACAATATTTTCCTTTATGTTGAAATGTTTTAATAATTGATAAATGCATTTAATCTGCAGTCTTTTCAATTTCAGTTCATATTTAAATGTCAACAAGGATCAATACTTATGTTTGACAATAAATATTTTTTTCAATTAGGTAACATATTGTTATTTTTATCTATTCTTACCTATGTAGCACAGAAACCCCAGATTGAAGTAGTGTTTGGTGTTCAACATGTGTCAGTGTTCAACACTAACAAGACACCGACATATGTGACTACTTTCAATCACTTCCATTTTTTTAAAAATTTATATCGATGTCTACTTGTCAGTGTCAATGTCATTTTTAGGTTCTTTTGAAAGAAGTTAGTAGCAAAAGGACTTTATTTGTCCGTAATTTTATTAATGAAAAAAGAAGGATAGCAAGAGCGGAGACGCTCT
>NC_021165.2:27926187-27947184 GCF_000331145.2 Cicer arietinum | reverse complement strand
GCTCTTCAAGGACGAGTGCACCCTTCAACCGAAATGCCAATTGATGAAAAATTCTAAGTTTGAATATCAGTGCACGTTAATATAACGGCAATATCATTAGCTTTTATTGAATATGAGTGTAAAACTATTTAACAGTGCACGCACATTTGATATTTACAAGAAATTTTAATTCAGGTTATACTTGAACTGTGTTTAAGAACATTATTATCAAGAATGAAAGGATAAACTAATATGAGAGTTGTTTTTGCACTTTTCAGGGAATGGCACTTTTAACATTTTCAGCAGTTGCACCTGGATTAATACCTTCATGTGATGCTAATGGTTGCAAACCAACATCAGGACAAACTGCAGCATGCTATATAGCACTCTACTTGATTGCTCTCGGAACCGGAGGTATCAAACCGTGTGTTTCATCTTTCGGTGCCGACCAATTCGATGAAAACGATCAGACCGAGAGGAAAAAGAAAAGCTCTTTTTTCAATTGGTTTTACTTCTCGATTAATATCGGTGCACTCATCGCTTCCTCGGTGTTGGTTTGGATACAGATGAATGTGGGATGGGGATGGGGTTTTGGAGTGCCTGGAGTTGCGATGGTCATCGCAATTATATTTTTCTTTATCGGTAGTCAATGGTACCGACTTCAAGTGCCTGGTGGGAGTCCTCTTACAAGGATTTGTCAAGTTACAGTTGCGGCATTTAAGAAACTTGGGCTACAAGTTCCAGATGATAAGTCTCTTCTTTATGAGACTGCTGATGCAGAATCTAACATCAAAGGGAGCCGCAAACTTGAGCACACTAATGAAATGAAGTGAGTTATCAAAACCATGTTTTTAATTATTTTTATGATGATGATTAAGATTAGTAGTGATAATGATATCTTCAAATTCTATTATGATTTAGGAGGGTATGAAAATAGATTGTTAGGCTATTGAGGAAGTACCTCATAACATCTTGATAAGTTTCAATGAACAGTCTAAGCAATCCAAACAACTAAACCTAGCATCATCCTATTCCATCATTTTCATAAATCCAAACATACACATAGCAGTAATTCAATTTATCCTTTAATTCTAAAGTTTGCTTTACATTCTTATCTTATATTATAACCAACAAAAAACTCTCTGATTCAAGGTGCTTAGATAAGGCAGCTGTTGAAACAGAATCTGACAGGAGTAAAGCTGTACCAAATCCATGGAGGCTCTGCACAGTAACACAAGTCGAAGAACTCAAATCGATCATCCGATTACTCCCCGTTTGGGCATCAATGATAGCCTTTGCAACAGTCTACAGTCAAATGGGAACAATGTTTGTGTTACAAGGCAACACTATGGATCAACATATCGGTCCTCACTTCAAAATTCCGTCTGCATCCCTCTCCCTTTTCGATACTCTAAGCGTCATCTTCTGGGCTCCGGTCTATGATCGAGTTATCGTCCCCTTCGCAAGAAAGTTCACTGGCCACGAACACGGATTCACAGAACTTCAAAGAATGGGAATCGGACTGGTCATCTCCATTATATCCATGATAGTGGCAGGCATTCTCGAAGTCGTTCGCCTCGACATAGTCCGTAAAAACAACTACTACGATCTTGAAACCATCCCTTTATCAATCTTCTGGCAAGTGCCTCAGTACTTTCTCATTGGAGCGGCTGAAGTTTTCGCTAATATCGGTCAGATGGAGTTCTTTTACAGTCAAGCGCCGGATGCTATGAGAAGTTTATGCTCCGCACTTTCACTCACAACTAATGCATTGGGAAATTATGTGAGCACATTGCTTGTGATGATTGTCACAAAAGTTACAACAAGAAATGGAAGTCTTGGTTGGATTCCTGATAACATGAATAGGGGACATCTTGATTACTTCTATTGGCTTTTGACAATACTTAGTGTCCTCAACTTCATTGTGTATCTTTGGATTGCTAAGAAGTATTCATACAAAAAAGTGACAAGAAGTACTAATTGAGTTGTTGGCATGTTTCACACAGCTTCAATTTTTACAAGTTTGAGAAGATCTAATTTATCCAATTTGAGAAATGCAGCCTTGAATTTAAAAAAAAAGGGTCAACATGCTCAAATTGTTCTCAGATATGGCCAGGAAATCTGGAAAAAAATCAGAGAACATGAGTCATGCATTGTCTTTGTTTTTCAGGTCCTTAGTAGATGAGATTTAATAAGTTGATAGTTGTTTATGTACATACGAATTAAAATCTCAGCTGTTTATAATCATTTCTTCCTCTTTAATGTTTAAAGTGAAGAATCATAAATTGTAGAGGAGAAAATCCCAACAATTGAAATCTGATGTTTCTCTTTTGGTTCAGTTGTGAATTTTTTATTTTTGTGACTTTTTCTAGTTAATACCTTTGTGAATAGTACTTTCCTGCCAATTTTTAAAATTAAGATTCATTATAATGAAGCATAATGTACAACTCAGAAAATAAAACTTAAAAAAGTACATTAAAAAAACAGAAAGAATTATACAGAGACTTGACACAACCTGTCTATAAATCTTTCTCCATGCTAATTAGTGTGAAGAAAATTAAAGATTGAATGGGTAAGTAAACCACTTTAGGAAAACCAAAAACTTAGCATAATAAAATTTTCAGAGTTAATTAATTATGATGCACATGACTAATTTAAGATTATGTACCTTACTACTTACATTGTATCCGACACATAATAGGCTGAGACATCACTAAACTATATACAAGGTTTTAAATTTCGGTTGCATTCACTGTGACATTCAATCTTTAACATTGTGGAGCTGGAAACTTATGGATAGATGATGCAGACACGACATAGCTGCAGAGGTCCCAAAAACCTTGAAAAAACCAACCAGAAAAAACAGGGCTGGAACCTACCCCCCAGAGAGAGAAATCTCTTACACTAACCAACCAGAAAAAACCAAAATCCACCAAAGTCTTGCATAGGAACTTGGCACACCAAAAAATCAAGCACTAAGAATGACCATTCTCATCAAAGCATCTTGTCACACCTAAACATTATCTCTATCCATGTTAAACAAAATAATTCATGTTAGAGATATTGAATGATTTTTTGAAAAATACATATGTTAGCGAAACAAATTATAGAGATGGCATGAAGGTAACAAATCGCTCTATAAGTAAAGAGCTTTTTAAAGAGGTGATTTCTAATGAAAGAAAAAAGAATATGTAGAAGGACATTATAGTATATAACTTCCACTAAGAGACAGAAAATCTGCATGATTTAAGGAGTTTTCTTGACATTTCTTTTTTTTTTTCTACGGTTGTTTTTCTTTACTTTTTAATAAATCTTTAGCTTAAAAAAATAAATAATTCTTCATTCCTAAATAGTATATAATATGACATGACAACACAATCCTGTAATGTCTCTTATATTTTGCAGGAACGCAACACTAAAATGAGAAAATTATAATCAGAATATTCTTAACAGTTTAAAATAATATGCCAACATGCTATAGTTTATACTACTTTCGTCCTATATGTAAGACTATTGTAAGAAAGAGTTGTCCCTTTATAAGATCATATACAACTTATAAAGAGAAAAACCATTCGATTCTCGTGCTTGCGCTTAATAATTAGATAATTTTGACAATAGAATGTACACACTTGACACATTTGATGTTAAAATCACTTTGCTTAATTCTTGTGAATGGATCAAAAGGCTATTTAGGGACGTAGGTGTACTTGTTTAGAAGAAAAAAATTACCATGATTTTTTTTTGGGTACTGGTATCAAAATGAATGTGCTAGTGTTCAAAGCACTCGGCAACTTTGATATTTATATAAACTATAATTAATTACATATTATGATTACAAGTTGACATAAATACAAGTTCAACTCCTTAAATACATGAATCTAAACATAAATGAACCTAAGACTTAAAGTGCTCCTATTTTCAATGGGATACATAAATGAATCTTGTTATTTCCAACACTCTCCCTCAATGAATAGGTATTCTCCATCCCCAATTTAGATACAATTCGTTCAAAATTTGAGCTACTCAATCCTTTGGTGAGAATATCCGCAAGTTGCCATTGTGAGGACACATGTGAGGTGCAAATCAGCCCACTATCTAGCTTCTCCGTAATGAAGTGTCTATCAACCTCTATATGCTTGGTTCGATTATGTTGAACTGGGTTACAATAGCTGGCTTGTTATCAGAGTAGAGCTTCATAGGTCCTTTCCATTTGACTTTCAAGTTTTCTAAAATAATTGAGTCAAAGTAATTCACCAATGCTTTGTGCCATGGCTCGAAATTCAGCTTAATCACTAGATTGTGCTACTACATTTTGCTTTTTTACCTTTCCAAGTCACAATATTTCCTCCAAGAAAGGTGCAGTACCCTGAAATTTCCCAAGATTGTCTGCATTTTTCACTTAAAACATAGCTGATTTCCACCTGCAAATTCTGTTTAAGTATACTACTACTTTTCTTGATCAAAAGTTGGACTTCAGTGAAACCAAGATCCAACTTGACTTTCCCAGGCACACCACGCTTCAGCAATAAAAGCAATAGTAGCCACCAATCTACACATGAAACCAGCAATTCACTGTTGGAAACTCTAATTCATCAATCAGTCACAACTAGCAGCACCAATACAAGTTTTACATGAACCATGAGAATTAAATGCATAACACCACAAAATGATCTTCAAAATTGTAGAAATAAAGAAAATTCAGACATGCTCTCTTTTAAATGATAGATTGTATGTCATTTTAGTCCAGAAAGTTATCCTTTGAAACACTCTTATTTCAGGGGATTAACCTGACAGTGCAGAACAATTGGAGGACCGAATTGGAAAATTAAATCAAATAAATGTTACCCAGCAATCCATTCACGTCTTTCATCTTCAGTCAAATTTTCTTCTTTTCTGGTTTTGTTTAAAACCTTCTGCGGGCTCTACATGAGGAGAGATCCTCTTTGCAGCGCATACATTTTCATCACCACTACCAACAAGAACATTCTTATCAGGTGCATGAAATTGCTTCAATATTTCACTGATTGGTTCATCATATATGAGATAAACTGTTGTCTTCATCACAATGAAACTGCTCCAAAAAACAGCAACAATCTCCACTTTGTCATCAGGTTCCATATTTGATACCACTCTCTGCCACTCCTCATTTTCAAAGGAGGCTAATGCCTCTCTCTTATAGAGCTGAATGGTGGTCTTGGTGTGATTTATCACCAACACATTTTTGAGGCCATCGCATGTTATGTTATCTGGGCTTGAAGATTTGACAAGGCACAACATTGTTTTCAAGTTACGCCCTTTCACTTGAGGAACTATAAAAGTTACAGAAGAACCTTCGGAATTGAAGGTTAACCAATCTGGATAACTATCGCCAGGGAGTAAGCAACCACCACCCGCATTGACATTCATATTCTGTAAAATGAAAATAGGCTCAAAATTTTACTAAACAATATATTAATATGACTTTATTATTTGGACAATGAAAGATATAACCTTCCTCATAACATTATTAATCGTAAATTTTTTAAGTTGCATAGAAATATTTGCTTGAATTCTTAAAGGAGAAGCTATCAGTCCAGCTTACAATACCATAGCAACCGTCCCAAATAACACTGAGGGTTTCCAATTTCCATTTGATATTTATGCTGATAAACAAACAAATTGTATCAATATAATTGACACTCACTATAATTAGAGTGTCAATTAAGTCTCAAAATCCAAAGTGAGGTTCATGGGCCCAATATTTTGTTAATCCAGATTTTTTCTTGAAAAGTTTTCGAAATTTATTTTTCTCGGAAAAAAATCTAATACATTTTTTTCTCAGGAAAAATCGAAAAAAATTTAAATTATTATTTTATCGAAAAATTTTGTGAAAAAAATCAAAAAATTATATTTCTCGAATAAAAAATATTTTGTAAATAATTTTTTATCGAAAGATAAATTTAAAAAAGTAGGCCCGTAGGCCCCACTTATCTCACAAAATTTTTGGGGGTTTTAGTTTTGGGGGTTTCCTTTCTTGGAATCTTAATAACTGAAATTTTTTGCTCATAAATATGTGAGTTGGAGCCAATAATTAGTGAACTTGTAAAATTTACAGCTCTAACTATAATGTGCGCTTAGAAGACTGTAACTGTTTTTCATAAAACAAAATTAATACAAATGACATCACAACTCAAGGTGCTAACTTAATCAAAATTCAGATTAGTGGAGGTTGGGCAGTAAGAGATATTCTCTAACTGATGAGCATTAGCTATGGAATCATTTTCTGTTATCATATCAATTAATACAATAATTCTCTTCATCTAATTCTATCTTACCTCTGCTCTATCAATTGGTCCGACCTGCTATGTTCATGCAAACCAGAATCGAGGCAAGAATCACCAGAGTGGAGGAGCGTTGGGAACATGTGGAGACCAACATTGAGTCGTTACGTGACTTCATTGGTTCTGAAATTCAGAGAGCTTTGATGACGTCTCAGGACAATATTACAGTGGTCCCCTCACCGTTAGATGAATTTCGTTTAGCTGCAAAGAAGGTTGAATTGCCTGCGTTTACCGGTGATGATCCAATGGCTTGGATCGCTCGAGCAGAAACGTATTTCGACGTACAACGCATTTCTGCAGACGTGAGGATTCAATCGACGAAGCTCAGTATGGAAGAAGGTCCTACGATTCATTGGTTCAATTTATGGCACGATTCTACGGAGGATCTGTCTTGGAAGAGTTTGATGGAGGCGTTCGTTTTGGTGGTGGTCATTTGGAGAATCCTTTTGAAGAATTGAAGGAATTAAAACAATCTAGATATGTGGAGGATTACATTGCTGAATTTGAATTGTATTCTTCACAGTGTGACCGTTTACCATAACAATAGTTTCTTGGTTATTTCATTGGTGGTTTACGTCATGACATTCGTTCTCGTGTGCGTACCTTCAAGCCTCGTAATCGTTACTTAGCGATGCAATTGGCTCGTGATGTTGAGAGTGAATTTGTTGTTGTTTCGGGACAGGGATCTGGATCTCGCTACAAACCGGATCAAGGTTCTTGAGCCCGATTTCAAAAACATAATTGGGCCAATCGCGAAGGGGAAGGGAACAGATCTGCACACCCTAACCAGACTAGCAACAATATGGGTAAAATGTGTACCGGGCTGGAACCTGGATCTCAAACCGGGTCAACACACCCTCCCAATCCTACTCCTCCTTCACGTCAAAACTCTGGTGAAGTTTCACGCCGTCACTCACACGACGTTCACCATTTACCAAGTGCAGAGGTTAATGAGTGTCGCGCGAATGCAACGAACAATGGGATTCCCTCCATCAATGCGCAACGAAGCAGTTACAATTGATTATCTTGGGGGACAATGAAGTGGTCAACGATGAAGGAGAGATTGTGGTGCTTGAGGCCGAGTCGGAAGAAGAGATTGCACAAGAGGAGTTAGAATGTAAAGGAGTGGGAGTTTTTGGTGTTTCCACCACTCTAAACTAGGTTCGCACAATGAAAGTAGAGGGTTGTTTGCAAGGTGCACCTATTTTGTTTCTTATTGACAGTGGAGCTACGCATAATTTCATATCTCCTAAGATGGTTGAAGCTCTGGGACTGCCTATGGTACCTTCTACTCCCTTGGGTGTGAAGTTAGAAGATGGTCATCGTGTCCTAACTATGGGTAGGTGTAAGGGAATTCAGATGGATGTGGGAATGGTGCAGATTTATTTTGATGCTTATGTGTTGGAGTTAGGGGGTGTGGATCTGATTTTGGGAGTTGTTTGGCTGGAAACTTTGGGGAAGGTGACCATGGATTGGAAAGAAATGTCTATGGAGTTTAACCATAAGGGCAGTATGGTGAAACTCCTTGGTCAAGCCTTAGATGAGAAGATGGCTACTTTCCAAAGCATTATCACTTCTTCCCGGCTGATAATAGACTGTGAATGGCCTACCTTGATGGAGGTGGTAGGTTCACAAGTGCCTCGTGTCTCAGATCAACAGACTAAGGAGTTGCAAAGGTTGTTAGATCAATTTGCTAATGCATTTAAAGAAATCCAAGGTCTTCCCCCTACAAGAAACACTAGCCATTCCTTAAACTTTTGCAGGGTGCTAGTCCGATAAGTGTGAGGCCTTACAAATATCCTCATTTACACAAGGATGAAATTAAAAAACATATTCAGAGCCTTATGCAGCAGGGGTGATTAGAAACATCACTAGTGCTTTCTCTAGCCCCGTTATTTTGGTCAAGAAGAAAGATCAATCTTGGTGCATGTGTGTAGATTATTGTGCACTTAACAAGGTTATAATTCAAGATAAGTACCCTATCCCTGTGGTAGATGAATTGTTAGATGAGTTACATGGCTCAGGTTATTTCTCTAAGCTTGATCTTAAAGCTTGTTATCATCAAATTCGTATGAAGGAAGAGGATTTTCATAAAACTGCATTTCGTACTCATGAGGGTCACTATGAGTTTATGGTGATGCCATTTGGCCTTACCAATGCCCCTGCAACCTTTCAATCAGTGATGAATGATATTTTTAAGCCTTTTTTAAGGAAGTTTGTATTGGTTTTTTTTTTTTATGACATACTAGTGTACAACACTAGTTGGACTGCTCATTTGCAGCACTTGGAGATGGTTCTAAACAATTTGAAACAACATCAGTTTGTGTCTAAGGGAAAGAAGTGTGCTTTTGGTAAACACCAAGTTGAATACTTGGGCCATGTCATTTCCAAAGCAGGGGTTGTTGTGGATCCGTCCAAGGTTAATAGTGTGTTACAATGACCAGTCCCTAATAACGTCAAGGGGATGAAAGGTTTTTTGGGATTAACGGGTTGCCATAGAAAATTTATAGCTAACTATGGGAATATTGCTAAACCATTGGCCGAGTTGACAAAGAAGGATGGTTTTAGATGGAATGTTGCGGCTGCCGAAGCTTTTGAGAAATTAAAAGTAGCTGTTACAACTGCCCAAGTTTTGGTGGTGGATCGTCTTTCCAAGTATAGTCATTTCATTCCTCTTAAACATCCATTTATTGCTCGCTCCATTGCTGCTATTTTTGTGAATGAGGTGGTTAGACTACATGAAATTCTGAAGTCGATTCTTAGTGATCGTGACCCCTTGTTTGTGAGTATTTTTTGGAAAGAGTTGTTCAAGCTAGTAGGTACGATGCTTAAATATCTTCGGCATATCATCCCCAAACAGAAGTGATTAACCGCTATTTAGAGTCCTATCTAGGTTGTTTTATTGCAGATCAACCTAAGACATGGGCACATTGAATTCCGTGAGCAGAACTATGGTACAATACCACATTCCATGTTTCCACAGGGTTTACCCCTTTTGAGGTGGTGTATGGCAGAAAACCTCCAGAATTGGTGCATTTTTTGGAGGGAGAAACCAGAGTAAAAGTTGTAGCCCAGAAGTTAAGAGACAAGAATAAAGCTTTGCGTCAACTGAAAGCTAATTTACTCAAAGCTCAAGAGTATATGAAATACCAAGCTGATAAGAAACGCAAGGCAGTGCAATTTGAGGTTGGTGATTGGGTTTTCCTCAAATTACGTCCTCATCGACAACAATCGGTTGTGCATAGAATTCATGAAAAATTGGCTCCCAGATTTTTTGGTCTCTATCAAGTCATTAAGAAGATAGGGCAGGTTGCTTACAAACTATAGTTACCAGCATCATCTAAAATACATCCTACTTTTCATGTGTCTCTATTGAAGAAAGATGTAGGCAATTATACTGCTACAACTCAGTTACCTATCAATTTGGAGTCTGACACTGGAGACATTATTCCTGCTAAGGTTTTGTCATGGAGGGATAAGTTTGATGGTGGGCAGCATAAGCAAGAATGGTTGATTCAATGGAAAGACATGGATGTTGGAGATGCTACCTGGGAAGAGAAACTGCTGCTGAAGAGTCAATTCCCTGATTTGCGCCTTGAGGACAAGGCTACTGTTGAAGGTGGGGGTGATGATAGGAATGAGCTGGGCCCACGAGTGATGAGAGGGATCTCTTAGTTAACAGACATGAGGTGAGGCCTAAGCAATGACGAGTATATGTGAGAAAGAATAAAAAAAGGGAATGCAGGAAAAGTGTAATTGCCTAGCTGACATAGTGAGTTAATTATTCCACTAATAAATAAGAATGTGTGGGGAGGTAGTTAAATGGTTTTTTTATTTTTCAGTTACATCTTAGAGGTTGAGCAGTAAGAGATATTCTCTAACTGAGGAGCATTAACTCTGGAATCATTTTTTGTTTTCATATCATTTAATACAATAATTCTCTTCATCTAATTCTATCTTACCTCTGCTTTATCAAGGTATTTGAGGGATCACAACAATTTTTGTGAGTTGGTGACCACAAAGAAGGCCTTGTTAAACTCAGAATTTCTTATTGGTAAATTGTGTCATTTCCATTAGAGAATTCTCCTTTAAATAATGTTACATAATGATATGGGTCTTACTATAACGGCTAACTAATTAATTATGAGAATAATTACATAATTACAAATATCATCAAATTTGCACAATTAATGATTATGAAACTGCCAATTCCATTGACATCCCCCTTCAAATTGACGTTGGTGAGTTTATAAGCATCAAGTTGTTGATTAGAAAATTATGCCATTACGTGTCAATGATTTGGCGAGGACATCAGCCAACTGAACCGATGTTGAGACATGAGGGAGAGTAATAATTTTGCATTCATAGACTTTCCTAATTGAATGACAATCGACTTCTATGTGCTTTGTTCTTTCATGGTATATTGGATTTGCTGTAATTTGTATGGCACTTGTATTATCAGCATGCAATGGAGTTGGTTTTGTTTGTGAAAAACCAAGTTCCGAAAGAAGGCCGCGCAACCAAATAATTTATGAGCATTCTGCAGACATGGAACGGTATTCTGCTTCAGTAGAGTATTTGGATACAGAATCTTGTTTCTTGCACTTCTAAGAGATAGGGACATCACCTAAAAACATGCACCAACTGGTAGTAGATTTTCTTGTGTCTGGGCAGCCAGCCCAATCAGCATCACTGTATGCTTGAAGTTGTATTGTTGAACCATCAGGGAATAAGAGACCGCGACTAGGAGTACCCAATAAGGATTTGATGATTCGATGTACAACTGAACGATGCAAATGTCTAGGATTTTGCATGAATCTCCTAACTATATGGACAGCAAAAGAGATATCGGGTCTTGTAATGGTAAAATAGATAAGATTGTCAACCAACTTCCGCTATAATGTGGGATATGTAATGAGTTCACCTTCATCCCATCTTAATTTGATATTAACTTCCATGAGAGTTTCAACAGCAACGGCGTTGGTAAGACCGGCTAGATGAATTAAATCTTGAATATATTTGTGTTGAGTAACAAAGATGCCTTTTGGTTGGAAGTGTACTTCTAAGCACAAGAAGTAAGTGAGCTGCCCAAGATCTTTCATGTGGAAAGTGGAATGCAACAATTGTTGGATTGTATGGATTGCCTCTTGATCTAAACCGATGATGACAATGTCATCCACATAAACAAGGAGTATCACAATTCCTTTTGATCTTCGTTGTGTAAATAGAGATGGATCATAATTGCTTTAGATGAAGGAAAAGCCAAGAAGTGTTGTTCTAAACTTCTCAAACCACACTCTTGGTGCCTGTTTTAACCCATGCAAAGAACATTTTAGTTTGCAAACATTATTAGGTAAAGTGGAGGTCATACCAGTAGAAAGTTTGATGTAAACTTCCTCCTTGAGGTCACCATGAAGAAAGGAGTTTTTAACATCTAGCAGGTGTATTTGCCAAGATTTAGATGCAGCAATGGCTAGAATAGTGCGCACTGTAGTCATTTTGGCCACGAGTGCAAATGTCTCATCATAATTGAGGCCATATTCTTGCTTATTTCCAAGAACCACTAATCCTAGCCTTGTAGCGATCTATGGATCCATCTGAACGAAGATTTATAGTGAATATAAATTCGCTGCCAAGAGGTTTAACAGATGAGGGACAAGGAACAACATCCCATGTTTGATTCTCTTCTATACTAAAAGTTCTGCTTCTATAGCATCTTGCCAACATTTATACTCCATAGCCTGTTTATATGAGGAATGGATAGAAACAGAAGCTAAAGTTGTTGTCAAATATAAAGGTGAAGAAGATGTATCATACTTTTTTGGAGGATTACGAATGCGAGTACTGCGAGGTAATGCTACTGGTTCTTGTTGAAGTATCAGATCAGCAGCTAGAGAATGATCGGGAGGAGGCTGTGGAGGTTTCGGACGTCTTTGGTACACCAAAAGGGGCTTAGGAGCTGATTCTCGTGCAGAATTGTTAGAAAATAGAGGTAAAATAGATGTGGATGTAGGAGAATAAGTATCTTGGTTAGCAGAAAAAGATATGCATTCTTCTGAAAAATAACATTTGTAGAAACCCGTATCCTATTCAGATTAGGATCATAGCATATAAAACCTTTTTGGTGGCTTGAGTAACCAAGAAAAACACATTTAACAGATTGAGCTATAAGCTTGGTGCATTATTGGGGCTGAAGATGAACATAACAGACACAACCAAAAGTACGAAGATTGCTATAAGATGGGTGTTGTCCATATAGCCTTAAAAATGGGGAATCACTGTTTAAGGCTTGAGAGGGCAGCCGATTAATAAGATGGACAACGATGGAGAGAGTTTCACACCAGAATCGAGAGGGTATCAAGGAGTCCAACATGAGAGTACAGACAACATCAAGGAGATGGCAGTTTTTTCTTTCTGCTACCCCGTTTTGTTGGGGTGTAAAAGGGCATGACCTTTGTGATATAATGTCATTTGTCTGTAAGAACTCCTGAAATAAAGAAGATGTGTATTCTCCCTCATTGTCAGAATGCAAAATTTTAATGGTAGATGAAAATTGAGTCTGAAAGTAGACAAAAAAATTTAAATGCGGATAATTCTTCGGCCTTAGAGCGCAAAAAATAAACCCATGTACAACGATTATATCAATAAAAATGATAAAGTACTTATAACGAGCATGAGATATAACAAGTGCTATTCCCCATAAATCACTATGGATCATGTCAAAAGGTTGATTTACATTTGTTTGATGAATTAGAAATGGTAGAATTTTACTTTTACCAAGTTTACAAGAAATGCAATCAAATTGAATAGCCCTGAGAGATGGGGAATTTTTATTGCCAAGAACTGCAGATTTCATCAAGTCATAAAGGACATTTGAGTTAAGGTGACCAAGATGCTTATGCCATGTTTGAAAATCAACAATTGCAGAATTACAAGAAATAAAAGACATAAAAGAACATGGGGACTTCAGTGAATAAAAAGGAAAAAGACGTCAAACTTTAGGCCCCGTCGCAATCATCTTCCCTGATTGTTGATCCTGCACAAGACAACCGGATTTTGAGAATTCAACTCTACAATCATTGTCAACTAGTTGACCAACTAAAATAAGGTTACTAGTAAGATAAGGGGAAACATAATCATTGTCGAGAGATGAAGAAATATCATCAATTTCAGTAATAGGCAAATTGTTTCCGTCAGCAGTTTGTATTTGGATATTACTAGAGTAACTTGTAACATTAGTAAGGGCAGCAACATAGTTGGTCATATGATTAGATTCCCTTGAGTCAAAATACCAAGGAGAATCAGGGGAAGTAACGTTACCTGAAAGACCCAAAGCAGAAAAGGCTGAAATGATCATTTGTTGAACCATTTCAGGGGGTTAAGGCTGGAATGGTGGAATGCGGATTCTGGTTCACATAAATGGGAGCTGTAGAAGGACCAACAGATGCAGTGAAGGTTGTTGCAGTTTTCTTCGGTGGTCTGGTCGGACATTCTTTAATGATATGACCATCCTTTTGCAGTAATTACAGAACTTTTTAGGACAGTCGGAAGCAAAATGTCTATGTCCTTTGCAACAGAAACATTGGACAGTACTCATGTCTCGCCCACGAGGTCGGCCTTGTACAACATATGTCACAAGGAGAGAAACAGCCTTTTGTTGTTCTATGGTTGTCTGAGTGAGAAGACGTTGTTCCTCACGAAGAAGCTCATTGAGACAAGTATCCAAGGATGGGGCAGTAGCTCGGTTCATGAGATTGGACCTTAGTCCCTCAAAATCAGATCTCAATTTCATCAAAAATTGATCGCGTTTGGTAATCTCATGAACTTTTTGCACAGTAATTTGTCCATCACTTGACAAATCTTTATAGATAGAGTCAGTGTATTCAGCCCAAAGATTCATAAAATGAGGATAAAACTCAGAAATAGAAAGATTTTCTTGTTGAAAAATTGCGATTTCATGTTCAAGCTTTATAGACTTGGCTGTATATTTCCTTCAAGTAGTCCCACATCTTTGCTGTCGTAGCGAAAGGTCGGAGAACGATATTAGGATCAACAGAACCTATGATCCATGCCATGACTTGTGCATCTTTGACTTCCCACTTGGCATAGGCATCCTTCTGCGTCTTCTCAAGGGCAAAATCGCTTTCATTGACATGACCCCAAAGCTATTTTCCTTTGACAAAAATCTGGAGGTGAAACGCCCATGTAGAGTAGATTTTTTTCCATTAAGACGCACAAAAAGGATATCATGCTTGTCGGTGAACATGATGCCGAGGGAAACAAATGAAGATAACAAATGAATATCAAAAAGGGAATCAACTTGGTAATATTCATTCTTAAGGTAAGAGAATACAATAAGAAGTATTTATACAATAGGATTCGGCTGTAGACGGTTATAACCGTCTAATTGCTTACATTTGGCATTAGCTGACTTCTGCTGCCAGTAATTGAATAGAGAGCTGCCCTTAGAAGCAAAGTAGTCAGAATCGAGATCCTATGCAAGATCAGGGAAGGTTCACAAGATCGTGAATCATGAAATTGTAACACGGAACGCAAAATCCTATCAAATTTAGAAATTCATATATATTGCATATAGATTCATTCATCTGCCCGTAAAACAATATAATTTAGTAAAAAAAAAAACTTCAAATCACTCCCATAATACTTAAAGAAACTCAAATTTGGGATCGTTAGATTCATAAAACAACTAAAACACTTAGAACATGAGCAAATCAAAACTAAAAACCTCTAGAACAGTCACCAAAACAACCTAAAAAACTTCAAAACAGTAGCAAATCCATACGAAACACACAGAATGGTGCAAGATCGGCGATTCCACCGATCCCGTGACCGAATCCACCTTCTCCCATCATTTTGACTACCATGCTTAGAAGAGGTTTGCAGCAAGAGGCCAAAAGGCCTAACACAATACTAATGTGCATTGCACCTATTCACCAAAAAATGGCTAAAAGCAAATTTGTGAGGATCGTATGAAAAATATCTATGATGGTGGAGCTAGGAAGAAATATCTAAATAATATGTTTAGGATTTCATTATTTCAGTGTTAACCGATAGCAAATAATCACATACACTGCATGTATTTTTCTTTAATAGTTCTAGTCTTACATGAAAGAAACATATAATTAATAATAATTACCAGAACTGTAAGACATTAAAATGGTCATCTATTTTTATAAGAAATTAACTCTTCAATTATTGTCTATATAAAAGTATAACAAATAGATACATGCAAGGGGGAGAGAGAGACCTGTAAGATGCTTTCTTTCAAAATATCGGCGGCTTTGCAATTCGTTCCCATTTGTATTAGAAGAGACTTCTGGGATTTTTTAGTTGCTGAAATGTGCACTTGACCACAACATTCAATTAATGTAGAAGTTTTCACAGCTGATTCTTGTGATGTAGTTGCAATTGATTCCAACTCCTTAGAATTTGTTGCACTTAAAGCATCTAAAATTGCATCTCGTGAAAGTTGAAGTTCTGAGCCGCACTCTACCAAAAGGCTTTGAACCTTTGTAAGGACATCAGAAATAGATGATAGACTGTGGGAACTACTTTTTGATGCATCTAAAGAAACAAGAGATGACATGCCAGCAGGTGTTTGAACTAAGGATGAGAGATTATTTGTTGGTGAAATCCAAGACCGAATGATAGAAGGAAATACTTCACGTGAGTATCCATTATAGCCACACAGAGAAATATACCCAATGGTTTTTGACCTTAATAATGAAAAGGGCACTTTTGTTATTGCAGTGTTATCTGCGAGCAAAATGGTTAAGGATTCCATTTGTTCCAAGTCCTCTTCCAACTCGTCAACTATTAAACACCCAGAAAGAATAAGAGTTTTCAGAGACTTCAACGTATAGATGGTTCGTGGAAGGTTACGAAGACTAATACAATCTTTCAAATTTATCATGAGAATTTTATGGAGATGTCCAATCGTATGGGAAATCTCAGACAGCCTTGGACAATCTTTGAGTACTAGCTTTTCAAGATTGGGCAAGTTTGAAAAGTCGGGGGTCTTTGTCAGATAACGAGAATGACTAAGATTCAGAATTTTCAAATTCTCCATCATCTACAACAACCAAAATGTTACACAGAAAGGTAAGAATCTTAAATATATAAATAGAAGCAATTACAATGTATGACAAACCTTGAGAGTGGTAAGTAAAATATTTATATGGGTGTAGTGTCATTTTTTTTCATATCGATATACAATGGTTCAGTATTTCTTTTCCTTTCAAGATTCTCCGACCAATGCTACATTTTCGAATGTAACGTTCCACATATGAGCATTCTGAGGAGATTTAAAAATTTCGGATGACAGACAGGTTTGATATTTAAATTGAAAGGTTCGTTACTCAAATAGTCAAATCTTGTAATCCTTTCCTTTGCTATCTTTTTAACATATCCAAGTTTTTGAAAAATATTTAGGTGGTAAATAGTAATTATATGTTTTGTCTTTTGTAGTTGAAAGAACATTCATGAGAGATGAATACCAAATATATATAGAACACATTTTATTGGGTAATCTCCTGGAAATTTCATGTTGATTCATTCATGGTGTAAATCTTCAAACTATAATCCAATTATGAATTGCAAAGTTATAGACAGTGGTTCATTATCATAACCATTTTTAAGAGATCTGAGTTTTTTATAAAGCACTACAACATTGGATAAGAGGTAAAAAAAAGTTTTATACATGAAAGTGATGTATTTTAAAATTTAGAAGAACTAATGTATTGTAATAAAAAATAATAAGCTTCACAATTTGATCTTTTGGAGATATTTTACTGACGGTACTTGCAAAATTAAGGTTGACAAACAAATGAAAATTGTCTACAAATACCATGTACTAAAAAGGTATTGCAAATTTAGATGCTTAACTTAAATTTCAATAATAAATATGAAAAGTGAAAACAACTCATAACATGCCAAAAATTAATACCTGCATCTCTTTCCACACAAGTTTGATATTGCTGTTTTCTAACTCAATGGAAACTAATTTTCCTTGATCAAATTTTGTAGGTATGCATGTTAAAGGAAATCCATTCCAACACAGCCATCTCAAATTTCTTGAAAGATATTTAAAATCTCCATCAAGTTGTACACCAGCAAGTTGAAGCAACCTGAGTTTCTTCATGTTCTCAAATGCTTTGGTACTAAAACATTTGGCATTAGGTGTCAACTTCAAAACCACTCCCTCAACAGCTTGTGTTCCCTGTGAAATAAAAAATGGACCAAAAAGTAAAACACACACAGCTAAAAGAAATAAGGCAGATAAAAAGGTTGTGATGAAACCAACCATTTTTACAAGGAGCTAGGAAGCACAAAAGGATTCACAGCCAAACTAATATTCAGAGCATTTATGATTATCAATAGAACAGGTGAATGTTGGCATGTGGCTCATATAGGTTTGTTTGATTGTATCTTTAGGCTTAAGATATTATAAATCCAGAATAAAAGAAAAAGTATATGAAGTTCTTACAGTTTGTTCTGACAATACATCCAAGACATCCTCATTAAACCACAACCTGCAACGCTTCTCAAGTTCCTTTGGTGATTTCTCACGAATGATTTCTCTTCCCATATCTCGTAGCAAATCATGCATTCCGAGCTTGTTCTTATCATCAACAGTTACAAGACTTCGCTCAACAAGGATACTTATTCCAATTTCTGCGAAAAATCCACAGCCATTTAATATATGAATAACATCATTCCGGTCCATCCCAATAAAGAAACAAGCTATGTCAAGGAATATTTCTTTCTCTGTATCATCATTTAAACCATCGTAGCTTATTTTTAACTTCTTATGCACTTCATCATTGGGAATTCTTTTGAGTTTCTCCAATACACACTTCCACTCAAATACCTCCCTATCAAACAAATACGACCCAAGGACTTCTAGAGCTAGTGGCAATCCCCCAGAATACTTAACTATATTTCTAGAACTTTCGGCAAAATCTTTCGTAGGACTCGCTTGCTTGAATGCATGCCAACTAAAAAGCTCAATAGACTCTCTTTCATCCATTTCTTTTATATTGTATACTTGGTTAACTCTATTCCCTCTAATTATGTGCTTATCTCTGGTTGTGATGATTATTCTACTCCCTGAACCAAACCATGTACGACTTCCACACAAAGCTTTCAGTTGGTCCAATTTATTCACGTCGTCAAGTACAAGAAGTACTCTTTTATGGCAGAGTCTTTCCTTTAATATAGATTTTCCTGATTCAATGTTTTGTATCTTGGTTGTGGTTTCTTTGAAGATATCATATATAAGATGTTCTTGTAAATACATTTGTCCAGCCTCTTGCTCCCAAACTTCCCTAATATTTGCAAGGAAGCTCCTAGCTTCAAAATCGCGGCCAACTTTATTGTAAATGGCTTTTGCAATGGTTGTTTTACCAATGCCTCCCATACCCCACATCCCTAGTATTAGAACATCATTTGATAGTGGGGTGTCTAGTAGTTGTATTATATCTAGGACTCGAGATTCAACTCCCACTGGATTATCAGCGACGAACAAGTCTGTCTTGTCAAGCAAATGTGTAACCTTTTCAACAATGTCCTTGATATCCTCACTCTCGTTTCTATACAAAAATGAACCAACAAAAAGATTCATATTTATTTATGCGTATTTATCTGTGTATGTATGTGCCAAAAGAAGAGGGGAAATTTGGAAGAAAATTATAATTGGAGTATGAAAGTGGAACTGTTTAGAAAAAGCTGCAGTGAGTCTCGAAGTGTTGTCCAATAGCTTACTCGAAAACAAATTGTATGTGAAATTATCATTATCATTTAGTACATTGACAACATGGCAGTGAAAAGGAGATTTAAATACAAACTTCAGATGTCAACTAGCAAAGAGGGAATGATTTTTACTTTAGAAGAAAAGACAGAAAATACCGAAGAACTTAATTTAAACAAATGGTCAAAACTCAAAAAGGTGTAAATGGCGAGTGAGTGCATACAAAATAAACTAGTTCATTGTACATTTGAAACTTTTTATTTTTAAAACTTAATGATTGTACTTTAGTACAATGCCTTTTTTGTTGGCCAAGTGACTGGTGTTGCTCCATTGTATAATTGAAACTTAATGGTTTTACTATTTGTTGGTCTCTTATTGTTACTACCATGGTTTTGCATAAGACCATTCATATCTCTTCAACCATGGAATTAAGCTTTTGGAAAACTTGCTAGGTAAGCTCACCCATCCTTAATCTGTGAAGATCATTTTCCATTTGGTTGAATAGATAACAAGTCATTATTGTGTCAAGTTCACAATAAAAGTTGTATAGATATGTCTCTCTCTCTTTCTTTATATGTGTTTCCCATTTTCTTTTATCTTTTATTGTTTACCTTTTCACAGTCTACTTCATCCATTTGTTTGTTAATATATAAGATTGTCTCTATTACTACATATAACTCTTTTTGTGTTGAATGCTAACAATAGTTGAAGTGCTAAGTGGCGGTATCCTTGGCCTATACTAATTAGTAACATTTATTGATATGAAAATATACACTTTTGTGCATGACCAGAATATAAACATGACAATTGAAGAATTTGAAAGCAACAAGTAATTCCTAATTATAAGCACCCTATGCAAAAAAAAATAACCTAATTATAAGCCCCTTTTAAATTACTAGATGTTTTTATTATTATTTTTTTCAAACACACCTCTTATTTATACTACTAATGTGTATGAAAAGTCAAAGTTGAATACAATCATGTACAAATGGTATATTACAACGAATTTAAGTCGCACCACTAATTTTACATTGCAGATACATAATTTGGGTGAATACGGCCGAATAAAGTATTCTAATTGGATGTTATTGTAAAACTAGTTTAAACAATACATTTACGTTGATAGTGCATATTCTATTTTCCCTATTAAAACATCAATAAATAAAATAAACACATTAAATTCACAACCTATTTTTCTTAACATAAATGTGAAACCCAAAAAATATTTCAATCATATACCTAGTTCGTTAGTCAGATAAATTGGTTAGTTAATTAGACTAGTTAGTTAGTTATCTAATTAACTACATAAGCCTATGTAAAGGAATTAATTCTCTCAATTATCAATATGATTCGATTTAGTTTTCTCCATTTATCTTTTCTCACTACCTAAGCCAAGAATTGTAATAAGTGGCTTATTAAACGCATAAAATTAATACATTAAATGGCGGCAGTACCTGTGATTTAAGACTACAAACCCTGCAATGCCACCAACCTCAACAAGAGCATTTTTCCATTCAATCGCTTCATACTCATTTTCATCATAATTATTCAAAAGTTTTCGAAAAACATTTCCAACATCACCCGTCTGATGACGAACTTCCGACGGATCTACACCGTAGAACACAGGCAGTACCATGTGTCCCATAGTTCTGCGACACTCGATTATTTTCACCAACTCTTGCATACACCATCGCGAACCCGCGTAATTTGTGGAGAAAACAATAACAGAAATTTTGGAAAGTTCGATCCCTCGTAGAAGTGATTTAGAGATGGAATCTCCCTTTTGAAGTGAGTGATCGTCCTTGAAAAGAATGATTCCGTTGTTCTGAAGAGATGCGGAGAGATGTGAAGTGAATGATGCACGAGTGTCTTCTCCTCTGAAACTCAAGAACACGTCGTAATTGGAGAGTGAAGACAAGGGAGGAGCGT
>NC_021165.2:27924844-27926154 GCF_000331145.2 Cicer arietinum | reverse complement strand
GATTGAATAATGGAGACAAGGGAGGAGGATCGTAATTGAATAATGGAGAGAAGGGAGGAAGGTTGAAAGTGGAGTTGTTGTCGTGATCATTCCAAATTTCGAGAAATGCGGGAGACAAGGGAGGAACGTCATAATAGGATGAACTGTCGGGGAAGGAAATTTGAGAAGACATGGATGATGATTTTTTGAAACGGAAGAGATCGATGTTTGGATTTGGAAGTTCTAGTTGATTACTGTTTAAGGATTTGGAACTACTATTCATTCAATTAATTCTTTATTTTGTATGAGTTTACCAACTTTTCATTTTATTTACCACTCCAAGATGCTGGAAAATACAAGAGGAATGTTTTAATTGTACTTGTCGTTTTTTTTAAAGAATTTTGATTTCTTTACAAAAATTGTTCTTTATTAAAAGATTCAACTGACTTTTATAAAACAGATTTAAATATAATAAAATTCAACTGATTTTTATAAAACAGATTTAAATATAATAAGATTGAATCATAAAGAATTAAGATGTGAGAATTAGAAGGAGATACTTTTATATAGTTCACAATAAACTGTTACTATATCTAGTCCTCCTCTTATATAGAGATTTTGCATCAATAAAGTCGATGATTTAATTCACTATTTCAATATATTATTTACTCTGCCTCTTTAGGCTTTAAGTTTTTTTCTCTAGTCTTTCCAAGATATTGTAGTCATAGCCTTCTTCAACTTTATGATATTATGACGTTGAGGTTCATGAGAGTCGTTGTACCTTTTCAGGTACCTCTTAGGGGTGAGAGTGTTGTTGCTACTATCGGGCTTATTTACATCAGTTCTAGTATGTTTCTAAATTGACATAAAATTTGTTTCTAGGATGTTAACACTCATTAAGATGATGTTATAGATCAAGTCTTCTATTAGTACAAGTGTGTGAGAACATTATGACTGATTCACATCAATTCGAATAACTACTTATTGAGAGGATATTTTATTCATAATTTTCTTTTGATGTGTTCTTGGCTTTTTCAGAATTTTTTCTTAGCACATTGCTTTTTTCATTCTTTCTCTCACACGTATAATGGGTTGTGTGAGTTCTTCTTAAATAGAGAGAAGAAATGTTTGTTGATAATATTACAGTTTGAGATCTTCAATCACCATTTAAGACATATCAGTCTTTAATATGTATCTATATATATATTCGTGAATAATTCAGCATATTGTGGTATGAGGACAGGGAAGTAGAGGATACTATAATCAAAGTTTGTCTTAAAGACTTTCAAACAGGTAGTAGATTCAGGATGTTCAATAGAGGATGCGCAAAT
>NC_021165.2:27853881-27924344 GCF_000331145.2 Cicer arietinum | reverse complement strand
ATGATCATCATAGCAGAGATCCAATTCTTGCCATAGTGTCATCAACTCATTGTAATAGGTAGTGACATCTCTATCTCCTTGTTTGGTATGCCACAATCGTGATTTGAGATCGAAAATTTGAGAAGAATTCTGAATATCAGAATATGTTTCTTTGACAGCCTCCCAAACTTCCTTGGCAGTAGGCAAAAACATAAAAGGTTTTTTTATTGTTGATTCCATATTACTAAGCAACCAAGCAATAATAACAGAGTTCTCAGATTTCCAAAACCTGTATTTTGGATCAGTTGTGGCAGGCATTTGCACCTCTCCTGTTAGGAAACCATATATTCCCTTACCGTCTAAAATCAATCTTACGGTTTGGGACCATTCGACATAATTTTTTCCATTTAGTTTCTGGATTTCAACCTTGAGGGCATTAGAAGTTCCCTCATGGCCAAAAAAGTTGGAAGAACCATTCTGGCTGCTTAGGCCGCTGCCACTGCCACTTATGGCATTGTCTAAATTGTCAGGGTTGTTGACTATGTCTGATTTTTTTGCCAAACTATTGTCGTTATCGCCGCTACCCATAAGGGATACCTTCCATGGGGTATTGTGTGCCATTAGCTTTAGCTCAGTTGGTTAGAGCGCCAAACCCTAATGGTTGTGGTAGCTCAGTTGGTTAGAGCGCCAAACCCTAATGGTTGTGGAAAGGTTTACAGAACCCTAACCTCTTGATACCATGAAGAAAGTAAAAGACAAAATACTTTCATGTTTTATTATTACAACCCTAAGCTGTTTATATAGGAAAAGAAATTACAATAGTAAAACTGAGTAATAATGACAGAATAAAAATAAACATAATAATATAAAATAAAAAAGAATAAAATCTAATTTCTCTCGATTCTTCAACAGATTATTTGCTTACATTATCGGAGTCAGACAAGGTAGAGCGCGTGTCACTAGAGGCGTGTGTTAGAGTGCTTGCATCAGAATCAGACAAACAGAGTGAAGAGGAGTCTTGTTGTTCCTTTTCCTTCATCCAATCACCAAAGGATATGGTTTATATTATAACACATACTTTGTAACGCTTGTCTTTGAACTATATAATGCAATACTTTTTATTTCTATATTACGACTTCTTCCATTAGTAGACATAGTTACTTGTTTATTAGGTGATAATATTTATTGTGTTTAAGACACTCAAATTATTATCTCTAATTTACTTGTAATTTATGTTACCTTAAAATAGATAGTCATTAATATAACTCTTTGTCTTCTAACATACTCTTCACACTTAGCAAATACAGTTAAGGGATAATTGCTCTTTATTTGTTTGTTTTTGTTATCATCAAAACATCAACCAAATGATTATAGCTAAAACCACTTCTGCATTAACACAACTTACAATAAATAATCATTAATGTTCTTTTCATTTAGTAATTTTTGCTATAATTTTGAGCACATAAGAGCATTTGTATGAGATGGTAAGGATCTCTTCTAGCTTAACTAGAGGTTTTGACTTCAAATCCAGTCATAGAAATACAGTAGTGGTAAATTTCTTGAGAGATTTTTGCCTTCTATTTTGTATCGGAGTTATTGAATATAGGAGCTTGACTCTTTGTAGCTTGTATCCTTGGAGGGATGGAAAGGTAGGTTTCTTCACACACTCCAACAATCAATTAAGAATTTGTTAGAGTATGAGAAGAATTTTTGTGTACTTTTATGATCTATGGAGGTCAGTTTATATAGGGGTTCCTCTTACGGTTCATTGAACCTTCTTATAATGGTCATCATGAATCATAAATGACTATTGGGGTACCTTCTCATGCTAGACAATTGTTTATTTGCTTTGGTATAAATGGTTGTCATCTAGTGGCTATGATTGTGAAAAGATTGCCATCAAGCGGTGGCGATTGGAAATCCATGTGATCTAGGATAGACCATCCCTTTCGAATACATTCGGGTGAACGAACTGCCCTAAATTCGAAAAGATTTTGCAATGTCACTTACTAGATCAAGTCGAACGGGTATTGGGTCTAGTCTAAGTGGATGTTAGTCCGACATAGAACAATTGCCCCCCAAGTCGATCATGCGATGGAATCAATGATTAACTAGAATACAAATTTGTTTATCTTGGTTGAAGTGGGACTTCGGATGTAAGTGAGCATTAATTTATGGATGAGTAACTTCGGATTAGATCATTTTATTTTGGAGAATCTAACAACCAAATTTATCTGTTACTATTTTGAATTCCAGATTACGAAGAGTTATTTCGTTAATTATCGTGTCAGATAGTCCTTTCGGTGCGTTTTTTTTCTTATGAAATATTTTAAATCTGAGGGATCATCATCACCTGAAGCGCTATTGCACTTCTAAGGTTTCTTGGTCTAGACTTTTTTGAACTATCAAATGCATGCATTGGGAAGTTTGTTCAGCCTCTGGATCGATATTATAAATTATGGAAAACCTCGTGTAAGTCATCTTCTTCTTCCTCAAAATCTTAAAATATCTCTGGAAAACTCTTAGGTACCTTTTTCGAATTGCTTCTTCCTACTTTGTTCTTCAAAGAAATTTATTATTGAGTTATTTTTCTTTCTTCTCATTCTGATTTGATTTCAATGGTTTTGTTGTGTTTTGAGGATTTATGTTTCTTTTCCTCCAATTTAATGGTGGTTTTGGGCATTTTCCTTTTTTCATCTTCGTCGTGGACAGTGGCCTTGGATCTCATTTTTGTTTCTATGTTTATTTCTTTATTCCTTCAATTTAGTTTAGCTTTAAGCTTCCTTCGTCTCTTTTCATTCCTTATTGATCAAAGTGGATTAAGGGGTGTGATTATTATCTTGACCCACTCTCATCCATTTTGATCAGTCGGGATACTATATCGTGGTTGAAAGGGTTCAAAAGGCGGTATTACTATATCGTAGCAAGGTCAGAAGAAGCTCATAGAAACATATGCATCATCAATCTTGTTTATGATCGAAATGGGGATATTTTTATGGACGAAGATGGTGAGCGGAAGACAACTTATCAGAATTGGATTCTAAAGGTTTTGACCAAGGCACACTTCAATCATAGACAAGTTATACATATTTAGTAAACTTTCAAAAAAAAAATTGAAAAAGTACAAAATGACAACAACCAAAAAAAAAGTAGGTAGAGATAAAAATGAAAAAAGAGAAAGTGATCAATTCCTTCTCAAAAAAATAGATAGAAAAAGAATATTTAAGGGGTCTAGAATAAGGTGGCATAACGGCAATCTATTTAATCAATTATTTTAAGTTGGACAAATTGAAGTTTTGGAGTCTACCATTTAAGTTGGTATAAATGTCTTAATAGCTGAAAAAGTTGTGGGATAATTAGATCATTTTATTTTGGAGAATCTAACAACCAAATTTATCTGTTACTATTTTGAATTCCAGATTACGAAGAGTTATTTCGTTAATTATCGTGTCAGATAGTCCTTTCGGTGCGTTTTTTTTCTTATGAAATATTTTAAATCTGAGGGATCATCATCACCTGAAGCGCTATTGCACTTCTAAGGTTTCTTGGTCTAGACTTTTTTGAACTATCAAATGCATGCATTGGGAAGTTTGTTCAGCCTCTGGATCGATATTATAAATTATGGAAAACCTCGTGTAAGTCATCTTCTTCTTCCTCAAAATCTTAAAATATCTCTGGAAAACTCTTAGGTACCTTTTTCGAATTGCTTCTTCCTACTTTGTTCTTCAAAGAAATTTATTATTGAGTTATTTTTCTTTCTTCTCATTCTGATTTGATTTCAATGGTTTTGTTGTGTTTTGAGGATTTATGTTTCTTTTCCTCCAATTTAATGGTGGTTTTGGGCATTTTCCTTTTTTCATCTTCGTCGTGGACAGTGGCCTTGGATCTCATTTTTGTTTCTATGTTTATTTCTTTATTCCTTCAATTTAGTTTAGCTTTAAGCTTCCTTCGTCTCTTTTCATTCCTTATTGATCAAAGTGGATTAAGGGGTGTGATTATTATCTTGACCCACTCTCATCCATTTTGATCAGTCGGGATACTATATCGTGGTTGAAAGGGTTCAAAAGGCGGTATTACTATATCGTAGCAAGGTCAGAAGAAGCTCATAGAAACATATGCATCATCAATCTTGTTTATGATCGAAATGGGGATATTTTTATGGACGAAGATGGTGAGCGGAAGACAACTTATCAGAATTGGATTCTAAAGGTTTTGACCAAGGCACACTTCAATCATAGACAAGTTATACATATTTAGTAAACTTTCAAAAAAAAAATTGAAAAAGTACAAAATGACAACAACCAAAAAAAAAGTAGGTAGAGATAAAAATGAAAAAAGAGAAAGTGATCAATTCCTTCTCAAAAAAATAGATAGAAAAAGAATATTTAAGGGGTCTAGAATAAGGTGGCATAACGGCAATCTATTTAATCAATTATTTTAAGTTGGACAAATTGAAGTTTTGGAGTCTACCATTTAAGTTGGTATAAATGTCTTAATAGCTGAAAAAGTTGTGGGATAATGGGACGAAACATGTTGACTTGTTGAGTCGATTTAAAAAAAAAAAAAAAAAAAAAAAAAAAAAACCTCTTTATTTTTTTAGTTATTTTTAAATTAAGTCAATTATTTTTTAGTTATTTTGACAAACAAACTCTACTAAAAATTAATATGTTTAAGGTCAAATAAGTTTTTGATCCTTATAAATATATTATATTCCGTTTTAAATTCCCCTAAAACTTTTCTTCAAATAATAGTCTCTCAAATATTTTATATCAATAATTTTGATCCTTGCTTTTAATAAGCTTACTCATGTGTATCATTTTAATTTTTGAATTATTTTTTACAATTATATTTAGAACATTAAAAAATTCTCCTACAAAAATTTATAATTTTATAAAAATAAATAAATTAAATATAAATTTTTAAAGTTAAAAATTCATATTAAGTGCATCTCTTATTAAAAAATTCTAAATATTCGTAAAAGATATTTTATAATACTCTAAACATAAATACAAAAAATGATTCAAAAATTCAGACAATATAGATAAACTGATTTAAAAATAGAGACAAAAATTGTTAACATAATATATTTAAAGAACTATTATTTAAAAAAAGTTTTTAGAAAAACAAAAGGGAAAAAAAAATTAACCTTCAAAATAGTTATAGGTATTAGAAAAACAATATATTTGTGTATAATAAAAAATTAAGTCAAAATTGAAAAGAAAAAAAGATTCTCATGAATTATTTGAAAAAATCATACTTTCTTTACTTCCCTATGTAACCTTGTATTACTAAACTTCATTGTTAGGTTTAAAACCCAAAAACAAAAACAAAAAAACATGGTCCTCACTTATCTATTAACGAAAGGTGATAATGTACAAAGAAACATTATGACAATATTTTAACAAATAAAAATTAGAAAACAAAAACATGATTACCCTCAATCCAATTTTTCACCGTTTCTTCTACCCAACAAACACCACCACCACATTTAGTACAATTCTTCATCACAACAACAACAACATAAGAAGAAGAAGTTGTGTTTTTCTATGTCTCTGCACAAACTCCAATGATTCTAATAGTAGTAGTAATTCAGAACCTGAAGGTGATGTTCAAAGTCAAGAACTATTGGCTCAAATTGCAATGCTTCAAACACAAAAAGTTCGACTTACTGATTATTTAGATGAGAGATCTGAATATTTGACACAATTTGGTGAAGAAGCTAAAGCTGAAATTGATAAGATTGGTGAAGATGCTCTTAAAGGTTTGGATGAAGCTAGTGACAGAGTATGTATGTTTTTCACCTTTTTGCTACTTGTTTGATTTTTTAACCATTTAATTTTTTATATATATAATATTTGTTTATTATTAGAATTTGTACTTTTTTATTCTTTTTTTTTTTAATAAACTGTGAAGTAATTTTACAGGAATTGACACATCTTACGATTTAAA
Organism: Cicer arietinum; assembly: GCF_000331145.2. Classification (NCBI taxonomy): domain Eukaryota; kingdom Viridiplantae; phylum Streptophyta; class Magnoliopsida; order Fabales; family Fabaceae; genus Cicer; species Cicer arietinum. The sequence continues at coordinate 27,918,416 of NC_021165.2, read as the reverse complement.
ATCTGTTTTATAAAAATATAAAATAATATCAATCAAACTATTTATTAATAGTATTTGTTTTATTATTACTAGTTCGACAAATTTTATTATTTTACATTCAATTATATATTAATATATGAGATATCACTTTTATTTTTTTTAAATTGTTATTATTTATGTCTATAGTGTCGTTTTAGATACATGATATCTATTACTTTGTAGTTAATACATCTTATTTTTTTATATTATGTATGCTTATTATATGAAGTATAGAATATAGAAACACACATGGCAGAGTTAAAAACAGTACTTACGCAAAAAAATTGGTTGAAAATTACTTCAACCATGACCCTTTTACATTTATTTGTGAATAATATGTATATTCTATGGTTATTATGTTTACTCAAGTACTCAATGTATAAATTATAGTACTTATGCAAAGAATTCGTAGAAATTACTTCAATAGTGATTCTTTTACATTCATTTGTGATTAATAAGTAACAGAGAGCATAGAATGGCAGATGCTAGCATTTCATTTTTTTTCTTTCTTTTATTTTTTATTTGTTAAATTTTATATATTATATAACAAAAAAATTTAGATCAGGAGAGACACATGTATGTAAAGTCTAACAAACCATCAAACCTATTGATGTCTTACAATAGAACTTATATATAACCTAGAAACTCAGAAATTTTGGACTTAATAAACCCAAATATCACAATATGTATGAGCGAAAAGTCCAATTATGTGTTTATTCATTTATGCGGAGTGTGAGTAACACACTCTCTAACACACATTTTTAAAAAAATTATCTTTGATTGTTTAAAATTTATAGATTCCACTAAATCATGTGAGTTCCATATGACTTTGATGGGATTCATATGAATTTTAATTAATCAAAAAGAGTCTGATGAAAAGTGTATTAAATAATGCGTTGCTAGCATTATTCTTCATTTATTTATTATATTATTTATATGCTTATTATGTATACTCAATGTATAAAGTATAATGCATAAATACAAACACATTTATATATTCATTTAGCTATTAAAAACTCTACTTATGCAGGAATTGCAAGAAAATTACTTCAATGATGACCCTTTTGCATTCATTTGTGATTCAATAGATAACAGCAAACATAGAGAGCCAGATGCTAGCATTTGAGGAATCAAATGAACTAAACAAAAAAGATATTGAAGAAAGTGAAAGCAAAGTAATGGAGATTGAAGGTCAAATGGAAGTCGATCGAAACGAAGGACTATTCTTCAAGAATTTAGGACAGAAAGGACCTTTGTTTGATAAAGCAAAAGCAAAGGAAGAAGATGAAAAGATGAAAGATGTGATAACAAGAGAGAAAAATGAAAGAAAAACAAGGAAAAATGTTTACTTATTCTTCATTGGACTTTTGAGTTATGGAATGGTTGGTTCTATTAATGTTTCATCATTAAGTGATACTGATTGGAAGAAAGTTGCTGTTCTTGGTGCTATTCTCTTGGCTTTGTTTTCTCAGTTCATTTATGAACAAAATAAAGATAACAATATGAAAGATGAACAATGAAGAGAAAGAAAAAGAACTCAAGTTTATCTTTTTCTATTATTTTTGGTAAGATTAGAAATTTCAGTTTACGAGGAAAATGTATTGTGAATATGGAGCCTCAATAGAGAGCTTATGAATTGGAGTTGATATATCAATCTACTTTTCTTAGACATAATAGTGAATTTCTTCAAATCTTATATTGGTATCGAAAAACACACACATGCGCGCACATATCATCATCGAGATTTTAAATAGTGATTGAGGTCGTTCTTGCAGTAATTAAGTTGTGATTTTAAAATGATCCCTGAAATTTCACAATGTTAACCAAGTATTTCCTCTATTTGTATCTTTTATCATATATATACTTTTAATAATGTTCACTTAGTTTCAAATGCGTCTCGAATTTTAGCAACTTAATATCATTATTGTTTCTCTGAAGAATACCAACAGAGAGACGAACATGTTCTACATTTTGTTATTTTAGAGATTATTTTAAAATATTGATAATATGAGAGATGAAGTTGATACAATTTGTCTATATTTATAATCTATCTATTTTTGCTTTTAATTCATTTAAAGAAGAAAATACTCGATTTGATCTTAAATATAAAAGAAAACTAGATTGTGACACGCGTTGAACGAGTACCGATATATTTTTGTATATAATTTTAATTGAAGAATTATTATAAATGTTTTGGTTGAAGAACCTCTAACTAATAATGATATGTCGTTTCTTGATGTGATATAATCAAATGTATTGTCAATTTGAAATTAAAGAGTTGAGATCGAATAACTTTTTCTAAAACAAAATTAAAAGTGCAAAGACACCGTCGTAATAAATTGACATCTCAACTATATTGACGCCTCAATTTACTTTATAATTATTTTCAACACCCTAAAAATAGTATTAATAAAATGAAAAGACCTATAATATTAATAAATAGAGGGAAAAATAACTAAAATCTTCTAAGATTGAATAATCTACTTATTTATATTGATAAAATGAAGTTGTTGTTATTATTATTTACTAAATTGAGATAATCATTTAAATAGTAAGAGATTAAATTATTATGATAACACTTTTGTGAATACAATTAATTAATTTGTATGTTTTTCTTTGTCAGCATATATTATCACACCATTAACATATAAAAAATAGAATTAATTATATAGTTAATTTAAATTGGGAAAATAGAAATGTCCATTACAATATATATTTCTTTTTTTAAGGATATATTGCTTTTGAACGATGATAAGTGTATGAATTTTTAATTGTATCTTATATAATCACTTTAAAAAAAGACTTACATTTTATCATTTTGTGTAGTAAAAACAAATCAATCATAATAATTTACACTTGAATTTTTCATATAACCATCTTTATAGATTTGTAATGATTTTTAGAATTTATTTTTTTAGAGATATAACATTCCATGAACTTTAATATTATGTTTTAATTTTATTGATTTTTTGTTACATGTTAGTGCAATTTGAACGATAGTTTATTTGTGTTTTATTGGTAATAAATTATAAATAAAATACATATTTAAGATGGTTTGGTTGGTAAGGGACACTAAAGAGTTTTAAGAAGAGGTTTTGGATTTAAAATTTATGAAAATTAATATAATCACTAATTTACTAATATTAACCTATACAAAAATATGTTTCAACTATTAATAATGGTATTGAATATGTCATTATTATTTTCTGAATGAAGATTAACAGTAAAATAATAATAGCTTTAACAATAACTATTTTTCAAATTAAATTTAAAACTAGTGTTATATATTTATTTAAATTTTGAATCGTATTATTTTGTTTAAAGTGAATTTCAATTTTTTTTTTCAAATGACTATATAAAAAATTGTTAATTAAATATTAAAAAAAGTCAAAATTGCAATGTTTTGTATTAAAGAATAAAATTAAGTTCACATTTTTCTAAATTTTAATATTTTGTCATGGTTGAGTGAGATGCAAGATAGATTTGAGTTTTCTAATATTGAATCGATTAAACATGAACCATATTATATTTAATAGACGTATCAAATTTATAGATGAAAACAGTTTTATTTTATAATTTGAGGACATAAGCTATAAATTGATAAAGAGAGTACCACTTTATAAAAAAAAATGTAGCAAATCAAATGTGTGATGAAAATCTAATGGAATAAAAAAAATTTGCAAGTGTCTGAATTCTTCTTACATATAAATCCAATTTTTCAAATACAAAATATATGTCTTTGAAATGTATTGAAATGCACCAATTTCGATTTTTTCGTCTTTGGAACCCAATAAAATGTCTCAACAGACAACACACGCACAATATATATATATATATATATATATTGTTTGTGTGGACTTAATTTATAGTGAATGACTTAATTCTATAGGTGTAGATAATGAAGTAGAATGAATAGTCACAAGAAATGTGGGTTTGAATTGTTATCATTTTAAAAATTTAGTTCATGCATTTTAATGGATGCTTTACTCAAGATTAATTTTGGTAATCAAAAGTTGATTAGTAAACTCTTAACTAACCAGAACATTTTGAATAGTTTATATGGAATTAACAAGTTGTAAATAAAAACAATGATAGTGAAGTGTGATTTGTGCATGCAAATAATTAAAGATAAGAGATAAAAAGATCACGCACAAAAAGAATAATAGTTCACCTAATTTGGACTAGTCCATTTCTCACAACCGTGAGATTTTTACTATGTGTTTCAGAATCAAAATGTTCTCATTTGCACCTTTTGTCTTGATCAAACCTTGATTAATTACATTATTCACCTTTTAACCTAGAAAAAATTTGTACAGTCACCTTTTAACCTAGAACGTATTTTTACAATCATCATTCAATTTAGGAAAAAAAAATTACAAACACATTCAATCTAACATAAAAAATAGACTTGAGCCAATTACAATATGTATGATAAAAGTATTTGAGATCTAATGACTCTCAACTATTTGTTTGAGATTAACTGAAAGCAAAACTCAATAAGAATGATTCAAAGATATAGTAAAGAGAGTTGTAGTTTGTTTGAACAGTTTTTGACTTGAACAAGTGAATATTGATTGTATGTCAAACTCTTTCCTTTGTCTTATGATCGATCTTCCTTTTATAGATAAAGAGAGACTTAAAAATCATATAAAGTTAAAAATAATTGTTAAACACATGAGCCAAGTGTTACATCTAATTTAAAATAATTAAACACATGTTTATATTATTGTTCATAACGTTCTTGATAAACTCAAAATGTTCTTGCTTTTGAGTCTGATGGAAAAACGTGTATAAGTGTCATAGTGAGTTGTCAACTTTCATTTGGCACTGCGTATGATCAGAAGCATGTCTAGCTTTCTGCAAAATAGTGCTAGTACAATGTATTTGTGTTCTTTTGTCCTTGCTCACAACTCATCAATCTGGAGACTATTTTAATCATTTGGGCCTTCAATTTGATTCTCTTAATTGCTCATTTAAATTCATCAGCCTTATGTGTGTTTTTAACATTCTTAACTTAAAGTTTGGACGTTCCAAACTGATACGCTTTTAACATTCTCGAAATAATCAGAATGTTCTTCTGAACATTTTCCAGCCATTTGCTCTTTAATAGAATAACTAGAACATTTTGTTAAATGTTTTTCTATCATTTTTTAAATAAATGACTCAATCTTGAAATAACATTTTCACAAAGTTAATTCTTATCATTTTACTAAGTTAATAGAAATATTTATGAGTGCAATGAACCTATTCATTATGAGAATAGTATTTTGAAGATTCAATAATCATTCTCTTGAATGATTGATATAGTATATGATATATTTCTTTTGAGATTCTTTCATAAAGATGTTCTTTGACTTCTTTATTCATCTTCATATATGTTTGGATCTATAATATATTCATTCGACATATTTCCCAAGTAATCAAATGATCATTTTGATTATTCTCCTTATTCTTCTTTGGTTTAGACCATTCTAAATATTTCTTGCGTTTGATTCTTGAGATAACTTTTGACTGTTTATTTTTTATAGATTCATAAACTTCTTTGAAAAATTGCTAATACAATGTAGGCACAATAACCATGAACTTTTAGAACACTCACCTTTAGAAAAGGAGAATATTCTCTTGTCTTACAAGAAACATTCTTATCAATAAATGATAAGGTCGATTAATAAATTAATTCTTTTGAGGTTCAAACAATACATTTCTAATATCTCCAGGCTTATGATATTATTGTTGTAATCTTATATCATTGAGTATATATACTTATGCACTTGTTGATGTGAATAACTTATAGTTTGTCCACTTATATGATTTTTGTTCTTTAAATAAAATCCAATTGCAATCATCATTCATAAAACTTAACATTTAATTCATAAGGTTTGTTATCATTAAAACATATATCAAAAAAGTTTTGACCTCAACAAAGAAGTGTATTAATGGAGACACAAGTTTTTCAAGAAATGAATAGAGATGATATAATATTAGTATGACATATTTTATTACCAACTACTCATCCAAGATATGTAAAGTTGAAAATGAAGGAGTTTTTATGTGAGTTTTTAACATATGTATAATGTGTGTGATGTAAAAGTTAAATTGAAGAGTATAATGTGTGAGATAATTGTAGAGGCATACGAAGGATGTCACATAAGAATATGAACGGTGTGACCCAAATACTATGACGTGACACAAACTTGTGTGAGGTGTCGGTCAATTGAGTTTGGTGTTTATTTTAATATAGGTTAACGCTTTAATCTTTTATCTTTTTTATTTCTCTTCGATTTGGCCCTTTATTTTAATGTTAAGTATCAATTTGATCTTTTATGTTTTAAAATGTCAACAATGTTATCCTTATTTTTTTCAAAAATTCAAAAAATTCATCAAAAATTTCAAACAAAACCCATAAAATTAATTATCATTCTCAATATAATGCAATTTCATCAAATTCATAACTTCAATTTTTAAATAAACTCATATTTTCATCTCTAACAACATCAAATAAATAATGACAAATATGAGTTTATTTGAAGATTTGAGTTACAAATTTGATGAAATTTGTATTATATTAAAGAATATAATTAATTTTAGGGGTTTTGTTTGAAATTTTTTATGAATTTTTTGAATTTTTGTAAAAAAAAAGGATAACATTGTTGACATTTTAAAATATAAAAGATCAAATTTTCACTTAAAATTAAAATAAATGATCAAACCGGGAAAAAAAATAAATTACTAAAACGTTAATTGAAATTAAGTTAAGTAACCACATATGGTATTTAGCCTTTAATATATTAAAAATAGATGAATCAATAAAAATAAATATATCTTATTCATATTTTAAATTATATATATCAACTTTTATTAAGTTAACTTTATCTAGTATTTAAGATTAGAGAGAATATTTATTTAAGCAACAACAAAATGCATTTATTACCTGACTAAGTAGACAATCTCCTAGAACTTGGAGAGGACGACCCTTAAATAACCGAAAGGTGATCCCCATAATTTATAGGTTAAAAAGGTAAGAGAACGTTTAATATTTATGTTTGACTATTAACTTATTAAAGAATAAAATTCTAATGATTTAAAATTTAGTATAAATAAATAAAGTTCAATTAAAAATTATTTTAGTAAGAATTTAGATTTGTTATAAATTAAAATTTATTAACTATTTAGATAATGTTTAATCAAAATTTAAATGCACAAAATTTTAAAATCTAAAACTTTCTAAAAAAATTACTCTATTACACAAGATCCACCTAAATTACTCTATTACACAAGATCCACCTAAATTATTCTATTACACATACAAAAAATTTATTTGATTAGGAAGGAAAACACATCTTTATACTTACATATTTAGAGAAAAATAATAATCCTAAAATTCCCTTAAATTAAAACTTAGTTAACTAAAAACTATCAATTAATGATTGAAAATGGAGTTAAAAACTAGGTGAATATACATTAAATGGCAAACGATAAAAAAATACAATAGTTTAGTTTTTTTAAAATCGTGAGATCATGTGAATTTAATATTTTATTTTTACACAATAACAATTTAGTCGTTTAAATTTAGAAAAAAATATCAATCATTTTTTTCATTTTTCAAAATTTTGACATTTTTCAAAATTTCTAAAAATGTTATATCTCTTTTCAAAAGTTGTAAATCAAAATGATAACAAAAATATTAGATCTACATTATCTTATATTTATTATTAGTTGAACTGAAAAAAAAGTAAACAGCCTAATATTTTAAAGTTTTGTTGGATATGTGATATCAAATATCTAATTATTTAATATTATTTTATTTTTTATATTTAATTATTTTGAATTAAGTTTATATTTTAAATAATTTACCTAAAAAATATGAAAAGAAAGTAAATAACCCTTATTCAATTTTTCTCATTAACTACTTAATTTTGAATTTTATTTTATATAAATTCAGCTTTATGCATTTTTTTATTAACCTTCCGAGTTTCATTAGAAAGATTCGATGTTCATCCGTATTTCAACAAAAAATACCTAAAATTTAGTCAAGAATCATTTAAACTAGAATTTGATCTTAACTTCTCTCAAATAATATATCTTTAATCAAAATTAATTAACCATTTGTATTCAATGACTTGACTCTATGAATAATCTCCTCTTCACCAAATAAACAAGCACATAAATAGTAAAAAAAAAAAAAAGTAGAAAATAGTTTGATATATTATATACTACTACATGCAAGCACATAAATAATAATAATACAAAAGTAAGTAATTAATGCAATATTATATATTTCCATCCTTCCTTTTTACATGCAGCTTTTGAAGGAAAAAAGTGTTCATATTTCTTTGTTATTTTTAAAATTCAATACAATATTAATTATTTATTGTAGAAAAATAAATGAAATGTGATAATTAATTAATGATATTAAAGAGTCATGAAATATAATTTTAACAAAACTAATTAACTATGTTGGTATTAATAAATAATTTTAAAACCACAACTTAAAAAGAATCATGGGAGAAGTTAAAAGAATTGATACAATAATAAAAATTTATTATATAATCTAATATGTATAACATTTACATTTATAATTATTAAGAAGTTTCAAAAAAAGTATTATTAAAGTTTTTACTAAATAATTGTTTTTCTTTTCGATATTAAATAATTGTTTTCTGTACCAAAAGATAATATTTTTTAAGAAAAGATAATTTTCTTGTTAATAATTAGAAATTTTTAACACCTTAAAAAAATTATAAATTTTCTCTTTATTATTATCCCAACTCTCAAAGAGTCTCAACACTTCAAGTTCAAGATTCAAACTTTGATTCCAATAATCAATTTCAAGAACACCCAGAATCATTTTCAACATAATCCCTCAAAATAATCTTCATTTCAAAATCTGGGTCACATGAATTTCAAGTGTTTAGAAGATTTCTGGGTATTCTACATGAACCATCACACAAAGCAATTAACAAGAAGATGTCACTTCATAGGAACACTCTTCACAATCATCTTCTTTCTCTTCTCAATCTTCTTCACTTGGAAGTTTTTGTTTCTTGTTCCATTTTCTGCTTATGGATTTTCAATGTATAGTCATTTGATGATTGAAGGGAATTTTCCTGTTACTATTGGGTACCCTTTTTGGTCTCTTTTCTGTGATTTCAAATTGTTTTGGTTTATGATTACTGGAAAAATGGATAGAGAAATGAAAAGACTTGGGAAGAGACCTGTGTTGCAATTGTTCTGAATTTTTTTATGTAAGTTTGTTAACAACTTTCCCTTTGATTTTTTTTAGTTGAATTTTTATTTGTTCAAAATATATATAGTTGAAAATAAGCTTGTAATGTATCTTTAAAAACAATTCATGTATAGTGATTTACTATATAATACAATATTATCACGTTTGATTCATTTAGCCGACCCTACTTAATTAGATAAAGCTTGATTTGTGTTGTTTTTTATTTTTTTATTTATAATTTTTGTAGTTTAGATAATTTATTTGAGCATGACGAGTTTAGTAAAATATTACTACTACAGCTTAATGAGTGTGTGAAAATGAAACTGGATAGATGATAAGACCATAAATGAGATTAACAAGAATTAGATGAATGTGGTACATTTTCTTGATTATTATTTTTTGAGCAATATTTTCTTGATTTAGATGAATATGTGGTGTGGTACATTTACTTGATTTTAAAGTATGCATCCATAATTTCCTTGGAATATTGGGAAGATCAATCAATTTGAATAAAACAATCAACAGAGTTGTAAAATTGCCATTTGATCATCTATAAATTGGTTTTGTTGTTTTTAATATTTATAATGGGTTAATAAGATTGTTTTATTACCTCATTTTGGTGTTCTTGGAATTCATGATTTCTTGTAAGATATGTTGGGACAAAGGGTTTTGAATCATAGCAAGATTTTTCATATTATTTTTATTCTGAATCGTAGCAAGATTTTTCATATTATTCTCTAGTTTAGAAATTCAGGAACAAAATATTATTCTCAAGATTTTTCATAACATTCTCAATATGTACCATATAAATTTAAGATTACATTTTATATATGACACTGATATTTATTTTTCTTTCAGTTTGTATGACACCGATATTTCATTTCCAAATTCGAAACTTGTTCATAGAAAGTCTCTTGGTTGAATCTGTAAATTTTCTACAAAACTATGGACTATTATTATGAAATTTATGAAAATATGCAGAAAATGACTAACTCTATTTTGTTCTTACATTACAGGGGCAATATATGCACAATTTCGACACAATTATTTGAAACATGAAAGTGCAAATACATTAGTCAATTAGTCAATTATTGGTTGTAAATAAAAAATGTTATTTGATCATCAATGTTTTCTAGCTAACTTGTGTGGTTACAAATTTTGCATTTGTTGAACTTTTTCTTTAATACATCCAACAACAGTAAGTGAACTGTTAATGTGGTACTCTTTTTGAATCACCCTCATGAATGAATAAGTTTTCTAAACAATAAGTAAAATGTTTAATTATTAAAACTTTTAATACCTTATTTTAATGAGCCAATCTAACATTTCTACTTCAAAAATGAGCAAATATGATCTCATTATCAACTTTTTTTACCACAGTTCTCTAATTTTTCAACTTTTACAAGATTTTAATCGATAATTAGAATTTATTAAAATGGTCCAATATGCACAGAACAAAGAAATCATAGTCTTTGTTACATGAAAAATAAAAGGGCTAAATCAAACCTAGACAACACAACCACAAAAACTAAGGCTTACTAGAACCATCAACCAAAAAACAGGTATTAGATATTGTTAAGGCCAACATATAAACACTAGCAAACCTTGCCCCACATATAAACACTAGATATTGTTAAGGCCAACATATAAACACACCTTGCCCCACATGCTAGCAAACCTATGGCCCAAAATTCAATCTACCAATCAACATAGCTATTAGCTCTAAATATGTTGACCACATGTTATTTCTAAACATATCCCAATCCAAATCCAATCAATCTTTCAACCTTACAGAGTTGACCCTTTGGTTCCAAGATATTATACTAAAGGCAGTATATTGACTCAACTCAAATTATGATAAAAACAAATTAGAATCCTCTCCAACTTTTTTCCATGGCATTTATGAAGAATAAAAGCCCACGTGAACAGTCAAGAAGCAAGTCCATGCCATCACTTAACAACAATTTTCTTAAGGAAACTTCTTTTGGCATCCTCCCACATACACTTCAAAAATATACTTAGTCTTTTTACCCTCCAAAACTATACTTCCAAACAAAAATACAGATACTTTCAGATACATATAGTTTTTTAGAAACATAAGATAAAAGTAGCCCTACTTTCATAATACTTAAAAATACTCAACAAATGTCTTCTTTTTTTACTGTTTTAGCTGATCACTTCCATATGAGAAAGTTGAAACCAAAACTAATTGAAGTACATATACAAGAAAACTGGAAACAAATTGGAAAAAGCTATATATTATTATAAATATCTATTCTGTTATAAAGATGCCAAAAACACAGTCTAGTTCTACATATCTGATTACACTACACGTTTAAGGGGAAAATCCCATTATCAGTATCTCAATCACTGTGTTGCAACCCTCAACTCTCTCTGAACCAAGCTTGAACAAATGCTTCTCATAAAATACGCACTTTGACACCGGCACCATGCATAACTCTATGTAAAAAGTATTCACATTTTCTGAGCTCAGAGATGCCTATAGCATGAAGCAAAATAATCATTGCTAATCACTGTTCCTCGAAAACGATGGCAATGGCACTGAGCCTTGTGGGCGAAGGATGACAAGCACGCCAAACATCCCAAGCATCGGAAGAACAAGAAGCCACTTCAACAATTTATAGTAGTGCATATGGAATGTCAGGGAGAATTCATCAGAGAAGTATAGCCCATTTTTGTCAACCATCTCAACCAAAACTGTTCCTGTAGTCCTTACTCCCACAGTTGGTAGCTTAATTCGATGTTTACCAGGTTGGTTATAGGTCTGGTTCTGTTTTATTGTTCTTTCTCCTTGGTAATTACCAGGGACAAACAAGGATGTCTGAAGAGTTCACAGCATGAAAAGGAAAGAAAAAAAACTCAAACTAGTGCTTGATAGGAATGAACCTTCCAATTAGTCTCTGAATTATCATTCTCTATCTTATTTGGTCCATAAACTACAGAAATATAATAAATAGTCCTTAAACTATTATGAATACATTGTGTTAGTCCCTCTATTATTTTAAATATAGTTGAGAGAATGATTGTTCCGGGACTAACTTGATGGTTTGAGAATAGTTTAAGGACTGTTTATTGTATTTCAATAGTTCAGAGACCAAATTGGAGAAATAGTGAAAGCTTAAGGACCAATTTGATTGTTTACTCGGAGAATTAGTGATCTAAATAACTTGGTTGAGAACTTACAGTGACATGGTATGGTCCTTGATGACCAGATGGGTATCTGTAATTATCTACAATCTCAATTTCCACCCAAAAGCTCTTGCCTTCCTCATCACGGAATGCCCTAGAAGGATGAGTAACGTAGATGCCTTCACGACCGTACCGATTTGCAACATTATTTCTTCCTTGGCTAGGCAATCTCCATGCCTAAAACATGGTATAAAGCAATTAAGCAAAAGAAGAGAGTATCAATGAACAAGTTTGTAAAATATCCTACCTTGAGGGGATGGTGAGGAGAGGGAGTTGAGAAGCAGAAGACATTGCCATTCATTGTTGAGACAATCAAATCAAGATCATCCCCACCATCCACATTGTCTGCCAATACCATGCTATATCTGCAAAAAAAATGACTTGTTCATATAATTTCTGGAAAATAGGATGGAAAACAAACTCATGAAAGTATAGAACAAAGGTTAAAGATTAGATAATTTCTTACGAAGTTTCACCAATATCAACAACATCAGCACAGCCTGTAGGTCCATCAATGAGGTACAAATAACCATCAAATGAAGTGGTAACAATAGTCAATCCCTTCTTTTTTTCCTTGTGTTTACTTAAATCAACTAGAAGAACTTGATTCATCACTCTTCCATGAGTTATGAACGGATACCGTCCAATAGATGATCCATCCCTGCCATCGAGAACATGAATCTTCCCAGATATTGTTGGCACAACAAGCTCCGTATGGCCATCCCCGTCAATATCGCCAACAGTTGGAGCCTGTGGAAAATGCATTTAGATGACATTGACAAGTCAAAATTTAAAAAGGAAATCAGCTCAATGGCTGCTGATACAGTGAGAAAGTTGTGCATTTGGAGCAGTGGTACAAAGAAATACTTGGTACAAGTTGTACCTACAATTTGTTAAGACATTTCTAACTTCTATTAAGAGTAGAATGTCAAAATTTCAAAGTATAAACTAAGGCAAATGCTAAGGACACTTGCTAATGAGCAAAATATAGAAATATAATACTGTAGTTGTTACAACAGCTTAAATTAACTATAACCTTGCCTCAAGAGTTAGAGTCTCCAGGTGTTTGGAGATGCAAAAAATTGCAGATTCTTTTAAGCTATTAAACACCTTACTTCCTCCACTGTTACTATTCATTTAGTCCTCCCCAACAAAATTCAAATTTTTTAGGATTTGCCAAATAGTTATATCAAAGCAAGCAGACCTAAAATGTGTGAAAAGGTGCAGATGTAGATCTTGTATAAATTAAGTTTAATGTGTTATATAAAGTGATATTTCACATAAGCAGTCTATCATCAGAAACACAGAAGTCCATGTCTTAACGACTTGGGAACAAACAAACAGGAATCAAAATATAAAACTGACAGCTCAAAGGAATGAATCAAGCCCACAATTTAAAGTGGTTCATTGACCACGCAAAATGGTAATTCTATTTCTTTCAGAAATCCGATGGCACATGAGAAACATAAAGCTAAAATGATTAAGTCCTAGCTTACTTTCTTTACTCTTCCTTTTTTATCTAAAAGTCATGTATTATTTCTTTACCAAATTCTAAGATGGTATACGTTCATCCTAAATCCATGGGTCACCTGGTATCAGGGCCACTGTGGTCACAGCTAAGAATCTCAAGTCCTAGACATGAGAGGGTGTGTTGGGAGTCCGACTTAGGATATATTATGGCCCGAAAAATAAGTGGAAGATATCCTTCATCTAACAAGTTGTTTTTGTAGGGTTGAGTTAAACCCAACTCAAATTCAAAGATATCCTATCAACCCAAAGCAGTTTGAAAATGCTATTTAACATAGATAATGACTGCTCCACAACCCAATATTCAGCAAGACATCATAAAATGCAAGCAATCATGATACACTCATTGACATGCTAAGAAAGATTGAGATAGTACGTTACATGTGGAATAAGACTCTTCAGATGCTTTTCCCATATCAAATCTCCTTTGGGTGTCCATACAACAACATTTCCATGTGTATCAGCAGTAACTAGCTCAATTTTTCCATCATCATTAACATCAGCTGCAACAACAGCTCCTTGAATCTCGGCCATTTCAAGAGGGAACTTTTCTCTAATTTTACCTATTTGAGAACAAAACTATTAGCTTTTAAATGTTTAACAGACCAAGGAGTTTATATAACCAATGTCGACATTTAAACCAATAAAGACAGCATAGAAGCATATAAAAAACATTTTTAATACAAGAGAGTAGTAGACACGTAAGCTCCAGGCCTTACCATGATGATCTAACACGTAAAATAGGCCATAAGAAGTTCCAACAAGAATGTCCAGATACCCATCACCATCCAAATCTACAACAGTTGGAGAAGAATATATGTACCCTCGGAAGTTTGCTGTATCTGTACTCAGATCAAGTTCTACAGTCCACTTAACTTGTTTTGTATCCAGATTAAAAACAACAATACCACCAGCAACATATTTCCCAATATCAATATCACCCAGTTCTTTCATATGCTCCTGCTTGTCATAATACCTGTCAGCTTAAACATTGTCAATTACTAACAGACCACTAAATTAAGTGTAGATTATACCAATATAAGAAAACTAAATTCTCAATACGGCAATTTTTAATTGGACAATGTAAAATTTTATCTTCTCAACATCTCTGTTTCCAATACGGCAAAACAGAGCATGTTATTGAGTTCTCTACCATTGCCAATATTCTTTGAAGCTCAACTCGAATCTTGGTTTAGATGCAAAGCCAAAGCAGCAGCAACCTTGTTTTGTTTGAATTGAATACTGAAATTCCTATATCCTATTGCTGTTAGGTTCATACTTCATAGATGTGTGTAGAGCATATAGGTTGAAGGTCTATCAAAATGTGCAGCTATTAGGTCCACTAAATTTTATAGGATATAAAAATCTAAAATTTTAAGTTGTGTATAACTACACAGTAGAAAAACAATGAATAGGTGATATCATTTATTAATTTTTGTGTGTAATTAAACAATTTATAATTAAAATTGTGAGAAATTTTTTGGTATTTATACTATTAATTTAATAATTTGTTCAAAATTAAGACACTTATTAGCAATGAATAAAAAATATATTCCCAGATTAGATATTTTGAAATTATTCGTACAAATTAATTATGTTTTATGATTTTTTTTACATATCTGAGTATGCTACAAATGTCACATCTTATATTTTTTGTAAATGACTGTATTGCATACTGGATACCTATCATATCCGTATCCGATAACCATATCATGCTCATGCCATGGCTAGAGAGCTTGAGCTTCTGCACTTATTTTTACTGTATTTTATTTTCTACATATTCACTAATACAGTCCCCCTTCTGAGTTTCATTCCCACCAGATGATAGTTCACCTTCCTAAAACCACGATGCATATATTTATTAAATGATAATAGAAAAGGTGCCCAGCTACCATCCTATTCACATAATTCTGAGTTCCAATCCCAAAATTGTAATAATGATAAAAAAAACCAAACAAAAACATAATTGAAAGTAAAAGTAAAATGTAAAGACAGACTCACTCATGTTCAAAGAAATAAGAGACAGCAACAACCATTTCCGATACACCATCGTTGTCAATATCTGCAATGACCTGGCAAAGCCAATATTTTGTTTACAATGTAGAACTAATAAAATTTTATAATAATAAAAAAAATGCAGAACTAATAAACTTTCTTATAATAAAAAAGATGTAGGAGAAACTAACAGGAGTGCACAAGATATGTGAGTCAACATTCACGTAATCCTCTAATTTATCATGTTTCACTTCAGTCCATTCTTCATCACCCCACAGTGATTCATCAACATAATCATCATAATCATAGCTGTACTCATCAGCCAGCTCATCGCTATTGCGAAATATCTCAAAAGACGAATCAGCATCTGCTTCCAAGCCTTCATCATTTTCCACAGTTGCAACATGAATCTCTTCCTTATCTTTGGATTCAGAACCACCTTGTTCAGCTCCTTTTAAGTTGTTATCTTCCAGCAGACGCCTCCCGGTGCTGGTTTTGTTATCTGCATTAACAGTCTCCATAGAACCAGCACTCACAGAGGAATTATCCGCAGTTGTTGGCATCTTAATATTCTCCTCTGATTGGCTTCCATTTATTTTCTTTTCAGGCTCTGGATTGGACAGACTTTGTGTGTCAGGGTGACTTTCTGTTGATGTGGCAGCTGAAGAATTGAGTTCATGTCTGCTTCCATTCATTTCTACAAGGAGAATCATTACCCAAAGAAAAATTAGATAAAATACAGTTCACAATCACATGAAGCCCAAAATTATACAGTGATTGAATCAGCCCCGCCTCAAATCAGTTTTATTGTGTAGATAATGAAAACATGAAGATATTTAAGCTATTTCCAACAATTATATAAGCGGTAAGCACAGCAGAAACTTACGGGACATAGAATTTGCAATAGTAGCTTCTTGAACAAGTTGATCATCATGAACATCTGGATGGGTACGGTCCACTGGATCATTATTCAAACCCACGTACCAATTTTTAAGCACTTTCCTACGTGGGACCACAAGCTTTTCTGACATCATATAGCCGGAAACTCTAAAAATGAAAAATTATTGTAACAACCTTAATAAAAGAACCTTAAGGCAATGGATAATTTGTACGTGGAAGCAAAATGTCGAAACTATTTCTCTCACCTGAAGAAAAGCACTTCACCATTGTAGGTTGCCAACGCTATTTCTCTCACCCCATCTTTGTCTATGTCGTATAGAAGAGGACTAGAATGCACAGTTGATTGATGGAAAGCAGGCCAGCCTAAAAAACCATGCAGAAGATTGTTTTGAATAAAAGTCAAATCCAACACCAGGTGATCTATCACAAATTCACAATATTAAGGACAAGTATTGAACATAAGGAGTTGCATTCATTAGCTAAACCTGATAACCCCATTTATGTTTATCTTCTTCAGATAACAATATAATATCATATTCTTCCTTAAACTGACTTACAGAATTGTAGATCATTTTACAAGTTACTAGTGTTAGAGATATGCTTGGTCAAATCCTTTTTAAATCTTTTATTTTCACTACAAGTTAAAGCCTCAATTAGTAGGAATGAGACTAGATTAGCGCATGGAAAAGAAGTCCCATTTAAACAGTACAGATTGCAGAACTTCAATAGTCTACACCTCCCAATGTCTTACTCTAACTCTCTCAATTGACATGATGCCCTCTCTTTAACTCCTTCCTCTTTATATAATGTATACATCACAACCTAACCCTTTATAAACATCACATCCTAACGGTACCAGGAGCAACTCTGCCTATGTTGTTATGTCGTATTTTCGTGCCAAACTTTACATGACTAGTATCTAACCCTATAAAAGAGAAGAGCTGTATTAAGCAATGGGAGACCAACAAAAAACTTTGTCAAATCTTACACAAAAGGAATCAACAATACAACAGCATCAATGGTAGGTCATTACCCATGTGTGACACACTATGCATCTCAAGTGTATTTTAATAAGCAAGAGCCACTGCACCAGCCTACAAAAGTGGTGCAAATAGGAATGTGCCAATTTTTTGTAGTTTGTAAATATTGATTACAGTGAAAACTCAAGCCACAATTGGTAAAAGCAATCATTTTTGAGTCATTTGCTTCTCTCTGATCATAGAACATCTATTAGTAACTTAGTATTTGTCTTATCTTAACTATCTTCTAGACTTCTAGTTCCTTCTCTTATGGCCTGCTGAATTCTTCTCAATCTAAAGTCTAAACCCCTTCAATTAATCTCAAGCCTACCACCATATTATACATATAATTAACCAAAATTTAGCTGTAACAAAACTACTACAAATATCATCAGGAGAAGGAATGCCTATCTTATACCAAAAATGAAACAGAACTTTGACAATCTTTTTACCTGGCATTTTGTCCCCATCGGTACCTTCTAGAACTTCAAGGTAGTGAACAAAAGAAGGAACCACTATGTCAAGCTTTCCATCACTGCCAAAACAAAATTGCAGGCATTTGATTTGATGACACAAGAAAGCAAGCAATAGTCAATATTAAGCTACTACCTCCATTTCATATCTTTGATAGTTTAAGATTTTAAAACAAAAATTAATAAATCATTTAATTGATGTATATTTTGTACCAAAATACACTTAACTTTATCATTAATTGTTTTACAAATTTTCATTTTTCATTGCAAAAAGCATAAGTGTATAGTTGACAAACAAAAGTCAATTGTATCTTAGATTTCAAAAAACACCCATTATTTTGAAACAAAAATAAAATGCTAACACTACCAAATGATTTCGAATGGAGAGAGTAACTAAGAAAATAGGACTAGCACACAAATTCACTCAAGTCAACCATTAAGACCCTATTTATATAAACAGTTTAATTAAGCGCTTATAGCATAAACGCTTGTCATATAAGTGCTATGTATAAGCTATTTCAATGGATCCGTTTGTTACAGCATTTTTTGTAAAAAAACACTTTTTTTCAATAAACTAATTGCTTTTGAAAGTTTTCATCTGTTTGTTACAACTTTGTAAAAAATGAAAATCTGAAAATAATCCAAAAACTGCTTCAAATGACAAGTTGTTTTAAGTAGTTTCTCAAAAAAAATAAAACTGATTTTAAAAAAGTAAATTTCACTATGATAGACAAACATAAAACTACTTCTACTTTTCTTAAAAATCTCTAAAAATAATCTCTAAATTATTGAATACCAAAATCACTTATTTTAGAATTTGTAACAATCAAGACCTATAACAAAACATAAAATAAAGTCAAACCTTTTTTTTATAAGCTATAGTTTGTTTTCATATGTTTTCATAAACTATCGCAAAGAACTTATGGAAATAAGCTGAAGACAGTTTAAGAACATGTCATAAGTTATTTCCATAAGTTTTCTCAAACATTATCACAAGTGCTTATGTCAATAAATAACCTTAAATAAGCCAATCCATATTCCAAACATACCCTAAAATTTAGATCACCAACAAAAAAAAGGAACAACACAAAAATGACACACATACACAAAGATTACCTGTTAATATCAGCAATCAAGGGGTTTGCATAGACGCTAGAACTAACTTCCGTTTGCCATCTTAACTCCAAATTCATAGGACATTTTGAATTCACCAAAGCATCCTCATCTCTAAATCCACGTAATAACAACAACAACAACAAAAAATCAAAATCGAAACCTAAATGAATGAAATCAAAGAAACAATGTGAGTATGAGTAAGTACATTTCGGGGTATCCTAAGGCATCATCGGAGGCTTCACGTTCCCGGAAAACATTCTTCTTGGAATCCTCGGAGAAAACGAAGGATGAGAGAACAAGGAAGAGCAAAAGAAGAAGATTCGTGGAAGAAGATGGTTTCATAAGACCTAATTTGTGTAATTTCACCACTAGATTGAACAATTGAAGATTGGAATTTGTTGAATTAGGTGATTAATTCAGTGTTTCATAGGTGGATTGTGAGAATTGAAAACCCTAGATTGATGTAGAGTAGCAGTTGAAGGGTTTATTGTTGGGATCTGTGTGTAGAGAGAAAGATGAAGGGAGAATTAACAGTGAATTTTTGTGATGATTGCTGTTGATGTTGCTCTTGTGTGTGAATTTTTACACTTTCAAACTAGTTTCAAAGGAAGAGGGAGAGGACTCAAATTGGACTCAAAATTGTCTATACAATCAAAAATAAAATTAAAAAATATATATATATCTATTATTAATATTATTATTATTAAAAAAATTGGGGGAGGGATATTTTGTTATTATTATTTTTAAATGTTAAAAGACTATGGATGATAGCATTATTCCATAAAAAAAAAATTAAGGATGGTATAAAATAATTTTACAATCTTAGTTTTCTTTTGTTTGTAAAAGGGATGGTATGTATTATTATAAATTCACACAATTGTGATATTTCGTGTTTGAATCCGAAATAGTATGTTCAACTTAACAATATCGATATTTATTAGTTTAATTAGAATTAAAAGATTTTTTACAATCTTATTTAATTAGGTTTCATAATTTAGATATTTTATCAAATATATAGTAAAATAGAGATATATAATATAAAAAGGTATTCTTACGGAGAAATTTGATTTAGTGAATATTGTGATTTGTTGCATTTTCGCTTCTTTATTTTTTTATTTTACCCATGCTCATCCATGGATGGTCATGGTTAAAATCGATTCCTAACTTCTTTTGCACTAAATCTTAAGTAACAATTAGCAATGTTCAATTCTTAATTCACCTGAATAATACGAACATGTTAAGCAAATGACATCAAATTCAATCTGGGTGGATAGTGTTGGAACAAAATTAGTTTCAAAGTACTTAAACTCTATTTGTTTTGATGACAACAAAATTAATTTGTGGGAATAAAAGGCACTAATGTTTTATTTAAGTGTGCAGTTCCAAAACTACAAATACTATGTAGGATATTTCCTCCGAAGATTGGTCAAAAAGATTTGGTAAATTCCGCATTCCAAAACTGGTGATAAAGCACCTTTGTTATACTTCTTCTGATGGTTCAACCAATGAACTGCTACAACTGCCTCTACTTCTAATTCAGTTTTGCTCAAAGT
Source organism: Cicer arietinum (assembly GCF_000331145.2). NCBI lineage: Eukaryota > Viridiplantae > Streptophyta > Magnoliopsida > Fabales > Fabaceae > Cicer > Cicer arietinum. The sequence continues at coordinate 27,897,379 of NC_021165.2, read as the reverse complement.
TGCCTTCGTTGACTTTGTCTTTTGTAAAGCAATCAAATTGACTCTGCTAAATCTGCCTCTGACGAAGCAAACCAAACTCTACTAAGTTTACCTCTAATCAAGCAAGCAAGACTTTGCTAAGTCTACCGCTTATGAAGCGAGTAAGCTTATGCTCAAACTGCCTATAACCAATTGCCTCTAGAGATGAAGCAAATGTCTGACTTCCTCTGCCTTTGATAAGTTTCATCTGGTGAAAGTCAATGTCCATAGAAAAGCCAATATTCTGGCAAAAGTCAACGTCCACAAAGTAATTGTTCTGGTAAAAATCAAAGCTCAAAGAAAAGTCAATGTGGAAAAGTCAACGCATATGGTAAAAGTCAATGTTGGAAAAAGTCAGTGTCTCTGGTAAAAGTCAATGTCAGACAAGAGGAAAAGATCTTATGCAGACAAGGAGTGCACTGCCTCTGATTATCAGCACTACTTCTGGTAAATTTACCTCTAATTATCAACACTACTTCTGATAAATCTGCCTCTGATAATCTGTTGGGTCTGATTGTCTGTTGCCTCTAATAAATTTGTAGGTTGTTATTGTTATGTGCCTTTGGTCCAATACTTCTACTTAATCTAAACTTAATTCAAATACTTGAAGAAATTTTAAGTTTTGGAATGCATCAATTGTTGAAAACAATGAAGCTCCATGCTGAAGGATACAAGGCCATACCATCAAGGACACAAGGTCAATCAATGAAAAACACACAACCATATTGTGAAGAACGAAGACAATGTGATAAGGCTTCTACAAAAGAACATGCATTATGAGCTGAAAATAATACAACAACTTACAACATTTTTCAAGTGCAAGAGGGGAAAGGTGTTAAAGTGCAAGAGCATACATTGTTGGCTCATCACAATGGCAAGAATGATGGTAATTGAGGAAAACACAACAAGACCAAAGGAAAACGAAAGGGAGGAAAGAATGAAAATGGAAGAAAGATCATTCCATTGCTAATTAAGATCAGCCAGAATCTTCATACAAAATAAATGGTGGTTCTTTCAAAAATAAGGGTGGATGAAAAATTTGACAAGAAGAAAATTCAATGTTATAATTGTGATAAGTGGGACCACTTTGCAGATGGGTGCAAAAAGTGGGAAATGAGGCAAAAAGAAGTTTGATGATAAAGTTCATCATGTTAGGCATGATGACTCAAATTCTCATCAAGTGATGCTAATGGTTACTACAAACTCTAGTGTTGACAATTCATAATTGTGGTACCTTGACATTGGTTGTTCAAACCATATGACAAGTTATAGGTACTGGTTATTGGAGTTTGATGATAGCTTCAAGAGCAAAGTCAAGTTTGTTAACAATAACACCATTTTAGCTGAAGGGAAATGCAAGGTGATGATGAAAAGAAGGAAAATGGAACCAGTCTATGTTATTGATGTTCTTTATGTACCCTCCATGAAGAACAACTTATTGAGTCTTTGTCAATTACTTGAAAATAATTTCGGTATGAACATGAAGCATAACCCTCTTCAAGTCTTGGACTCAGCAAAAAAGTTGATTTTAAAGGCTCTTTTATCTGAGAATATAACCTTCAAAGTGAGCTTGAAGGCTTTGAAAGTGCTTTAGAAGCATTATTAGTGATGATGAAATGTGGTTATGACATTATAGATATCGCAATTTGAATTTTAAGAGTCATGACCAGCTTCATGCCCAACAAATTTCCTTTAATACATCATCCTCAAAAGGTGTGTGAAGGTTGTTAGGTGAGAAATAAACCTCGAAATTCTTTCAACTCATATATGTTATCTAGAGACAAGAAGTCATTGGAGATAGTATATTTAGATATTTGTCCCATTGCGAAATTACTTCCTAAAGTGTGTCGACGAGTTTCCTAGGAAGATATGATTGCATTTTTTGAAATAAAATAGTCGAGAATTTTATGTTTTCACTAAGTTTTGTGCTCTAGTTGAAAAACAAAATGGAAATGATTTGAATTTTTTTAGTAATGATGGGGGAGGAGAATACAATTATAAGGTATTTAGATAATTTTGTGATCAAAGAGCCATATTCCATAACGTGACAACTCCATACACACCTCAACACAACAGATTAGCATAAAGATGGAATAAGACTTTGCTTGAAATGGAAAAGTGCATGTTGAAGGGAAAGAAAATGTCAAAATGCTATTGGGGAGAAGCAGTGGGCACAATTTCATATGTGTTGAATAGGTGTCCAACAAGAAGAATGGAGAATGTTACACCTGAAGAGGTCTGGTCAGGCAATAAACCAAGTGTTAAACACTTGAAAGTATTTGGCTCATTCTACTATAGGCATGTGCTAAATGAAAAAATGAGAAAGTATTTGACTCATTCTACTTTGATTGGGTATGATCTAAAATGAGCTTATAAGTTATTTGATCCAAAATAGAAAAAGGTAATAATTAGTTGAGACGTTGTTGTGGATGAGGCATCATCATGGAACTAGGAGCATAAGTCATAATTAAGTACTCAACTCACGTTTGATGAAAAGGGGTATGCTGACATTGGTGTAGTAAATCAAAAGAAACCAAGACAAACTGTTAGGAGATATGGGAGACAAATATCTCCTTCTGTAAGGCTTAATGATCACGAAGTAATTCAAGATAATGTGATAACTGGAAATCATGAATTTATGCATATATCCTTATGAAGATACATGGAGCTAGTTAAATGGGGACAAGCCATTCTTAACAAAGCTTGGGGGAGGCCATGAATGAAGAAATTAGTGGATTAGAGAGGAACAACGCATGGAAGTGGTGGATCCACCTAACAACAAGATACCTATAAGTATGAAATGGGTATTCAAAACAAAATTGAAACCAAATGACAACATTGCAAAGCAAAACACAAGATTTGTAGGAGGATTTCTTCAAAAAATTGAGGTGGATTATATTGAAGTATATTGCCTTATTGCAAGGATGAAAACCATTAGGCTTGTCATTTCCATTGAAAGTTCAATGGGTTGGCCATTGTATCAATTGTTGAGGCAAAAAAAAATTTTCTGTATGTTTTAATGACAACAAACCTTATGAAATAAATTATTAAGTTTAATAAATTGTGGTCTACTAATGATTACACTTGAGTTTTGTTTAAAGAACATGAATTGCATAAGTGAACAAGCAAGAAGTCATTCACTTCATCTAAGTGCATAAGTATCCCCTCAATAATGAAATAATCTCGAAAGGAATGTATCATATATTAATCATTCAAGAGAATGATTATTACATCTTCAAGATAGAATCTTCATGAATAAGATGATCAAATACATTCATACAACAATCAATGATCACAATATACTATAAATCAGAAGCAAGAACATTTCAAAGAAGCAAGATCAAATATAAGAAACAAAGAATGTCCTAGTTATTAAACAGAAAAAACGAAGAACATTCTTCACAACATTCTGGAAAACGAAGATCATTCTTAATAGCATTCTGAAAAACGAATATCATTTTGCACAACAGTCTGAAAAACGAAGAATGTTATGATTTTGACAGCATTAATCCAAGAACATTTTGGTTTACAAAGAACAAAGTCTTCTTTAATTCAAGATCGATTTGGACTACAAAAATACATCAATCTACATTGCAAATCATCAGTATTCCTTATAAAGGAACATAATTATATACTCAAGATTATTTTGGACATATTATTTCCATAAGATCAACAAAAAGCAAAGCAATGCATCAAGAATAAAAAGCAAGATTAATCCCCAAAGTTGATGGTTAAAGTAAGCAAGTACAAACTAAACAGAAATGATAAAGTCATTGCATCACTGGCACACGTACATAACAGAAAAGTTTGGCACGCAAGAGCTGTCAGAATTGTCAAAATCCAGCAATCACTCAAAATATAAACGAAGAACGTTCTTCGTTTTCACAGCTTTAATCCAAGAATGTTTTGGTTTACAAAGAGCAAAATATGTTGTAATATAAGATCGATATGGGCTACGAAAGTACATCTATCTACACTGCAAATCATCAATATTCATTACAGAGGAATTTAATAATTTACACAAGATTGTTTTAGATAGAATCGATCAAAGAGGATCAACAAAGGCAAAGAAAAACATCAAGATCAATCTCCAAATTGATGAGCTGTGATCAAGGACAACCATGACAGCAAGGACACTATTGCTGCACCTTTTTGCAGAAAACACAACATGTTTCTGAGACAAAGGACTGACACACAACAGCTGTCAAAATCCAACACTTATACAAAATAGAAAATGAAGAATGTTCTTGTTTTACAAAAGAACATTATGGTTATTCTCCTTTAAAAGGCATAATTAAAACAAATAATTTTCCACAGTCTAAACCACACATTAAAAAATATCAAGACTGCTTAAATCAATGGTAAAACCCAGAACTCGAGTTGAACGTCCAAATGTGGAAAACAGACTCAAGATAAATCTCCAAATTGATGAGTTGTGAGAAAGGACACAAGCAAGGTTGTCAAACTCTAGATCCTACCTAAGATCTTAGGGGTATAGAAAAAGCGTAAAGCGTAGGATCGTAAAGCGGGTCTTAAGATGTCACAAAATCTACAAAATTATACCATAAAATTAAGAAAAATAACCTTAACATAAAAAATTTCATTGGTTCAATAAAAAATCACAAGCTGAAACACAAATTATCATTGTCTCAAACTAAAAAACAAAACATATCACCATCATCTAACAACATCTAAAACTTTAATTTAACAATTCATCCAATGCATTGTGATCAAAACCAACATCTTCCGTACAATCTTCATTTCCTTATCCATCAAATTCATCATCAAGGTTGTGAATCTCCAAATCATCTTGAGGGGAAATATCTTCAACTCCATTCCCTTCTTCATTTTAATTGCCAAATTCTAAATCCTCATTTTCTATTGTGAAATCTAAAATGTCATTCTCAGTTGAACATTCATTATTATCTACAATCCATTCATCATCAGATTCAAGATCATCAATGTTATGTTCTACCACATTTCTAGTTTGTTTCTTGTTAGATAATTTTGAATTTGCCATCACAAACACAACATCATTCATTGTCTTTTGTTTCAAACAATTTATCCTCTTTGTGTGGACCTAATAGATACAAACTCTATTAGTATATAGCAAGTTGTGGATAATTTTCAAAGTAAAATTTTAAAATAATTTTTACCATCTCAAAAGCGCTCTAACTTCATTCACATCCAGATGAACTGCAAGTTAAGCTTAACACACGAATTGCAAAAGTTTGAAGTTCTGGATGCTCATCCCCATATGATTCCCACCATTGTGATGGAGTTTTGGTTTTAAGTGCAGCCATTTTTATCGGACTACCAAAAAACTTTGCTTGTGTCTTGAAATCTTCCAGTTGAGCATCAATCTTGCAGATTTCTTCAACATCTCCCACCATCTTTTGTAAACAGTCATATAACCCACGTTTAACTTCATAATCAGCTTTAAATCCAGATCTATAATGTAGTTGAGGGTTAAGGTAGTATCCAGCCGCATGTAAAGGCCGATGGAGTTATTTATCCCACCTCTCATCAATGATATCCCATAGAGGCTTGAAATTAAATAATGGAAAAACAAATTACCTTTAGGCATGAAATAAAATGCATAATTTGAAGGCATTATACAGAATTTGAAGGCAGAATGCATAATTTGTAGAATGTACAGAATTTGAAAGCATTATGCAGAATTTACAGAAATAAAATGCAGAATTTACAAAATTTGAAGGCATTATGAAGAATTTGAAGGCATAATGCATAATTTGTAGAAAATAGAAATAGTAGTACCTTATTTGAACACCATTAAAGGCAGTTTGGATTCTCTCCTTAGCTTGGTCCATTGCCTCTAGGGGTGGGAATAGGTCAGGCCAGGCCAGACTTTGCAAGGCCTGAGCCTGGCCTACGATTAATTTTTTAGGCCTAAGCCTGGCCTACGGCCTATCATAGGCTTTTTTTTCGGCCTGGCCTGGCCTTTTTAAAAGTCTGGTCTGGCCTGGAAGCCTATTTAAAAGCCTTATTCATATTAAAATATTTAAATGTTCTCGACGTACCAATATCATTGTACATATCTATATATATTAAACAAAAAATAATTTTTTTAACAAAATAATTTTAAAAAAATCTGAAACAAACATCCTTTAAACCCTAAAACATAATTCTTGGTTTCAAAGAATATATTTTTTTTTTGAAACAAATGTACCAATTATTACCTCTCAAACAAATATGGAAGGACTACTGAGTTATTGACTAATTGAATGGCTACCGAATATGGAACGACTACCAAATATGGAATGGCTATCGAATATGGAATGACTACTGAGTGATTGTCTAATTGATAAAATTTAAAATAGGAAATAATATTATTAATATAATAATAAAAAATAACATTAATAAATAATTAAATATATATAGGCCGACCTGTCAGGCCTAATAGGCTTCTTTATAAGCCTGAGCCTGACCTATTTAAATAAATAGGCTTTAAAAATAGCTTGAGCCTGGTCTTTTTATTAAATAGGCCAGGCCAGGCCAGACCATAAGTAGGCCAGGCCATAGGCCCCTGTCGGACGGCCTAGCCTATTCCCACCCCTAATTGCCTCATAAATAAACCCCATTGTTGGTTTCTCATCTGAATCTACTAAACGAAGCACTTTGATTAGTGGATAAGCACCTTTTAAGCAAATTGCAATCTTTTTCCAAAACTCTTTATCCATAATCACTTCTTCAACATATTGCCCTTCACTAGTTTTTGCAAACTTGCTTGATATCCATTCGTTAGATGTGAACATTCTTATCAATGATCCTTTGTTCTCCATGATACAACCCAAAGTTAGATAAGATGTTGCAAATCGAGTAGCGACTGGTCTAACCAAATATTTTCCTTTGGTGAAATGTTGTAATAAAGAGATTAGAGAAGCCTTTGAATATATATATTGGGTAATTTTCTTACCCTTTAAAATTGTTTCATGATGAACTTTTATCTTTTTCTCAAAATCCTCTAACATGAGATCAATACAATGTGTTGCACACGGTGTCCAATAGAGCCTCTTCCTTTTTAACATTAACATTGCACCAGCAACTTTGTAATTTGTTTTATTGTCGGTCACAATTTGCACAACATTTTCTTCTCCAACTTCTTCTACTACTTGATCAATCATCTAGTATATTTTATCGACAATTTTTATTATATGAGAAGCATCTATTGACTTTAAAAAACAGTACCTTTAGGTCTGTTAACTATGAAATTCAAAAGTGTCCTCCGTCTTTTGTCCATCCACCCAACACTCATAATAGTACAATTTGTCTTCTTCCAAGTAAGTTTGTGTTCTTCAATGACCTTAGTTGTCTCCTCCGCCTTTTGCTTCAAGTACTTTGTTCTGATTTGATGATAGGAAGGTGGCTTAAAACCAAGGTCATGTCTTGAAACTATCTCCAACACCCTTTTAAATTCATCACTCTTTGCCACATTAAAGGCTATGGCATTATTGTAGAAGAACGATGTTATTTCTAGACACGCTTCTTCTTTCAAATTCTTCTTAAAAATGTTGTTGATGGTGGCTTGAGTACTTACTACGTTTCTCTTGAAAAGTTTTGCAGGGATAGCATTCTCATCCTCTTCTAATAACCTTTTTCCTTTTACATTATTTGTATCATTTTCTTCTGTTTTCTTCAATGATTTATCTTTCAAGGATTTTACAAGTTCAAACATGTGTTTCTTCACATCATCACATGCAACAGCGTTGAGCTGTGTACCAGCCAAATGGTGTTTCAGTATGTACAATCCTCCAATGAATGTTTTTCCAAAATAATTGCATTTTATTTTTCCGGTTCCTCCATTAACAGATACACCATGTTTCCGTGTTATATCAGTTCTGCTTCCTAATGCATTTTTCTGCACTCTGGAAGATGCAGAACCAGAACTGCATGCAACAGAGTCGGGAACAGATGCAGCCGTAGACATTATTGAGATCGTGAGGCAGTAACATAAATTGCAGATTGCAGCGAAGAGGATTGAGGAGAGTTTCGGATATGAGATTAAGAAGTGTTGTAGAAATGAGAAGAATTTATAGAAGAAATAGAATGAGGGAATCTGAAAGTGAAACATTTAATTGAAGTTTCAGAACAGGAATAGTGCTTCGTTTGGAGGAATATGAACAGAAAACGAAGTTGCCTTCAAATCTTTGGGTTTGGTGCTACTGCCTTCTCCCCCTCGTGTGCGTGTCTTTTCTATATGGGAAACAAGCAGAATACGAAGGCGAAGAGGTGAAAAATGGGCCAGATCTAGGGTTTTTTACAACCGGGTCAGAACCTGGTCGAAACGGGTCAAAACTGCGAAATGGGTCAAAACGACACCTCTACCCAGCGCGACGGGGAGCGCCGCCCCTACGCGTCCACGCGCTTTCTCTGTGTGCCCATAGATCCGGGTCATACGAAGATATTTCCTTTGCTCTAACACTATTTATACCGTAGAATGCGTAAGATCTTAGGATCCTACGCTTTAGATCTAGCTCCTAACAACAATTGACACAAGTACATTGTACTTACAATATTCTGCAAAAAGTTTTGGTTAATTCTGACATGAAAACATATCAAAATTGAAATTTGACACCTCACTCACTCACTCATTCTTGTTTCCCATCAAGCCCAAAAGCAAGAACGTTCTTTGATTGTCAAGAACGTTCTGGACAACAAATAAACACATGTTTAATTGCTTTAAAATATATCTAACACTTGAGAAGTGTGTCCAACGGATATATTATTTTAAACTGAACATTGCTTTTAACATCTATAAATTGAAGATCAATTAGAAAATGAAGGCAAGAGTTCAATTTACAAATCTACCAACACTTGTTCAAGTAACAAATCAAAAAAACTCTTCAAGCAAACTCCAACTCTCTTCACTATATCTTTGGATCATTATTTACTGAGTTTGTCTTTAATTTATTTCAAACAAGTGTTGAGAAGTTTCAACATCCCAAACACTTTTATCATATACATCATTTGTAACTCAAGTCTATCTTTTATGTTAGATTGAGTGTGTTTGTAAAAATTATTTCAAGACTGAAAGGTGATTATAAAAATTCTTTCTAGATTGAAAGGTGAAGATTTTAATAGATCAAGGTTGATCTGGACTAGTAGTGTTAAAACCATGAACGTTCTCCGTTTTGAACACTTAGTGACAAATCTCACGATTGTGAGGACTAACTGTAACATGTGTTGGATGAACCAAAATATATCTCTGTGTGATATATCTTCTTTTATCTCTATTTATTTCTAGTCTTTTGATTATCAAATTAAGTAGATAAATTAAATTGTGTGTTTTTCACTAACCAATAACGTTCTTCGTTTTCTATTTTCAAAACCAAGATTATTCTTGAGTTAAATTCTTTAAGTTTTAACAGGAAATTTTAAAAATGTGAAATCACAATTCAAATCCTCTTTCTTGTGATTGACATTGCTACTTTATCAATTAGATGTCAAATCAGCCTTTTTGAATGGTACACTGGAAGTGGAGGTTTATGTGTTACAACCACAAAGATTTGTAGTCAAAGGTGCATAACAAAAGGTATTTAGGTTAAGAAGAGCTTTGTATGACTTAAAGCAAGCACCTCGAGTCTGGAATAAAATAATTGATGGCTTTCTATAGTAGTAGGGCTTTACCAAGTGCGCAATGGAGTTTAGAGTCTATGTCAAGTGTCAAGCAAATAACAATCTGATTTTGGTATACTTGCATGTGGATGATTTACTGGGGACAAATAGTAGTTAACAAGGAATTGAGAAATTTAAAGGGAAATGAAATCAGATTTTGAGATGATTGATTAAGGAGTTCTTGGTTATTTCTTTGGGCTGGAATTTGTTGATACAAGAAAAAGGATATTCTTGCATCAGAAGAAGTATATGTAAGGTGTGCTAAAGAAATTTCACATGGAATATTGTAATGAAACAATAACACTAGTTTAAAAGAAATCTGAAACTGAACTAGAGAAACAGACAAATCAGTTGATGCTACATTGTTTAAGCAATTTGTTGGCTCACTCGGGTTCATTTGTAATAGTAGACATGATATCAATTTGGAGTATGGTTGATAAGTAGATTCATGAATGATCCCAAAATATCTCATATGATGGCAACAAAGAGATTCTTAAGGTATCTAAGAGGTACACAAGATTGTGGATTTTTATTTCCTATAGAAGCAGCACAACAATGAAGAGATTATAGCTTATTTAGACTGAAGATGTGACAAGGTAAACAAGAAAAGTACATTAGGTTACTGGTATGAACTTCTTGGAGCACTAATCTATTGGTGCTCAAAGAAATAAAGTGTGATAGCTCTATCATCATGTGAAGCAGAATATATAGATGCACCTCAAGCACCTTGTCAAATTATGTTGCTAGAATCATTGCTTGAAGAATTGAAGATCAATTATAAGAAGCCAATGCAACTGTTAGTGGACAACAAATCTTCTATAAGTTTTGCAAGGAATCCAATTACACATGAAAGAAGCAAACACATAGAGACCAAATTTCATTTTCTTAGAGATCAGGAGAACAAAGGAAAGTTGAAACTCACACATTGAAGTACTAAGCTACAAATGGCATATGTCTTCACAAAACCTCTCAAAGCTGACAGGTTTTTGGAGTTGGGGAAATGCTAGGAGTTACATAATCATAGGACTTGAGTTAAGGGGATATGTTGCAATATAATTCAATTAGTTTGTTATGAGTTGTTTTACCAGCTTCAGTTATAGCTTGTAGGTGTTAGTGCATATGAGCTTATAGTAGTTGAGTGCAAGTGTATATAAAATACAAGTGATGTTCAATAATAAAATGTGATTGATATTCATTCAATTGTGATTATTATTGTATCTGTTGTCAAGAACAGTAATCACTGAAAAGAGCTTTGAAGTGCCACAAGTGAAGATTGAAAACACAACCTCATTGAATTTGGTAGAAAAATACTTTAAAAGCAATCTCTACTTTCTTCATTGTTTTCATATATAATTTTATCACTAACATGTTCTTTCAACAATACTGTTTTTGTCAAAGACTTTCAAAACATTATTTTATGTAAGCTAAACGTTATCACTTAAGGTTTTAAAAAAAAAAAATTGATGAATTTTAGAAGAAAATTTTGTAAACTACAATTCAACCTCTTTTTTATGTTTATTTCTCTCACTTTTCAAAAAGATCTAATCGAAGGAACTAAATCAAAGAATAAAATTTATGGCCTGCTTTGAGGAGGACAACCTCATGGTCAAACTCATCAGAGATAGATAGAGCATTAGTGCCATAATTGAAAATGATAAAAACATTTCCACCGTTTCCAATACAAGATCATTCAGTTCGTTGTTTTTGTGTAGTTTTTGTTTTAAACAAAAAAGGAAGTAGGTTGGAAGCAGTCGTTCATCCAAACTATATTCACTAACCAAAAGTAACAAATCACAAACAAATATTAAAAAATAAAAAAGTAAAGGTTTAATTGTAATTTTAGTCATTCTATTTTTACTAATTCACGAAATTGGTCTCTCTATTTTAAAAGTCAACAATTTTGGTATCTCTTACTGATTTTTTAACTAAAAAATAATGATGTAAGATGTTATAAATAACGTAACATATAATATAATGATATAGAATGATTAATACTTATGAAATTGAAATAAAACATTGTAAAAACTTAGATTTCAACTATGGAAATTTTTCATATTTTTAATTTAATTAATGATACATGAATAATTAATATATCTAGATGATTTTATATTATATAATTGTATGTCACATCATTAAAAATATATCTAATCGTCTTTTTTAGTTCAAAAATATGAAAGAGAGATCAAAATTGTTGACTTCTAAATACGGGGACCAATTCTGTGAACTGGTAATAATAGAGGGACTAAAACTGCAATTAAGCCTAAAAATATTAACAAGTTTATATTTCACATAGAAAAAATATAAATATATTTACTAATGTAAAATATGTCTAATATTTAGAGATATTTTTTTGGGTTAAAAATATTTTTAGTTCTTATAAAATTCAGAACTTTTAAGTTTAGTCCCTGTAGAAAAAATAATACAACTATTAGGTCCAACAAAATCATTCTACAAAAAGAATTTTGATCACACCTCAAATAAGACATATTTAGTTGTCTTTTTCATGCCCCAAAATTTAAATTTTTTTTAACTTAGGATAAATTAAATATGAACTTTTTAAATGCTAAAATATTAAGATAAAAGAAACTCAAATATTAATCTAAAAAATAAATTTTGAGCTCATTTTTTAATTTGTAGGAACTTATAAAAATATTGTAAATATGCCTTCAAAAAATATTCAAAAATATATGTTAACTTAACAGCAATGACTAAACTTACGTGCATGATAATTTTGTATAAACTAAATACATTTAACTACTTCTTTTAATAAGTGCGAAAAATTATATTTTTTTGTTATAAGTCATGTAAGAGGAAGTATTGTTTAACATATATACAAGAGATAATGTTTTAACATCATGGCTCTTCACTTTTCCAAAATAATGCACAAATAAATAAGATATTAAGTGTATGCTTAGTTTTAACATTATGGCTCTTCACTTTTCCAAAATAATGCACATATAAATAAGATATTAAGCGTATGCTTAGTTCCATTTTTAAAGGATATGAAATTGATTTTAGAGACGTAAAATTGATTTTGACATGTTTGGTTGTTCATAAGTAGAATTCATTTTATCTCTAAAATTGATTCTAATTTGAAGTTATAATTTGTAATTTTTGCCTCTATAATTGATATGTAGCCTGAAATTTATCATTTAATTCACTTTTATTGTGTAATTAAATATAAATCACCTATTTCCAATTCACTTATAACCAAAATCAATTTTATAGAACCAATCCATTCAAAATCAATTTTTGTCACTTCAGAGGATACCACAAAAGGCATAACCAAAATTAGAGTCAGAAACAGAGGCAGAACTAGAAGATACCACCAGAAACGGAAACAGAAATAGAACCAGAGGATACCACTAGAGGCAGAATTAGAGGATACTACCAGAGGTAAAAACAGAGACAAAAACAAAAGCAGAACCAGAATCAAAAGCATAAACATAAACATATGATACAACTGAAAAAAAAAATATTTATGATTGGTTGGACAAAATTAAGGTGCTACAATTATTTTTTCACGAATTGCTCTCCTTGTATGAGCGTTAATAATAGTATTGATCATTTATGTTTGTTTTGCATGTCCTTTTATAAGTAAGCTTCAAGACAATGATAAAAACATATTACAAATAATTTTTCTAATCATTTTCAATGATTGCAACTAAGATTACATTACAATAATCTTCGTTCAATGATCAATGATCCACCCTCAAGACATGTAAATACACCATAAAAAAGAAAACACTTGGATAGTGTTTTATTCAATATGAGTCACAACATTCCAATCCCATCACATAAGCTTAAGGAAAAATAGAAGTGTTTTGCATACTATGTCTTGTTTATATCATGTAATTCAATTGTTTGACATATTCATTAAAGAACCAATTACAACAAAACTTATGTTAATTGAATATTTCATATAAAGTTATAAATTCATGAATCAAACTCACTTCATCATATACAAATTATCAAATAAATGAGAGTGAAAAAATTGAAGATGATAAAAGGTAATAAGTATTCTCAACCCTCGTTAAACAATGAATGTTATCATTGATAACCATAAAAGAATTGAGTTCAAGGTAATAAGTGTTCTCAATCATAATATACAAATTATCAAAGTATATCATTTTTCAAATTTAGCCACAAAAATTCAAAATAAAAAACATATTTAAATATAATAATAAAATCTTATAGCTTTAGTCAAAGGACGTAAGTAACCTTTCACAAACTTCAAATAAAAAATGGAAGTTGTATTAGAAAATAAAATGATACTCTAAATCAAATTGCCTTTAAGACAGTCTCAAATAAAAACAAAAACATGGAAGAATGACATGCTAATTAAAATAACACATGCAAGATCATTGTTTCATGTATTAGACAATGACACAACAACATGATGAACTTTTTCTACCTTCTCTTCCAAACTCCAATATCACTAACACACTAAGGCATTTCTACAATGCATTCATTAGATCAAAAATATGCATATTAGAATAGTGAAAAGGTAGAGGATGAGGTGTGACAAATTATATTGATAATGAATCTTTACCCAATTTGTCCATTGATTCATAACAGAATCAAGAAGTTTCTTATGTCTTAATTTAGAATAAAATATTTCCTATATTCTAAAAAAAAAAATCATTCTTTATTTCATTCTTAAGAAGAAGAAAAAAGATCTTTCATGTTCATGGAATTTAAAAATAGACTTTGACTTATACTTATATCCATTACTTCTTATCATTGATCCTTTCCTCCCCAAATCATGCTCGGTCACCCTAACCTTCCTGAGCTCAATGAGTATTCCCAATTTCAGACAAATCTATCACCTACTCCATAAATTATACCCTTAATTAAATTACTCAAATTATCTTTTATGATTATAAATAAAATAAAATAAATTCAAAAATAAATTGCCTAAATGAAATTTGTGTTCTGCAAACTCGAATTAAAAGTTTTTCATAACACATCTGAAATTTTGTGGGAGATGGAAAAATTGTGTTCCGGAAAAATTAAATTGATTTTTCAGACCATAAATTGTATTCAAAATGCATTTTCAGACCATAGGTTTTTATATTTAACTATTTACTATCAATTATGTCTTTTATTTTAACAATTTACTATCAATTTAGTTTCTAACACACTTTTACAAGAACTAATATATATGAGTAAAATTTGACAAAATCGAAAACCTTTTTGAAATATTTATAATCTCAATAACTTATTTGAGAACGTCATACAAAGTCGTGACGAATTTGGTGGATTACTTAAGAAATAACTATGCTTCAAAGAACTTCTCCTCCTTAATAAGAGATCTAATTCTTCTAAAGTAAACAATTTACTTTAAATAATAAAGTAACTAGTATTAACTATTAAATAATAAATCAAAATTAGATATTATAGATACATAATAATTAATAGTAAGTTTGTTCTAATAGCAGCTTTTAATTTTCTCACTTTACACTTTACTCACCTTAAAAGATCAAAATATAAATGCCTTCAATTGTAATACTAATAAAGACCACGTATGATATAATTTTTCAGAAAACGACCAACCTTTTAAGTTCTTCAATTGTACTATCATATAAAAATGAAGGATTAATAATGGCTTGTGCCAGTACGTTGGCATTTGACAATCAAATTAGTATTTATTTCATTTTTCATTAAACAATATTAGAGTTTAAACAAATTTAAACTGCAACACCCAGCAACAAAATCCTAATTAACTTTAGTCCATGTTATGTAACACTTCATTCCTTTTTTTACATATATTTACTTTCGTAACGGTCTTTGTAACCTCTATCCTTATAATTGAATCCTTGTACACCTATTTGATGAATATTATAAGAGAGATGCTACAAATAAATTATCAAAATTTGATTGAATTTAGTTATTTATGAACCAACATAATTAGGGCTTTACGTGAGTCAATTTGGGTTGGATTTGGCCAAAATCCAAACCCAAACCATGAAGGGAATGAACACTGGTTGGGTTTGATTAAAAAAAATGGTTTCTTAGGAATAAACCACTCATCTTTGGGTTGGATACTGAGTTGTCCATATTTTTTTAATTTAATTATTAGTGATGAACCATGGTATTCTTTCTATAAAAAACTTCACAACAACTCTAAAAAATAGTGTAACTTATTTTCACTAAATTTTAGCAACTAATATATATAAATATACAATTAAGGAGAATATCAAAATCATAAAATTCATCATAAATTACTTTCGTAGTAGACATCAATATAACTTAAGTTACAAGGTTCCTAAAATTTCTTAAAATACTTGCAATTATCAAAATAACTAAAATGCAACATCTTAAATTAATCAAATAAGTTTTACGAACTGGATGTAAAATGCGTTGGGTCCGATTTTATCCAATACTTAATTTTTTTGAGTAGTTGCTATTTTTATGAAATTAGGATCATCCATTCACACTCATTTACCCAACCCAAATCATTTTTTTGAATTGATCCAAATTGAATTGGTCGGGTTGTACTAATCCATATACAAGTCCTAAAAAGAATATGATAATTTTATCCAGAACTCTATCATATCTTGTTTTCTAATTGAAATTACTAAGATAGAAACCCACAAGATTTAAAAACAGTAACTTACTCAGTTACCTTTATAAAATATAAAATTTAAATAGACAACAAATAAATATAAAAAACCTAAAATATAATCCAATAAAATATAAATATAAAAAAATTAGTAATTTGATATTATACATAAAAATGGAATATTAATAATTGATTTAAAAAATATTTATGATTTTTTACAAAGGTGATATTGTCTTTTTATATAATTTAAAAAATTAGTCATCAATATTAAAAAAATATGAAAATTAATTAAAAATTTAAAATAAATATAATTTATTTACAAAAGTAATTTTATTATTCACATATAATATATATCATATCTTTATTTAGATTATTTAATAATTAAAATATAGTTATTTAGTTACTTGTGATTTATTTTTAATTTATTTAGTCGTGTCGACGAATAGCATTAAATATAAAATTATTTTTATTATTTATTTAATTTATTTAATATTTTTTGTTAATTTATAAAATTTAAAAATATAACAAATTAATTTTTTAAAAAAAAAGTACTATGTAATTATTCTAGTAATTTTATTATTCAAATATGGTATTAAATACATGGCACAAAATAATATTATTATCAAATGTATCAAAATAGGAGACATTATGATAATGGACGTTTTGCAAACACCAAAACCAGATTGTTGACAATTTGGAAATGATGCAAAGCAGCTTGATTCTTTGGTGGCCGCCTATAAGCTCCATCACCATAGTAAGATTCCAAACTATATGTAATGAAATATCCTCTTTTTATTTTCTTTATAAAAAAACATGGAAAGGGATAAATTGACGTTGGTTCCCGTTCCAATTTTCTAGCGATAGCAAGAGTTAGAAAGGGAATGTTCATAGGAAAATACCCAGATCAATATAACTCCTCCATACCAATCTACAAACCCAACTCCAAGACCTCTTAAACATCACTGCTATATTACTTACAGCTGAACATCGATCTTCGTTACTTTTGTAGTCGAGCCTCGACCATTTCGTTTTGCTACCTTTGACCCCAATAATTTCACTCAAGCCACTAAATGGCTCCACCATTATGATCCGAGAACAATACATAAACACAATATGTACAGGGAAACTTCCCCATAAAATAAATCTTGTTTTGCATATTCTTTATACTTTAAAGTTGCCACGAAGTTAAATAGGTCTTACCACTTCTCGTATAAGAAATCATACACTTCAAATAATCTTTTTTAGAAATATTTTAGTACCCAAGGAATGATTTGACTGACAATTGAAGTTTTGAGGAGCAAATTGTTGGTTGTTTTCAATTCTGAGAACATGTCTTAATTTTTTGTCAAGTATAGTTTTGAACATTTACTCTTGTTAAAATATTACTCTTTAGACGATTGAATGAATACCATAAGGGTAGTGACTTCACATTCAAGACATTTCATTGATCCAATCTTTGTATATGTAGTATTGATGTCGTCGATGAGGCACAATTTAAATGGCTGGTTCTTTCATGTTTTTTAGGTGATCATTTTCTTCTGATTCTGGCTATAGAAAATACATGTCTCAGCCCAAAAAACACATCAAAACATTAAAGGGTTTTTCTGCAAGAGCTATTCAACAGTAAAATAAGCAGCAGTGGCTTGTTAAGCTCTTGGACCAAAATATTTTGCACCGAGATATGCCAATGAAAACTTTGCGCCCAAAGAGAATGGAAGTCTTGCTACAACTAATTAAATTGATATTCACAGACAGGGAAAATTCTAACCAATGTAATGATGGAGAACTTGAATCTAAGAATCAGGTATCATATGAATAACTTATAATCACTAAATAAAAAGAAAATTGATAATATACAGCGATATCCTAAACCTAGCTCTATTGATCTGGACTGCTACAGGAAATGGATTTAGGATGAAATTTGTGCAGTACCGACAGAGCGATGCAACTCAGCATCACTGCTGCAAGGACTACCTAACTACATAAGCAACCTTTGGATGATGGCCAAATCCAATACAATTTCCAATAAATACCAGATGCAGAAACACCAGTGGATACATACGATCTTCTTTCACCTGATGTCCTACACTTCATTCGCCCACCAGTGAAATAATTAAAGGCAATATAAGTCCCTATCTAACTACAATGAATCACCTTCGCTTTGCGGCATTAGTATGCTGCTTTGCGGCATTAGTATGCTGATTTGCTTTGCTATCGGTTTTTATCCTGTCCGCGTACATGGGAAGGCAAATTATCTCATTTATTTCATTCAACAGGTCTTCCTCTGTGATGTTGTCTTTTATGCTTCGCATCACCTATAATAAGATTAAGTAAATGGCTGAAGCCAAGTACAGATTTAGATATGAGGGAAATTAAAAAATGGGAGTTAGTATTGAACCTTTCTGTAGGTATTAAACTCATTTGGAGATGATTTATCTGTCCTAATCCGCATGAATATCCATTCCAGCTTATCAAAATCCCAAGAACACTCGATGATCTTTCCAGAATAATGTGAAGGATCTACATCATCTGCAGATTTTAACATTTTCAGAAAGTAATTTAAGCAAAAGTGCCACTAAAATAAAACAAACTAACTATAAACTGCAAATTTGACAATAAAAAATGATGTTAAAATCATCAAAAATTAAAACAAAGGACAACATGATACATAAGTAAAATGAAGCATCATCCAGATTACTAAAGCATCAAATTAAACAAATTGACAGGCAATTGCATCCTTCCCAAATCACTTTTTGGTTGGCACTAGAAATCGACATGAAGATGTGCCACATCAAGAAACAAATAATGCCATTTGGAATGCAAATGCACCTATTCATAAATCATTTGTTCTTAGCTAGTCAAATGTTTAATCAAACTGGTTGTTTAGACAAACTTGCACATCCTTGAGATTCAATATGGTTATTTATACTGAATCAAGCTTTATAGACTTGACTTTAATAGCTCATGAATAACTCAGGTATGTGAAATTTAATTTTTATTACATTCACCTAGAGAATTATACTTTTTATTCAAGGAGAAATAAAATGAACTTTGTCTGACCTTTGAAAGTAACCCTACTCCCATCCAAGAGTTTCTTCTTTCCCCGCTCGTAGAGGAAAAGTAGCTCCCGATCACCTTCAATCTGTCAATAGAAGCAGCTTCAAATTAAATGGCTATATCAATAACAAAATACAACTGACCAAGAGACATCAGAAATTCCCAACACCATACAAAAGAAGGTGATAATAACCTCAAAGAGAAAGTCAACTGAATTTAAATAAGCGTATTTCCACTTTAAGAGTCCTTCATGAGTACGTGGTACATAAGGATCGTCCCAACCCTGGCAAGTAATATTATCAGTAACAATGTTCATTGTATCCAAAACAAAAGGAAAAGAAGAACATTATACGTTAACAAGGATTTGGAAGTAAAAGGAATGGGCCATGAGGCAGAGGTAGTCAATGTACATTGGTTCCTTTCCTTCCAAATCTTTAACCATACTCATATCAAGAATCAGCCACAAAGATTTATTCTAACACTGATTATGTTGCAATAGTAGTATGTATTGCGCAGATCCCATTTAAGGAGGCAATCAACAGATTCAAAAGCAAAGATCCAAAAAGGGAATACCAAGCCACGACTTAAACAACATTAATTGAGTGACTGGCTAGTTTGGCACAGAACAAGAATTCTCATTCTGGTGTCTACTACACTGAAAGTGATCACTGATCACCACTCACAGCCCACCTGAAATATGAGACCATCTGCCTCATGTGAGAGTCTTTTAATGAATTCCTTTAAAAGCTTTGTGACAGTAGAAAGCAACCAAAAATCTTTCCTCCTCACCTAAACAACATATCAAACATATCAACAGTTAGCAACAACAGAAAAATGAAGCTTAAAATATTCTATGATCAATTTAAGGCTCAAGATGCATGCCCTGAATGGTTCAAGATCATATCTATAGTAAGGATTTCTGCTCTGGTATATATGTTGCCGTTCATTATTCCTAGGTTCAATCACTTCTTTCTCAAGCATCTTCCACCTCTCACAGAAGGGTCGCTGCACCAAATTTGGGCTATTAATCAATAAGCATACATAACGAGCAAAGAACCAAGAAAGGAAGGAAATAAAATAGAGAAGATAAAAACATCTAAGGAAAACATTTCAAATTTTGATGCACCAAATCAAGGTTTTCCAACAAACATATTTAAAGAAAGCCCGACTAAAATGTTCGCCACAGCATCCTTAGATAATTCACTTTTGAAAGGACAAATGTGATGGAGAGATTGCAACCAATACATTAGAATTTGGATTGGGTCTAACTAAACCCAACAAAACCGACTCTTAACAAAGGTGAGGGATGCCTCCCACTTAAAAACACTTTTTAGACCATATCTCATCCAATATGGGACTCTTAACACATTGTCTCATTCTCAGTACTAGACTTCTATAGCGTTGCCAAAGTGGTCTGAGAGCGGGTGACCCAACAGATATGCATTGATACTATCTTAGAATTTGGGTTAGACCTAACTAAACCCTACAAAACCAGCTTATAGAGTGAGGGATGCATCCCACTATTAAGCACTTTTTGAGATCATATATCATCCATGTGGGACTCTTAACACGTATCAACCTATGATTGACCTTATACTGAGGTTTCAAATGATGGTCGCTCATAAGTGACGGCATGATGGGTGCAAAAGCAACTAGACGACCTACAAATAAGACATAATATACCTTACAACCAACATTATTGCTTAGTCAACAGAATATGAAAACGGTTTTCTCTTTTTGTTAGGAAGACATTCAAACACAGTTTCCTATTAACACATACAAAAGACAAAAAGACCTCAAAATTCAAGATTTGACAAAATCATAGGCTATTAAATAAGCTTGGGTGATACGAATCGCGGTTCTTAGATCTTATATATAGTTTACAAAGACCAGATAAACTGAAAAGAAATTTGAACAACTAACAAGCTACATGCAATCAAGGTAAGAACGAAAATGTAAATACAGTACTACACAAAATATAGGATTGCCTTGCATCAGACTCTGATACCATGATATGCAAGAGATAAATGGGAGGCAAATGATAGAATTTGTGTCTAACCTACATAACTTAATGAATTATAGACTGAAAATAATCAAAACACAAGATTAGAGTTATCTTAGCTACTCTTGAATAGAAACGAGATCACCCAGCATAATTTTGGGCAGTCACGTATAAACCATACCTCTATTATTGAAACGTGGTTGATTGCCATCATGTCATATATAAGGTATCTTCTCTCCTGCTTCTGTGAATCTGGCAGGGTATCAATAACCATCTCACCATCAAGTAATGTGAAGTGGTGGCTCTTCTCGCCCAAACCCTTATAGCCAAAATATAACAAATTCTCAGTCTCTGCATTATTTACATCAGAACAGAGTGCTAGAAAATAAATTATCTCAAGGCTGCACATTGATCTCTTATCATAGTACAATTACAATCAATCAAGAAGCTGATTTACATCCTTATCCCAAGCTAATTTACATCAATCACCATGAGTTCATAACCAGAACATCATCAAATTTACACATGCTATATGTAACACTATCACTTGAGTAGGAATATGTAGATCACATCAAGCTTGTTACAAATATAGCCACTTCTAAGGGAATACCACAACAATAAACATTACCACTGCAGCCAAAGCTTGTACCCACTAGGATGACTTCTATATGAGAATATATATTTCAATAAAGCATGTGTAACGGTTTGTTAAGGAGAGCGTAGTTTGTTGATGTACACTAATAGAGGAATAACCTACACCAACTTTGAGTTGGTTACAACTGTCATCAACAAACTATTACCCGTGCTTTATTTAAATCTATATTCTCATGTAACTTCTACAGGAGTAGACTGGAAAAATGCTCAGTCCAAAAGAAGCTAGAGAACATTATGGAGAACAGAGTCATGCTTCAGCAGCAAAGTTCATGAGAGTGGGAGGAGCAGAGTTTCCAAATGTTGGTAGCGCTGCAGGTTATAACTGGTTGTACTTTTCCACTTCTAGTGATTAACTGTTGATAACCAAGGGAAAAAGGATATTGGACTAGAAAATGCATGGTTGAAATGAAAAAAAGAGAACACCATAGAAATCAAATCACAGCACAGAAGCACCAATGAGTACTTGACACTGGTGCCACAGGCCAGTATAGGAACGCCAGGGGTGACTCTAGTGATTTAACCAGATCTTGAAAATTCAAGGTCGGCATACTGTAATGACAACTCGCCAGAATAGGGGCATAGTGAGAAAGAAAAATGCAGAATTGGAGCACAACATGAAGAGTCGCCACAGAAACAATGTTGAACAGTATGTTGGAACTGCATTACTCATAACACATAGTATAATATATAGAGGCATAGTGTCTACCGCAAGCTGTTCACTAAATAATGTAAAGTTACTATGCTAATTATAGGTGATAATGGTATTTACATATGTCGCAAAATCTATTGTTAAACACGCTATAACTGTAACAACCACTATCAGATAAGAAATTTCCAATTTAAAGTAGCATACATACGTCATTTGTACTCCTGAAAGGAAACCTCATTTGGACCCTTCGAAAGTTAAAATTTCTATCAACCAAGTAACACCCATCCAATGTTATTAGCATCATATATCGTGTACCATCAGCCTTCCATGTTGCATAATAATAACGTTGTCGTAATAACTGCAAATTATCCCTGCATACCAACATAACCAAGTTTAATATAGAATCGCCAAAAAAATGTCAAATTAATAAGGAGCAATGTCTTGAAATCAAATAATCAATAAAACAAGTAAATTTAGAAAACAACAAAAATATATAAATACTTAAATTTAATTCTTTCTTTTTTAGGTAATTAATAGGGAAAAATATAACTGTTATTCATTAAGATGCATTGCAAGGACACACAAGAACAAAAACTTTAGTTTTCAATAATGGAAAGAAAAAAAACTCGCTGAATATAATTATAAAAAATAACAAAATTTTGGTGGCTAGTCCAAATTCAGACTTTGAATTTGATTCATTTGAAGGGAATACAAATGATGGACTTTCAGTCACTGCACCCTCTCTCACGTCCAACCCCCACCCCACCCCTAGAAAACAAGATTTGCAAGAGATTATTGTAAAATGACAACTGATTCTAGGATACAATTAAAATCTGAGCATCCGAGGATATGGCTTAGATAAATGGTTCGTAATTACATTAAGATGTTGCCTTGAATTCTCGGTTATCTCTGTTACCAGAGTTGTATTTAAAAAAATCATTCCCTTACATTTGTTATATGCAACCAATAAAGGGTTTAGAGGTTAGTTAGTGATATAAAACCTTTGAACACAAAGATACATGTCGGGTTATAATTTGAGGTCCGATAACTTGTGGAAATTATCTTCCGGAAAAACTGAAAGTTTATAGGTTCAGAAAAAACAGTAGTAATTGTTGTAGTTAACCCATTAAGCAAAAAAGGATTAACAAAAAAGAAAACACAATAGACAGCCCAATACAAAGTTTACAAACTACTATGCACATTTGTCTGAGTCAAGGTATATAATAACACAACAAACACAATAGAGTCATAAGGTTGACTTGGTGGTTGGGGTGGGAGAGTAAAGGAGTGAGAGGGTTCAATCGCCACCCCCAACATAATACTAACATTTATCATTAAAAAAAAACACAACATTATAACATTCTGAGCATATTTTAATGGCTCAGATAAATAGAACCTGTTGAGAGATACTGGGTGTGAACCTGGAAACACTGTATGTCCTCTGGCCTGCATATTAGCAGTTAGTGAACTGGCTATGCCAAACATGAGAGGTGAATAAGGCAGGTAAAACATAAAAACAAAAGAATGAAAAGAAAGGCATGATCTGTAAACAGATTCTGAAAGAACCATTGTTATTGGTTGCTTAGTTCACCCACAAAAGCAATTTAAAACACAGAATTCCAAAAGAATATACTGCATCTGGTTTATTTGATGAGCATTCAAAAATAATGACCTATATAAATTCCAGCCCTGCATCTAAGGCATTATTTGCAGTACGAATGAAGAAACATCACGAAATTAATGAGAGCTACTCATACACGACTTTTCCACAAATTATTCATTTAAAAGTGTCTCACATACTTACAGACCTACAAGTCAACATTAAAAAAGTCCATGATAATATAAATATCACATAACCAAGCTTACCTAGAATGGGAAACACACAAAATAAACACAACCAAAAATGAAAAAACCAAATAATCAGAAAACGAGTACATGTAAGTGGTAACTCCAAGTAACAAGAACAGCAAAACCTCTCAAATCAAAGATACTAATAGAATACACAGCATTGAAAGCATAAAACGACAAGTCCAAGCACATCAAATGACAAGGATAATAGCCTAATGTGACAAACAAAAGGATAGGATCAAATGATTGTGTAAAAACTAGCAGAATATGCACCATCAATTCCTTTGTTGTAATATAAATGAACATGGTAAAGATGCAAAACATTATTACAACGTAAAATTCAAAATTTTAAAAATGTGTTCTCAAATCTAAGAATAAAACCATGAATGAAAACAAAAAGCCTTACCCCAGCACCCAATCTAAGTGTTTGATAACAGAACTGTCGAAATGCATTTTGCTGATCAGCGGGTATCTCATCTCCTAAAACATCATCATTTGTCATCTGAGTGCCTGTCTCATGGTTCTCCTGAGAGAATGGGAAAGATGTCAAGTTTAAAACATATCACATGGCTGAATCCGCAATTTCTATTAAGTTACAGATAGACAAATAAGAATCAAATGTATCAAACTTCGTAAGGATTAATTACCACCCACATTATAGTCACCACACTACCCTCTATTTTATAAAATAAAACTTTCCTTTATTGAGACCTCAATATGTGCTACATTTTACTCCATTTTAATGTGAATGGCTCACATTGGGTCAATGTTTCTTTCTACCTGATTATTGGCATAATCTGTAGCTAGTTTTGAACCCTTATTATCCATTGGAACATTAAAATATATCATAAAAATGAAGATTTTGGTAAAGTGCCATTGATAGTAAGGGCTTCAAGCTGGGAGTGATAAGGTGGTTTGGTGGAGTTGGAGTGATAAGGAAGTCAAGGGTTCAACTCTTCCCTCTGACAAAATTAACAACTAATAACGTTGGTTATTTCAAGCCTTCGAAAACAGTGCTTCATTGATCCCTTTCACCTCCAAGGCATTGGACAAGCACGTGTTGATCAACCACACACTTTTTTGGAAAGCAACTAAAAGAGTTAAGTGCCTACAACAGAAGATTAGGGTGATTGATTTACAACTTTCCAAGAAGGATAAGATGTTGAGGTCCAATATGAAGGCCTTGAATCTCGTGCACAGTCCTATTCTCAGACTTGAATACCTTTGGCCTCACAGGCCGATTTCAAGAACCAAGTTCACTTCATTCTTTTTTTCCTTTAATAGAAACTCTTCATTTGGGTTTCACAATCAAATACAGAAGCTTCTTGAAATCTACGGTTACTGGAAATACTATTCTAATTGTGAAAAAACCAAACCTTCCAAAATATATTATATTGATAAGGAGTGTGTCTGTCCCTTTGATTTTAAGACAGTAACATATAAAGTTCTAATATATTATATTAAATGTTATTACTAATTACTAATTTATTACAGGTTAAACCACAGTATATAAATATTCACGATTAGTCTATTAAACCTTATACCAGTGCCTTCAATAAACAGCATGGTAATGAAAGCATTTTTTCCAATGACAAAATGCCATCTTGTTTTCCTTTTGTGTCCTACTTTAAGATATTTGCATGGGAAATAGTTAAATCCACTTTTTGTAAATGAAAGTGAAAACAATAAATGAAAACAAAAATGATTCTCAAAGTAGACAGGCTCTTAGATTACTAAACAGCTTTCTCAAGATTAAACTTAGTACCTATCAGGAGAATCATAAAAAATATGATTTACACTAAATCCAACAAGATCAAAAAGCCGTTCATTCAGTGAGAAAATAGAAAAGGCCAAAATATCATAAAGCACGATGTATATTATCCCTACCTGCAAATCAGGACCTGGTATTCCATCATCATCATCTGGAACTGCTTCACCATTGAGATCAAGTTCAGAAGATCTTTTCCACTCCGGAGTAGGAGGACAAACTACCATCTCGGGCTTTTTTTCATGATAGAATGCATACAATCCATCAATATAATCCGGTTTATAGATTCCTGGAGGGCGTGCTTCAGAAAAAGCTTTAATCGCCTACAAATTCGGCAAAGATTAAGTATGTTTATTGGACTTCAGCAACACCTTTAACAGGAGAACAGGGTGATAAAGAAAAAACTACAGTAATAAGGTGACTCCAAAACTGACCTGAGTAACCGACATTGACATAGAACGCATTAGATAATGGACGATCATGTATCCCGTACGGTTATGCCCATGTGTACAATGAACAAGTATATACTTCTTCGACTGCTTTTGGCGTGACAAGAATTGTATAACCTGGAAAAGTAAATAATAACATCGTTAAAAACTATCGTGGTAATTTTTGCATCTTTAAAGGGTGTTCTTTGGCTGAGTCTGAGTAGCTTATTTGGGATAATTAGACATTTGACTTCTATTTGGCGTAAAGCACGTGGGCTATCTACAAATATATGTCTTCCAATAATGCTGAGAGAATAGTTGCTTCCAATAATTCCATCAAACTATAATGGTGTATAATACCAAAAGAAAATTTAAAGTATAAGATATACTTACTAATTGTAATTGTATGAACTATTTTATTTTTAACACTAATACACGTTTATCTTATAGTTTTATTTAGCTTATACTTAGCATCAATTTGATCTCAACCTACTTAGATCCGTACTTAATTAACCCCACACCATCATTTTCTTTGAGTTTAGGGACTATGGTCAGGTTTAGGTCCAAAAACATCGGTATGGTCTAATTGAGGGTCGGTGAAGCACAAGCATAACCAATCCTAATCTATTTGATGAAGACGCCTACCTAACTATTGTAATCAACTTTTCTGAATTCATGATATATTTCTTGCATCAAAAGAAAAAGGCAAACAAAACTCTGTTTCTAAACAAGATGACAGAAAATGTAACTTTTTTCCCACCGCAAGCCAAAGCATTCATGAATTTGTTTTTAACTTTTGAAGAACTTTAAAAAAACTCTTTTACATAGACTTCACACAAATGGGGGAGCAAAACATTGTTTACACACATTTTATAATTAAAACTAAAAGGAGGGAGCAAAACATCTCACTTTTTCATTTGCTCTCAATGAGCTTTAGTTATGAGGTTTATCCCTTAGGACTGATACTTTTTGTAAATTCTATTCCTACATTATGTTTCTAAATTATTGTTTTTGATATATGTTGTTAGTTTTTCAGTAATTATAACCAACAGGACTTTTGCAAAAAAACAAAATTATAACCAACAGGTTTTTTAAATGTGTTTAAATTGAGAGAGATTAATGAGCTGAAAAGAGATATGATACATAATAGAACATTATGGTGTCGTTTGATCCAAGTGGTCGACCCCTACTTAGTGGGATAAGCTACTTAGTGGGATAAGGCTTGGCTGTTGTTGTTGTTGCTTATTATAGACGTATTTGTATGGTGGACTTTTGGCTGGCCAAACCCATCATTATTGCTATGGAAATAAAGGCCCTTCAAGTAGATAAAAGATTTCTCTTCGAATCAAGCTCACCTAAAGTGAGCAATTCACTAGAGGATAAAATAAGTAATCACAACTCACAATAGCTAATCTATAAAATAATGGTTCATATTGCATGCAAAATGCATACAAATTTACTTTAGAATTGTAACTGTTGATTTTTTAATGGTTAAGATATCCTAATTTACTCTCTAAAAGTAAAAACCCACTTTAAAGAAACTAAATCTTCCTTGTCAAGCTAAGAAACGGAAATACAAGCTAAATTCTTCTAAATAACTATGCAAGAAAAATTTTATCAAGAAACAAACAAACCTCATAGACAAACTGATTAACAGCTGAATTCTCAGGTACAGAATCGCGCCCCCTGCATTGAATCTACCACCAAAACAATGATCTTCAAATGTAAGAACAAGAAAGAGATGTCCCAGTTTTAAAGAAAGTTAGAAAATCTTGAGTTGGTGAATACAATATGGCTACTACAAACCTTAACATGCTTGATACCCTCTTTTTTCAAATCTGTTACTGGATAGTATCTAGTGGTATTTGTCAAATCAATCACCAGACCAAGCTGCAAATCAAGATAATAAAAATCTAAAATCAATAAATTTGTGCATATAAATTTTTTGTACGATAATAGCAAAGATTATGAATAGTAGAAAAGATTGCCATTGGGTAAACTAAATATAGCGATCCTTGTTATATCTTTACTTTTTTCGAATCTAGAAATTCATTTCATTACGATAACCGCTGCTCTAAAAATTAAAATCCAAGAAAAATCAATGATAAGTAAAAGAAACAGATAGACAAACATGTAACTAAAGTATTGCATTTTTAGGATAAGCTCTACTTACTTTTCTCCCTAAAACTCTCTGTTGATGTACCACTTGTTTAAATGAGTATCTTTTACCAGGAAAAATGCAGTCATTGAATGATTCACCAAGAGGAACTTTAGAAGGTATCATGTAACAAATCTCCTGGCCAGACGCAGGGCAATCTAACCATCCTGAATGTGAAGAACAAAATGATACATAAGTTTTTTTACTCACATGTACAACAATCGTAATTTGTAAGATAAAATGTATTCCAATAATCTCAAACATGACTGAAGTAAATTATAACAGTTATCAATATTTTTTTTATGATTATAACAGTTATCAATCTGGATTTTCACAAATAAAACCCATCTGTTAACAATGGCTACCAACTGACTAATAGCTAGCTGACTCAGCATCAGCTGAGTCAGTGCACGACAGACTTTAAAGACACAGAAAAAGCATCAATACTCTATTGAGATTGTTGAAGCAAAGAAAACTATTCCAAGACCCTGACTTTGTCATACAATTCACAGAACCACTGAGCTGAACAAGCCTTCAGAGAACCAGCTAGCTAGGTTTGAGCTGGCATGTGACACATAATAAACTTTTGTAAATGACCTCATGAACAAAGATAAATTCTATTCTATATGCTTGGTCTAAGAGTGGTGAACAGGATTGAGAGAGGGAGACATGTTCAAAGTTTCTATTGCATGTGAACTATGTGCCCCATCATACGCCCAATTTTCTGTGGCTAGCTTTCTAGTACAATTTCGCCAACCCTTGATGGCTTTGTATAAGTGACTACAGCCTTTATAGACCTATTTCACTCTCTTGCTACATATCTTCCTACAGTTTCCAATTCTACTGTATCATCCACAGGCACAGCCAATAAAAATTCCAAAAAATGGGTGATTTAATTGCCTTTTTCTGGTACTCCAAACATAACTTCTAACAAATTGAAAAGAAATATTTGTTTTAGCATGGCATTTTGATGTTGCTACATGATCCCTGGGCCAATGACTCTTTAATCACTTAATGAAGAAATTTGAGGACATCCCTACCAAGGACAAAGAAGCAATGGTATAGTGTAGACTACCAATTTTTCTCATTGCTTTGGAAATCCATTGATCCCAAGATGTTGTCCACTTTTGCTTGTTTAAAACATCCTATGATATTCAAAGAAAGATCCACAACTGTAATCTAATGATGTGCACGGTGACTCCATCCCACAGTCTTGCCACTTCAAATGACATATCATGATCTGCCCACATACTTGAATAGAGCAAAACCCACTAAAAGATCAAATCCATCCTTCAGACTGATAGTCTTAAAAAAACCTTGATAAACTAGACAATCTGTATATGATTTTTGTGCCTCATGATCTTCACAAAAACCATGATGTTCCTAAAGTAAATGATCTCACTAACAGTTGTTATGAGGTCCCTCTTTTGAATTGAGCTTTTTCTCCAATTTGACTAAGGAGGTTGTGGCTGTAGTTGTGACATGTGGCGACTGAGGATGATGAAATGGTAGTCATCCTCAATGGTCTAATTTCAATGGTCGTACTCCGGACACATGCCACTTTTTGCACAATTTAACTTAGAATCCTATTAACATGAGTCAATCTCAGTTGTAGAATAATGAAGCAAAATATAATCTTGAAGCTATCAATCAACCACAACATTGTGTCTCATAATGGGTACATAGAGTATCTATAGTCCAAGGTATCTCACCAAGCATCATCACATGCCACTGTATGTAGGTCATTCTAGTGATTCTACAAACTGCATCTCTCTTCTTTACTGGTTGGATCCCGGGTTTTGGAATCTAATGCTTCTGATCACATAACCATTAACGCTTCTCTTATCTCCATGTTTCTTAGGTTTAAGGGAGAATAACAGGGCAGTTATAAGGTTAGTTTCAGTTAGCTGTCGATGCCCAAATAAAGACGTGTCGGATGTGCTTCCTTGTCAAGTTCAAGTTTTCAGTAACTATTCTAATTGACTAATTCTAATGAAAGAACTCAAATAGCTTAAATTTCCCTATAAAAATGTTCTCTCACTTTCTCATAATTTCTCGGACATCATCAGTTTTCATCAATATATATATTAATAAAATAATAAATACATTATGAATGTAGGTCAAAATAAAGATAGAATTGTATGAAGAAATATATCATATGAAACCCTTACCCGGAGGAAGCCTACTTGTATCATATGATTTAACGTTTTTTTTATGAAATGGTTGATCATATTGAGGTGACTGTGATCGATGCACAGGTCTTTCATCTGAACGTTCTCTTTTCAAACGTCTCTTTCTTTCTTCACGCTCCTGAAAAATAAGCAACACCCAGGACTTATGTTAATGGAAAGACAGGTAAGGGTAATATAAAGTTTGAAACTATAATTACTTATGAAACCCAAAGAATTAGTACAACATGAGCGACATCTATTTTATAGCCAAAAATAATAATTTATTTAAAAGGACATTGTTGGGATTGTAGTTTTTTTTCCTGTTTTTATACTGTTTTTTATTAAATATTTTCTATCCAAGCCTATAAAAAATCAGCACTCTCTACAGCATTTTGATTATACCCTATACTGAACATAAAAAGTGCTAATTCAAACAAGTAATTGGCTAATAGCGGTCACTATGTGAAGAAAAAAAGAGGGATGTGTAGAGAGAGAGCGCGATGATTCTCAACATTCAAATATAAAAATTGTTTGACTCATCAGTTAACAGTCAGCAGTAAAATTTGAATAGAATTCACCTTCAATCCAAAAATCATATTATTTCTTTTATGGCAACTTCCAGAGATATGAGAAATTCAAAATAACTTCAACCATCTACTCATTAAATTAAATTGACAAGTTACAATTAGATAGATGCTCAACGACAACACAAACTTGTTGTCTCAAAAAAGCATCAAAATGGATTCTAGCACAGGTCCAACTACATGGCTGCATGGCTGCATGGACTAAAATGACTTTTACATAATCCCCTAATGTCAGGATATGTAGATTCAACTCCTTTCCTTGTTACACTTACAACTCTAAAAAAACTATAATTGGATAATGTGCCATGTCAGATTAAAATAAGTCCGAAGCTCAGATGTCGCAACTATAAAAAGAGAAACTACCATCACTGTCATTCCCATCGAACCAAAAGGTTGAAAAATAAAAGGAGAGAAAAAGTGTACCCGGCGTGCTATATCAGCTCCACTTTCTATCCGTTCTTCAGGAGCAATATACTCTTGAGCATGTATCTTCTCCTCAAAAGCATCTTCGTCTTCCTCAGGTATTGGAGATGCATTCAAGTCCATAGCCACTATCATCAAGCATTGAACAACATTCACACGCCACAATAAAAAATCACCAATAACTAACAAGTTTATTTATCAGTGATTACATTAACAATCCTTTTCCCTGCACCATTCAAACAACAAGTTCATTCAATCAAACCCTAACACACAAATCATCCAACAAAATTAAACCAACTCGGTAAAATTACCAAATGCTTTCATTTCATCAACGACGAAGAAATGATAAATCAATCATAAATCATAAATAAAATTAATAATTAGAATTCAAGCTATTTTTTCTTCACTCATTTTACTACACGTGAACAACGAAAGAATGAAATTCAAACTTGGCTTCTTCAGCTAGATTCACGTAAGCAGAATCAAAAGAAAACTACGAATTGAATAAGAGAAAAGACGCGATTTGACGAACCTTGAGGGAATCGACGACGAAAAGAGGAGAATCGAGATACCGTCGATCACGAAGGGGAAGGAGTGAAGGGTACGATTGTTGTAGAGTTTGTTTCGAAACCCTAGAGAGAGAAGAAGTGAGGTTTTTTTTTTTTTGAATAAAAGAAGTGGGGTTTGTTGGGGTTAGATAGAGAAAGAGAGAAGTGAGGTTTGTTGTTATTTTTTATGATTAAAAATGTTTGTTTTTTTTTTTTATTAAAATTAAGATGGTTTGGTGTTGGATTACCCAAAAAAAATGGTTCGATGTTGTTAGCTTTTTTAATGTTTTTTTATAACTTTTTTAAAAAATAAAATTTAAATAAGAAACTAGTTTAAATAACTTCTTATAAAAAATCATGTTGATTATTTTATATTTTTGCTACTAGTTTTTCAAAATAATGTATTTCATTAAATGATTAAACTGAGAAATATTTTTGTTTTTGAAAACTAAAATTAGAGAAGAAAAAATTTTATTAATCAAAATAATATTAGTGGTTAATTTACAATTATTCTTAAAGGATTTAAAGTCTGTATTTTGAAGTTAAAAGACTAAATTTTTACCGCAATTAACACCTCAATTATAGAGAATATTTTTATTATATTAAAATATCTAACAATAAATATCTAAAATTATTTATTTGAGTTTGAAATAGCTTTTACTGTTTTTGAGTTTATCATAAAAATTATTTTAAAAAATAAAAAGTTAAAATTATTTTTTTAATTTCTAAAAAACAAACTCATATATATGTATTACATTATAATAAATACTTTGAGAGAAAGAAGCTGATGAAGGTCATCAGAAAGATGATGAAAGTGATGATGCACATGGTGAAGATGATAAATATGTGAATTTTTATTTTTAAAATATTTTTTAAAAATATTTATTAAAAAATTATCTGATGTCCCAACAAGTCATCCAACATGGCTTGATACAACAATATTTTAAAATAAAAAATAAAATAAAAGACCATTTTGTAGTTTTAAAACATAAAAGTCTAATTTAAAAAAATAAAAATAAAGAACTTAAGTGTTATAACGAAATAAGATAAAAAAACTAAAAATAATTTTATTTAAAATATAAATTTTTTAAAATATAATTGTTGTAGTAATATATATATATATATATATATATATATATATATATATATATATATATATGTGTGTGTGTGTGTGTGTGTGTATAAATAGTGATTGTAGTGTGTAGCGTCTAACTAGATACTACACTATGTTGAGGTAAAAAAAAAATTGATATAGGTTTTGATGACAATAGACTCTATAAAATAAATATTTAAGTTTTATGAATGATATTTTGATTATTGCACTTGAATTTTTAGTTAAGGAATATAAATCACATAAGTGAACAAATCAGAAATCATTCACATCAACAAGTACATAGTATCAGAAGATTACAACAATAATATCATAAGTTTGATGAGGATATTAGAAGACATTTTACTAAACAAGTTTATGAACAAATGAGAATCAAATAAGTCAAAGGTTGTCTTAATAATCAAATTCAACAAGTATTAAGAACAATTGGAAGCAAATAATAAGGAGAATGGTCAAAATAATAATTTGAAACCTTGGGAAATATGTCCAATAGATATATATTATAGATTCAAACATATATGAAGATAAATAAATATGTAAAAGAAATCTTTATGAAAGAATCTCAAAAGAAATATGTCATATATTATATGAATCATTTAAGAGAATGATCGTTGAATCTCCAAGATAACATACGCATGAAGAAAGTTTCAATATATTCAAACTTATAATAAAGTATCTCAGTGATACTTGATTGATAAGACACAACATGAACAACATCAAGAGAAACTATAGGAAGTATTGTTTAAACAAAAGATTTATCCTCTCATATAAAAGACAACATTCTCAATTGTTATGAAATAATTTTCTCACGATGAACAAATTAATTGCAATCATTAAATATTTATAGTAGTTCAGCAAAATGACAAGAAGAAATCATTTCAAGATTAAGTCAATTATTAAGTGGTTTGTTAGAAGAATGATGAACAAACATTCATCATAATGTTATGGTTGTTCTATTAAAGAACAATTGGCAAAATATAATCTTTTTGAAAGGGAAACACACAATAAATCAGTTGGCATTTTTGCACATGGACTTTTCAGCATTTAATGAGCAATAGATTTGAAGGTCCACTTGTGTAAACAAACATGAATGTTATGTAGTTTTGATCTCCAAATTGATTGACCAGAAACAAGTATAAAGCATTGACATGAACTCCAAAAAATACTATTGACATGACATATGTGCATGATTCTAAATCAACTTTGTCCCAACGGGCATATTCAGCCTTCAAGTCCAAGTTTCCTTTATGTCTCAAAGAAGAACGATTTGGGTTTGAAGAAGAACGTTTTGGACAGAATAACAAATAAGCAATTTACATAATAAAATTGACTCAAGTATATCTTTTATGTTAGAATGAATGTGTTTGTAAGAAGTATTTATAGATTGAAAGGTGATTTTGAATATCCTTTCAAGGTTGACATGTAACTTTAAAATTCATTTATATCTTTTGTTGATTTTCATGTTTCAATAGTTAAAAATATTCTTTTGGTGATAAAACAAATAAGAGGTGTTAGCTTTGAAGAAAACATGATTTTAAAATGTGAGTTTTGATTTTAAACCACTTAAAAGTGTTGAGAGTTGTATTGGAACGATTACAGTTTAGATCTTACTATTAAAATCGATTTAAAACGTTTGTCGCGATATTGAAATAGTAAAGAAAAATCATATTATTAGCATGAGTGATTCTTGAATAGTTTTAAAGTTAATATTTTTAGAAAACAAGTTGTGAAAGTGCTAATGTTGACTTACTTTATCGAAAAATGATTTTATGTTTAAATTTTTGTTGATTTATTTTAAAGAATTGTATAATGTTGGATTTTAAAATAAAAATAATTTTAAGATGATTTTATTTAAAATTTAGAGTAGCCGAAAATCTACATCAGTTTTACTATATGTTGTTTTTAAAAATAATAAATTTAAGAATATCATATTTTTATAATTAATATGATAATTTTTTATTATTATACAATAATAAAATTAAAAAAAAATATTAAAATCATATTTTTTATAGAGTGAAGATTATAATTTATAATATTTAAAAAATATATATATATTGAATATGTACATGTATGTAAAATTTAAAATTACTAGTGGAGTAAGTATAGGGGCGAGGTGAATATCTACAC
Source organism: Cicer arietinum (assembly GCF_000331145.2). NCBI lineage: Eukaryota > Viridiplantae > Streptophyta > Magnoliopsida > Fabales > Fabaceae > Cicer > Cicer arietinum. The sequence goes on along the minus strand of NC_021165.2, from coordinate 27,861,632 downwards.
CCCTTAAATTGTCCCCGAGTTTTAATTTTAGGAAATCATGCACTCACACTTAATCAAAACGGATTTTTCCTTCTATGACCGTTCCGGTGGATACCCACGAGTGCATGTTGTGTTGTCGTCCCTACCTCTGATTCGATTATATATTTCTTTTATCACAAAAACGCTAATTCAAATGGACTTTTCAAAAAAGATACTACAATACTTAATTGGATAAAAAAAATAAGTGACTTGGGCCCAGAATACTCCAAAATATAAATTTGTCAATTCCAAAGTAATTAACTTCATCAAAACAACATTTTGTGACTAAGTAAGTGGCTTCATAAAAAAATATAGTCAAATGTATTTTTTGCAAATAGTTTTTGTCTCAAGTTGATTGGATGTCTACGACTCCAGATATTGCACAACAATTGCTGTTAGGTCTCAATTTCACAACACCAACACTGTTCTGACTTCTATCTCTATTTTGATGATTTAAACATCTTTATCATATCTTGAACTCCTCATGAAAGTGATAGATAATTATAATCATGCCATTTTCATATTTGTGTAAATATCAAATATGAATTAAAAAGGTTTGTGAACTAGTTGATGATGTTGTTGTTATAGATTAGCTAATTTGTAGGTAATCTCTGGCCAAAAGAAAGATAGTTACACATTTGCTACTACAACATAGCTTCCAAATTTGTCATACAATAGATAAAAGGCAAATTATGTGTAAACATTTTCCCAGCTAATTTACACTTAACTTTAAAAAATCATAGCTAATCTCTAGCTAATTCATAGCAAAAATTGTTCAAATTTGAAAATATAATGTACAGTAAAATCATATTTTGAAAATACTTAAATTACTTTTGAAAGTTCTTTAAAGTTAATAAAGATAGAGACTCCATAAAAGATGATAGAAAAGAGCGAGTTAGTAAAAAAGAAGCTTTTAAATATATCTTTAATTAATATTCTTTTTTGTAAAAGTCATGTAATATAATTAGAGAGAAATTTGATATAAATTACATTAAATATAGTTATAACGATTTCTCTCACTGAGAATAAAATATAACTAATATGAAGTGTACGACAACTTCAACAAATATATATATCAAGAGGTAAAAAGAATATCAATGTACTTGATGACTTGCTCTCAACAATGAAAGCAACTGCCATGCCTTGTTGATCTACAATTTTGGGGAACCATTTGAGGAAACATTTAATATGACATTATAGAATTTATAAAGATGCTTCAACACTTCAAACACAATCTAAACAAAATATTATGCAATGTTAAAAATAAAAGGGAAAATAAAATAACTTAAAACAAACTCATAAATTGAAATTTTGATGAAAATTGTGAATATATTTATAAGCACTCGTTCCCACGTACTTGCATATAGAATGTCTTAGTTGTTATATATTCATCCATCATAAAAAATAGTTCAACAATCTAAATTTAATCTACTCATAAAAGGATCCATAACATACACTTAAAGGAAAATGTTTCAGTTATTGAAAACTATACTTCTTATATAGAGGAACAACATATGTATTCAAATGAGCAATAGTACTAGTGAAAATGGAAACTAGAAAGTAAAAGCCAAAATAATTATACAAAATTATTGGGATTAAAGAACATGGATAATACTAAGTCATAGCCCATCTACATCAATAAAAAGGAAGTGATAGCTAAAAATTAAACTTTAGTATATTGAACAGCTATTTGACAACATTATTAATAATAGAAAATGAGATATTAAGAGACTTATTTTTTGTTTTGGAAAATAACTTAGAATGAGATAGATCAAGCCATCATTGTAAAGAGCTTTTTATCAATTAACACTATTTTTGTTATTTATTCAAAATTAGTTTCTATCAACTTGCATAAGAGCTCATTCTCACCGAATAAGCGATTTCACAAAATTTTGTCAAGATGGATATCATACTTAAGGTGGACTACAACCTATGCAAATCATTATGATACTAGTGGAGAGAAAAGATAAATTTCATAACAAAACAAATATTTCGTAGAGGTAAGTCATAGCAAATTATACTATGCAATAATACTATAGCCACTATTTGACAATACTTTAAATTAAAAAGCAAACTGTAGAACAATCGTATTTTTTTCAAATTTCTCCGTGCTATATCTGGTATAGTGCCGCTATTCAAAAACCTCTAGGTAACCATGTGAGTTCCACTCATTGCCTTAAGATTTTAAGATAGTATATGGTGTTAAGCGCGCAGGTTCATCTATATATTTTTCAATTAAAGAGATTCATCTTCAATTTTGGAAACCACTTTTTATCTATTGTTTTCATTTCTTCCTTTTTTTTTTTTTTAACTACAAAATTATCACCAACAACAAACAAATATATTCTGTTGAACAAACAAATATAGAATGGAATCAATAAGGAGGGTTAAAATGATGAAACTGAATGTATTCATTTTCATTGGTCAGCTCCAGACACTCCACATAAAGCTTCACGAGCATTTGTGTTAGAGCAGAATTTCCTTGAGACAAATAATGAAACCAATGAAACCATCAAAGGAAATGTAAATTTTAAGAAAAAAACGATAAAGGCTTATATGCTTCCAGGAGGTAATTATGACAAGATGTAAGAAAAGTCAAAGAGAGATACAATTAAAATTTGCAACTTTTACAATGGTAATCAAAGATACTACTCATCACAAGCCAATATTCAAAATCGAAGGATACTTCTCATACCCAACATTCTCAATAGCCCTCCAATTTTTTTTTATAATGTTAATTTTGTGATATTTTACATTAAGTATATCGATATTTTAATATTTTATTTTATCACATGATTAATATTTGTAACATAACAACAAAACTACTGTGTTTATTACTATTTTCGTTAAATAAGTGATATTTATATTTGAGCAACTTGTTCTCACAATTTTCTACAAGCAATAAGAAAAGTATTTGAAATATTAAATTTTTAACTAAAATCATATCTAAAAAAATCAATTCACGGAAGAAGTTAAATTTAAAATTTAAACGAACTACAAAATAAAAATATTTGATAAAATTGAAAATTGTTATTCTATAAAATAATTCAACATATAACTAAATATTTTATTTTGCTTGTAAACATGTGACTAAGTATTTTATTTTACTCGTAAACACTTGCATAAAATCTCATTTCACTTTTTATAAACACTTACACAATAATAAATTTGCAAGTACTAATTAGTAGCTGAAATATTAAATATTTAAATAAAATCATATCTAAAAAATCAAATTCATAAATAAAGTTAAATTTGATTTGAAAACAAATTTAAACTAAAAAAATTTAAAAAAAATGTGATCAAATTGAAAATTGTTATTTTATAAAAATAATACAATACAAAGTGATAAAATTGTAATCAAATGTAACTACATTGTAATTAAATTAGATGTAACTAATTATTCTATTTCATAATACTAATTATTTTATTTCATTAGATGCAGCTAAATTTTCTCAAACTATTAAGGTAACAATATGTTCACACGATATTTCATTAATTTATTTAATAAATTAAACATATATTTACAGGACAATAACTTCCTTCTTTTTATATTTATTTTATCACGATAGTTGGTGCATGATCTATAATATTCATTCAAAACTTATTTTACTTTTATCACATGAATTTAAACCTCTCCTTACCTTATCACATGACTTTGAAAATAACAAATCTATTTGTTTTCTCATTAAAGAAATACTAACATTCATTAAGTATGAGCAACTTAATTTATAGTGTTTAGTGATTTCTATTAAAATGTAATTATTTAAAAAAAAATTATTAGCATAAACCTATTTATTTTTTTATCATTATTACACGAGGACTTCTATGATACATTTAAAAATTAACATGTTTTGGTATTATCTAATTAAATCACCAGTCATCTATGAATGAGTTTGACCATATTTTAGATTTAACACCATCAAAATTTTAAATAATATTTTTTTATGATTTTAATTAAAATCAAATTGATTTATGAAAACAATTTTTTTATTGAGGTAAAAATTGAATAGATAAAGATACAAAAACTCTTAATTTAGTCAACTTTAATAGTTACTACAATATGCCGATAGATAACTTAAAATATTGTTAAAAAAAGTTACTCTTGCTAAGTCTGTGTTATCCTCTTTTCTAAACTATTTAATACAAATACAAATTATTTATCTACCCATCACTATATATCTGCAATGACATTGATAAGAAGGGCATATGGTTTGTTTGGGGTGACCAAGAAAACCAAAAAAAAAATTGAGAATGTGAAGTGTTAAACATGTGAACTTTGGATTCATGTTGAAATTTTGATGAAATTTATATATAAATATAGATGATTTGTGGGTTCGTGTACTTCAAGCCAAATTACAAAGGTGTCTCAAACATCATACTAAGAGTTGAGACCAAGGCAAATTCTTTACATGAATAGTCTTATCTAACAACTATGGGTTGCCCTTCTGAGGCTCACAGAACATCAATATGTTTGCTTAACTTATGTTTACATATATTTTTATGTTTGCTTATTTTCAAATTAAGTTAGTTTTAATTTTTTTATTTATAATAATCCTATAATTTTTGGTTCGTAATTATTTGGATTTCATCAAATAAGGAATCGTCTCATAGATCTTACTTAAAAAGGGGCTTTTGATAGATTATTATAGAGATTGACTCCCTAAATGTCATCCAGTTAGGTTATTTATTAAAAACATTTTATTTTATTTTGATTATATTCATTTGAAGATAATATTTTTATAATCATTTTTAAAGTAAAAATATTAGAATACACAATGATTTTTATATTACTTCTCAATCAACTCATTGTTATACTAATTGAAATTTCAACTTATTAATAATCATATCATTAAATTATAAATAAAATATAAGACAGCAATGAAAAAGGGACTTGAGAAACAAGGCTCGTGATCACTAAAACAAAACTCAAGTGATGTGATCATCCTAGAGTATCTCTCATACCAAACTCAATGAATTTGTCTAGGATCATATAAAGCATTTTTCAGCTTGCTCAATTCCCTTGAATTATGAAAAACAACTTGAGGAAAAATTATATAAACTTCCTCATCAATCTCGCCATTGAGAAAATTATATTTGACATCTATGCCTCTGAAGAAAATATGTAACAATAAAAAGAGTTTGAAATAAGATTATCTTGAACACAAAAATAAAAGTTTTTTGATAAATCATTTTATATTATTGAAATAATTCCTTAATTATTTGATTTTGTATGCTTCAGTTTGTGTTGCGGATTTGATACTCTATAAGGACTATACGTTTGTGGAGAGTTTTTGTGCCTATTTTAATACACTCATAATTTATTATCTAATCTTTGCACCTTGTGCTTAGGTTATATTTTTCCTTTTAAAAATATTAAATCATAACAATATTATATGTGACAATTAGAACCCTTCATAATATATTTTATTATCAATTAACATATCTTAATATATTTTTTTTACTGAACATAACTTCATATATATATTTATAAATATACAAGAGAATAACATACATGTTCATTAATATAACAATCTACCTCATTTACCAAATAATAACCTATGAAATTTGAGGTGTTATAGTTTAGAATCCATAGTAGCCTTAAGCAAGTATTTTGAATGTTTGAGCAATTGGATTACACAAGACAATTGGATTATATGTAGTACATAAACATCTAGCTCTTTAACAATCGTTTATTGAACCTTCAAAGACTTGAGTTTTAATTTTGAGTTTTTCATGCTATTTTTGACAATTACGGTATCTTGGTAAAATATGTGTGTGTGGAGGTTGTCTTATGGTATTTCAATAGAAAATCAAACACACATGAGATTATATTTAAATGTGTGTATATGACTTAAAAAATATAAATAGAAACTCAAATGAGAACTATGATTTATAAAGAAAACTAATTGTTTAATATGTCAACAATATCAACAATTAAATAGCATAACAAATGATTAAATGACCTCTCATGAGACATTAATTAAATGACTTCTATGTGTAATAAATGAAAAAATACAATTTAAAAACAATAAAATCATTTGTGTCGATCTTATCATTTTGAGCACATTATATAGCAATATCTATTCAAATGCAAACTTATGTAAATAATTTTTTTTTCAATTTCACATTAATGCAATATTAATTAACAATCTATCAAACCATATAATCATAATGTCATTAAAAAATCCCTTATTTATAAATCCTATTATGTCATCATAACATTAACTCACTCCATAAGTTTTCAAGTCCAAACCCCCTCCAAAATATGTACCATGTGTTGAATTGTAATTATGCACATACTATTTACTACCATCCTCTTCGATTTTTCAATAATGACTTTATTGACATGATACATAAATACAAATGCATGTCATATACACATATAATAAGGAAAACCACTACAAACCAATTTATGCAGCACAAGATTCTATGTTATACGTGTTTCGAAAACTATTTTTTGCATCAATCAATTTATATTCACAATAAGGACAACAAATGAAAAACCAGCTAATACAATACAACACAAGACTCTATGACACACACAAGTCTATTTATGATGTGATTGAATCACAGGGCTGATCTGTGCACCATGTGCATTGAAAAACTACTTTTTGCATCAATTATAGAAATTAATAGTTAAGTCATTGGTGATCTCCCACCCAAACTATTTCTTATAATTTATTGTCTCATTCCTCTAAATATTTTTACTATTGAAACCATCGTCTTTTTTTTTTCTTCACATTTTCTTATCTTTTCATTTCATATTTTATAGCATATGGACGAGATCTATGAAACATTGAAGGATGGTATATAGTAGGAATGCAATGGTGAAGTTGTGTGAAAATGAAGTTATTAATATCAAAGGTGGGTTTGTTGCCTATCTCTCTCCATCTCCTAAAATCCCTTTTTCTCTTCCTAATCTTATTTCTTTGTATTTTACACTTTTTTTTTTCATTTTTTTCTTTGCTATTGGAGAATCAAGTTCATAGCATCATCTATATGTAACTATATTCACTTCCTTTGCAAATCATGTAAGTTGTTTTCTGCTTCTTCCATCTCTTCATTTTTATTTTGTGTGGCTTTTTTTTAACAATGTTTATTTATTTGAAGATTGCATAATTAGGAGAATATTAGGAGAGGAGGAACCTACATGAATGATTGACATCTCATTGCAAGATGTGTTTGCTTTCCATTTTATTTAGTTACTTCTTAAATAATTTTTTAAGCTCTTTTGTGTTGATTTAGGCATTAGTTTACTTCACTTTTGTTATTTTGAATTGGATCATTTTGATGTTGTATTTTTAAATATTACTTTACTAAACCCAAATCCTCAAGTCAAAATTCCCTCCAAAACATGTGTTAAGGGGTGAATTGTAGCTATGGAAACAATCATACATTTTCTACAAGTAATTGAGTTTTTTACCTATATATCCTACTTTTCAAAAAAGTAAACTAAAATGTCCCACTTTCAAAAACTGTTATCAAAATGCCCTACTTTTTAGGGGAACAAGGAAAACTCTCCCTGGAGGAGCGACACCTCAAAGAGCAAAAAAATTTTCCCTAGTAGGAGGTCGCTGGCCAGGGATGCAACCTCCCAAAGGGTTTAATTAATTGTTAATATTTTAATAAATATTTAAATTAATAAATAATTATATTAAATAATAAATTTATAATTAATAATAATACTACATAAATAATAATAATAATAATTATTATTATTAATTATTATTATT